>NC_041228.1:68855599-68945555 GCF_002837175.3 Physeter macrocephalus
TTCATTTCAGTTATTGTATTGTTCATCTCTGTTTGTTCTTTAATTCTTCTAGGTGCTTGTTCTTTAATTCTTCTAGGTCTTTGTTAAACATCTCTTGCATCTTCTCGATCTTTGCCTCCATTCTTTTCCTGAAGTCCTGGATCATCCCATCCTCACTATCATTATTGTAAATTCTTCTTCTGGTAGGTTGCCTATCTCCCCTTCATTTATTTGTTTTTCTGGGGTTTTATCTTGTTCCTTCATCTGGTACATAGTCCTCTGCCTTTTCATCTTGTCTGTCTTTCTGTGAATGTGGTTTTCCTTCCACAGGCTGCTGAATTGTAGTTCTTCTTGCTTCTGCTGTCTGCCCTCTGGTGGGTGAGGTTATCTAAGAGGCTTGTGTAAGCTTCCTGATGGGAGGGACTGGTGGTGGTAGAGCTGGGTGTTGCTCTGGTGGTCAGAGCTCAGTAAAACTTTAATCCACTTGTCTGCTGATGGGTGGGGCTGGGTTCCCTCCCTGTTGGTTGTTTGGCCTGAGGCAACCCAGCACTGCAGCCTTCCTGGCTCTTTGGTGGGGCTAATGGCAGACTCTGGGAGGGCTCATGCCAAGGACTACTTCCCAGAACTTCTGCTGTCAGTGTCCTTGTCCCCATGGTGAGCCACAGCCACCCCATGCCTCTGCAGGAGACCCTCCAACACTAGCAGGTATGTCTGGTTCAGTCACCTATGGGGTCATTGCTCCTTCCCCTGGGTCCCGATGCTCACACTACCTTGTGTGTGCCCTCCAAGAGTGGAGTCTCTGTTTCCCCCAGTCCTGTAGAAGTCCTGCAATCAAATCCTGCTAGCCTTCAAAGTCTGATTCTCTAGGAGTTCCTCCTCCTGTTGCTGGACCCCCAGGTTGGGAAGCCTGACGTGGGGCTCAGAACCTTCACTCCAGTGGGTGGACTTCTGTGGTATAAGTGTTCTCCAGTTTGTGAGTCACCCACCCAGCAGTTATAGGATTTGATTTCATTGTGATTGTGCCGCTCCTACCATCTCATTAAAGCCTCTCCTTTGTCTTTGGATGTGGGGTATTTTTTTGGTGAGTTTCAGTGTTTTCCTGTCGATGACTGTTCAGGGGTTAGTTGTGATTCCGGTGCTCTTGCAAGAGGGAGTGAGCGCACGTCCTTCTACTCCGCCATCTTGAACCAATCTCTCTATTTTTCCCCAGTTTTATTGAGATATAATTGACATAGAACATTGTATTAGTTTAATTTGTACAACACAATGATTTGATGTATGTATATATAGTGAAATAATCATCACAAGTTTAGTTATCATCCATCATCTCACATAGAGTTTTTTTCCTTGTGATGAGAACTTTGAAGATCTATTCTCTTACCTATATACTTGTATTCTATGAAAATACCACCACAATAATAGTGTTGACTTCTGAAAAATGTACTGAGGTTGAAGGGGTGGGGTGGAGAATTACATTTTTAAAGGAATAGATTTGTTACTGAGTCTAAGCTCATACTGTTTGCCATGCGAGAAGCCAGTAAATTGAGAAACGAGTTGTTGGGGCAAGGAATAGCTAGAAACTTTATTCAGAAAGCCAGCAGACCGAGAAAATGGTGGACTCGTGTCCCAAAGAACCATCTTGCCTAAGTTAGAATTCAGACTTCTTTTATACTAAAAAGAGAGGGAGTAAAATCAAACATTTCCTGGTTCTGGTCAGCTTCCAGAGGGGGTGTGTTAATTTCTTCCATCCTGCAGTCATTCACAGGTGGGCCTGGTCAGGATGTTTCCTGTGAGCTAAACAAAGGTATTTTAGCTTAATGTTTATTAGCTGGGGGGTTTAGGCAGGGTTCCCAGAGATGGGCCATTATGTATAATTTAAGAGTATAGGCAACATCCCTTTAGTGATTAACTTGTAATAGAATACAAAGGTTCTTCCTTATTGCAGTTTCTGTATTGCTTGATGTTTTTTTTACCATGAGAGTATATGCATGCATTGCTGGTTTGTTTTAAAAGTAAATGAAAAGGTAAAAGTAATAAAATTTTAAGAGTAAGTTGCTGGCATGATAGCCTCCATATAAAGACCTTCCCCTATATAAGCCCAACAGAACCAGCCAATCAGGAAACTAACATGGACACATGACTGCCATCTATCTGCATACTCCACTCCAGTCTCTCCAATTGTTCCAGTAGTGTCCATTATCTCAAAAGGATCCAGCCCTCCTCCCCTCTGGGTCACTATGGCTCTGCCCTCTTACCCTGCATGGATGCCTGTCTTGCTTTGCCAGGCCAGACAACTTTAGGACTAAGTTGGTTAAGAAAGAAAAGGAAGGGAAGGACAGAGGAAGATGTCTTTCCGTCTATCTATTTATCCATCTGTCTATCTATATGTAAAATTGATTGCTGTTTTGGTACAACACCTCCAAAGAGAGCCTCAAACTGTAACTGAAATATTTGAGTCAAGTTTGCCCCCTCCGGGTAGGTGCCCCATCAGGGCCAGCCGGCAGTATCTTTGTGTGGAGAAAGCAATGGCAATTGCCTCTAATAGGGCTCCTGAGGGCAGTGCACAAATCGGACATCTACATTCACTGGTCTCCGGAGTCAGATCTCCAGGCCTGTCACCGATGGCTTTGTGACTTCAGACAAGCCTCTCTCTCTACGTAGGGGTAAATGGAGTGGGTAAAAGAAAGAACTACCTCACAGCGTGGTTTGGAGGGCTACGAGAGCCAAGGCACTTTAAGCACTTAGCACAGTGTCTGGCGCATGGTAAACACCCCGTAATGTTCGCTCTTGTTGATATAGCTGCATTTGTCTTAACGTAAAGAAGTTCACTGCACCCCAGCTGGAGGGCCCAGGAAGATGTGTGGGTTTAGCCTGTGGCTTTGGGTAGCCCCTGGCACACAGCTGTAGGCACCTAGCAGTGTGTTTATCCAGTTTCAAAGGCCAGGCTTGGCTTTCTGTCCTTCCTCTCCCCTGGCTGAAGGAGCAGGGAGTAAACAGCCAGAACAGCCAGGCATCCCTTCTCCTACTTCCTGCTTCCTTCCCCGATCTCTGCCTCTCACCACATCCTGAGGAAGCACAAAGCAGAAGATGGGGAAGTGAAACAGGACCAGGCTGAGCGGCTTCACAGGAGCACCAGCTCCCAGGGGCTGCAGAGGCAGCACGCTGACACCCAGAGCCCTGCCAGGGTCCTAGCGAGCCGAGATGACAAAGAGCCTTGGCTTTGTTCTGGTTTCTTTATGTGTGGCAAGAGGGCAGGACCCTGAGGCTGGAGCCCCTTCCCCTGGGAGGGTGGTTTCTCCAGACAGCAGGGAAGAGTCTCCATCCCGCTTTCCAGCCAGCGTCTAAACTGGCCACCTGCTTGGTCTACACGGCAGTGCCTCTCTGGGGTTTTTCATGACAAACTGAGTCTCCTGGGTTGTTTGGGGATACAGGGTTTGTGTGAGAGACTGGGGGACCTACTTTCCCGATGAGGTCACTGTTCCTTGAGTAACTATCTTGCTTTCCTTGGCCTGAGCAAGTGGCAGGAGTGCCTTGGAGCCGTGTTTGTTTGTGAAACATCAAATCCCTGCCTAGTTACGCCCAAGCGGGCCAGCTTGCTTCCAGACCCCGAGCCCTCGTACTTCTTCGGTCCTGAGTCCTGCGGGTACCGGTGTCTGCTGCCTGCCTTGGGACAGAAGGGCTGGAGCCCGGCTGGGGCAGGTGGGACGGGGGCCAGCATGCCTCGTGGGGGCCTGTGAGCTCCTGAGCCAATGCGCGCTGTAGGTCTCATCAGAGGGGGAGTTTTGCTGGTGGGGATCGTTGGCGAGGGGCCAGGGCGGCATTTGGCGGTGAGCGCTCAGCTCCTGGAGCGGGAGGGCCGCTTGAATTCTCGGCGAGGCCGAAGGAGTGGTCGCTGCTTCCACTTCCTACCTGGGAGCCGAGGTCCGCTGGCTTGTCCTGGCCTGGCCGGACGGGTGGCCGCCTGGGGAGGGCGTGAGGGTGGGTTGGTGGGGGCAGCAGGTAGCCTGGGGCCCCGCCGGCCTGGAGCCCCCCAGCTGCCGACGGGCCCGGCCCAGCAGTCGGGCTCCAGGCTCTGAGAATGGTTCTGTTCTGGGCCGCTGACTAGCTCCTGAGCCCTCACTCCTGTCCTGAGCTTCCTGAGTCACTCCTCCCCGCTCCCAGCTCTGCTTCTTTCTGAATGGAGCGGATGATCACAACACCATATGCTGGAAAAGCAATTCATAATTCATAAAGCCCTTCTATGCACCGGCTCTCTTCGAGCTTTCATCAGTCTGTGAGGGCCACCGGGCAGGTAACTGGATCCATGCGTCACAGAGGAGGGGCCGTGGAGGCTCAGAGAAACGTAAGCAGCTTGACCAACAGGACACACACAACACACGTGCAAACACACACACAGACACACACACACACACAGACACACACAGACACACACAGACACACACACACAGACACACACACACAGACACACACACAGACACACACACAGACACACACACACAGACACACACACAGACAGACACACACAGACACAGACACACACACAGACACACACACAGACACACACACACAGACACACACACACAGACACACAGACACACACACACACACGCACACACTCTGCGAGTCAGTGTGCGGCTGGGTCTAGAATCAGGCTTCCTGCCATGAGCCTGGCTCTCAGCCCCTAGGTGATCATGGTGCACAGGCTGCCAAGTGGGCCCCTGCGGTACCACCTGTGCTGGCCACTTCATTTCTTCTTCCTGGAGGACGTGTGTTTTCCAGGCATATCGTACTTCGACTCCAAGGAATTTAAAACGCTGGTGGTGAGAAGCAGGTCTCTAGACAAAGTGGAGAAAGTAGCCTGAATTTGCTTCTCCTTTCCAGGCCCTTTCTTCCCTTCCTGCCTCAGCATTTCACCTCCCCCTTTCACCTTACCTCCTGGTCCCTAAGAAACCCTCTTCTCCTTTCCTTCGTTCACCTACTCTAAGGCACAAATGACTGATACGGTTCAAAGGGTTCCCCCTCCATACCTTAGCCCCCCTTACGATCATGTGGTCTGTGCCTGAACTTACAAGACAGGCACATTCACACACATTGTCTCCAGGAGGCAAAAGCATAGATTTTTAACAACTGGTGTTGCCTGGGCAAACGACCCATGAGAACCAACGCTGGCCCTGGCGCTGAGTCGGCCCTGGAGCCCCTGCACCCTAGAGCTGGGCGTTACCCCCAGCAGCTGGTCCAGGGGGCGGCGGTCTGCAAGGGTCCCAGGGAGGGCCTGGGTAACCGGGGCTGGGTGGGTGGTGCTTCAGGGCGCTCTGGGCGTTGACCTTTACCAGCTAGCGTGGGAGCACAGCCACGCTTTCCCACGCGCACCGCTGTACTGCTGCGTACTGGCTGCATATTCACACCCACATTTCGTTGCATCTTTTCCAGGACATTCGGAGGAAGATACCACATTTTCTTTTTAACTACTGTGGAAACTGAGTCTCCATGAGGTTCAACAGCTTCTCAAGCTTTCATAGCCAGTGAGTGTTTCTGGCAGTTGGAGAAGTTCAGAGCACGGGGTACCCAAGATGGGAGGCCCTTCGTGGGATAAAGGAGGTCGGAGCCCTGGGTGGGTTGAGGACACCGGGAGGGCTCAGGCCCCACCAGAGGTCAAGGAGCAGGGGGAGGAAAAGGGGGGAAAGGGACAGAAAGATGATGTCTGTGCTTATGCAGACTGGGAAGATGGCAGGGGTGGGGTGGGCAGACACTGAGAAACTGAGAGCAAGCCGCTGTCACGGCAGTTTTAGTGCGGCCAGAGCCAGTCCTGAGTGAAACAAAGAAACCATTTCCATTGTTTGCTTTGCTTCTTGCTCTGTATGTGAATGTGGTCACCCAGAGAATGTGATCCCCTGGAGGACCGGCTGTGGCATTTGATTTTAGAAATAGCTGTGTCTTGTTCGTCAGGGACCGCTGATGAACTCCTGATGTCCTCCCCACCTCCTCTTCCCCCCATAACCCTGAGCTCCGTGGAGTCTGTGAGCAAAAGCTGGCTGGTGTTAAGTGGGGCTTCTCCCTGAAGAATTCTGGGACTCAGGTGTTCGAAGAGTAGGAAATTCAACTTGTTCTTCTGCAGATGGAGTCCAAAACGTGGGTCAGCGCTTGCCCGGAATTCCAGGCAGCCCTCCCTACTGGGGGCTGGATCCAGATGCCCCTGTTCTTCCTGGAAAAGCACAGGCACCTCTTAGGCCAACAGGCGAAGCCCTGGCTGTTTGGCTCCAGGGGAAGGGAGTTTAGCCTCATGGCAACCTGTGTTCCTAGGGGCCAGCCCAGGGCTTGGGACTTACGAGGTTTCCAGGAGCACGAGGGGTGGAAGGAGGGCCTATGGGTGAGGCGGTATGAGCCTCCGTACTTGTCTCTCCACAGACCCAACAAGGGGCACAGACCCAGCTGCCCTGTCGATGATGGAGTCACACATCAGGTCTTTCTTCAGGTCAGTTCCACTCCCTGGGCAGCACATGGCTCTCCCAACAAAGGACATTCATAGGTATGAGTCTTGTCCCACATCCAAAGTGACTGCCCCCTGAGATCTCTGTCCCTCTGCACCGTGGCAATGCCTTCGGTGCACAAACCTCTCAACAGAGGCTGACATTCTTAGAAGAAATTGAAAACTAAATGGAACTGTAATCCTTAGGAGAGTTGTCTTTTTGTCTGTGCTTTTCCTTGCATGTCCCTAGGTCTCTGCCAACTTAGAGTCAGAGACAACGTGTCACATGATGCCTTTTCAAATCGGGCTCTGGCTGTCGCTGCTTTCCCTACTCACCGCCCATCTGCCTGATCTAGGGGCGGGGTGGAGGCCTGCCACAGACAGCATCCAGTAAGAACTGAAATATGTGACTGGACTTGGTCCTAACAGAGGTGACTTTATTACCCTAAATGTCTTGGAATTCCTGTTGCCTCTGGCTCAAGAGGACTCCAGGCTCCTTCATTCCCGGACAGCCGTCTGCAGCCAGCCTTGGCGTCCTTTGGCAAGTGGCTGTGATGTGAGTCACGGGGGCAGTCTCCAGACAGGCTGACCATGAGGTGGGCACAGGGGGATGGCCAGTGAGCCCCCTGGGGTTTGTGGTGGGGACTGAGGGCAGCATCCCAAGGAGGAGGGTGAATCCTGAGAGCACAGGTCAGGCCAGGCCGCAACAGAAGTGGCCCCGGTGCTGACTGCTGGGCAGGGCCTGTAATATCAAAACCAGACATTGCCTTAGGATGGAAAGAACATGCTGGGTTCTTTCTCACAATCCTTTTCATTTAGGTAAAGGAGCAATGAGGTACAGATGCATAATTCTTTCCCTTTGTGAAAGCCTTCTCTCATTCAATGAAGGAGCCCCAGGCATACTCTTGTGCTGATTTATTAATGTCACAAACAAAGCAGACTTTATTTTTATTTGAACTGGCCAATGAAAATGTTCTATACAAGGCAAACACTTCATCATGAAATTTTTAAATTAAAAATAAATAAGTTCCAGCCTACATAGATCTCCAGCTGCCACATACAAATAGAGGACATCAGTTATAAAGTAAATAAGTTAAAATAAATAGTCATAGGATACTCTGATAGGTCCAGTATAAACTACCTGTTTTCTCCCTACCTTTGTTCCGGGCCCCTTCACCCATACACTGTAAGACTATTACACAGTCCACTGGAACCTTCATTGAAAGAGCACTTGATGCCCAAATCTCCAAGTCATGTTCTGATGGGAGGACTGGGTGTTCGGAGTCTAAAACAATGGTTGAAGAGCAGAGGTCAGCAAGGTGAAAGCCCAGAAGCCCAGGCCTCTTATCCCCCATGCCTTCTTACATTTCACCTGGAGATGTGGAAGCAGGTAATTTAGAGATCAAAAAGCAACATGTGGTCACGGAGCAGCAGCGTGTGAATAACAGTTGAGTCTGAGACCAGTGATGTGGCCCAGGTCTTCCTTGTAACCAAAAAATGGCAATTTCCAACCTGGTCCTAGACTGAAATTCACCATGGAGTCGCTGGTTTTGTTAAGTGGGTTGGATTAATTTAAGCTTCTGCATTAGAAAACAAGCCTTCTGGGGGCAGAGTTGAGGCCACAGATGACAAATATATGAGGCACATCCCACTAATCCGCTCCACAGGCAGGCATTGCCAATTGATCACTGCACTCCTTTATCTCAGATTCTAGCTCCACACAGCACTCTAGGCAGCCTGTGCCAATCAATTATGTTTAGCATTTGATATGAAAATTATTTACTAGCCTTGGTTCTTCTCTATGTTCTGAATATTCTTGTAGGAAGGAGTAGATATAACACAGGCATTGGAGCCTGACACCCATGTATGGGTTAGGTGCCTTCAGACTAATCATTTAACTACTTTAAAGCCGTGTCTATTAAATGGGGAAGGCCACCTAACTCAGAGTTGACAGAAAGATCGGGATAATGTATGTAAAGTGCTCACTATCCCACCTGGCACATAGGAAGCATTTAATAAATGGTAACTATCATTATCATGTTATCATTTTAAGGCTACTGATGTTGATGATAGAATTGATGATGACTTTTCCATTAAAAGAAGGAAAGCATAATATGATATATTATGAAACCATATGAATGGTTTACATCATTTATATCATGTACTGGTTCTAACTGGGTCAAATCGTTTCCTTCAAATATTGCCCCCAGAGACACATTCCTACCCCTCAAAACCATCCTCAAATCAGTTACTAGAGTAGGCAAAGCAAGGAGTCTGGTGCAGAAGCTGAGGACCTGGTATGTAGTTCCACTAACTGGTATCTAGTCACATAACCTCTTAAGGCCCTTAGCTTCCCCATCTGTAGATTGGGAATAATTGTGCTTTCTTTAACAGGAATTTTGTGAATGTAAGAGGTAATGGATGGGAGAGCATTTTCAAAAGTTAAAATAATTATACCCAAGCAAGGTATTATTAATTCCACTAGACTGTGTCACTTCAGAAAATATTAGCATTCAAAAATTTAAATCATGTTTTCCTATAGAAAAATCACATGTAAAAGAATAGAGAATTCATGCAATCATGCCAAATGATCATCAGAACTGATCTTGACGATACCCTCAAATGAATATTAGAACTACTAAGTAAATATATATAGCGCTTTGTCGCTAAAAATCGTACCTCATCAAGATGAAATAAATATGGTGACAGGAACAGTGAGAACCATTGTGCTTACAAGTGCCTGAAACATCGAATTCTTACATTTATACCGGAAATCAGAACGACTCACAAGGAAGACTGAGGAATTGCCTGCTTCCTTCCTTGGAGGTCTTCAAAATGGGTTGGGAAAGTTTGATTTTGGTGCCATTTTGCCTAAACATAGGGATATAAACTTGATGACCTCCCGAAGTCACTTTCGGACCAATGGCTTTACCGATTCTAAGGAACAGTTTTCTTTTGCCTTCGAGGGAGGTTCCTTTCCCGTTTCCTGAGCGAGGGCGATTAGTTAGTACTGGAGGGTGATGTGCGTGGACCAGCTAGTAGCAGAGGTGAATGTCGCTCAGTTCCTATCTGGAAGTTTCCTCCCCTTGTGCAGTGAACTCGGGCCAGCGCAGGGCACCTGGGGAGGGTCACCTTTAGTCAGCCTCAAAGGCGCTGTTGGTAGCTCCCACGTATTCAGACTTCTTCTTGTGCCTGGTCCACATTTTCCGGAGGATGCTGGGGACGCCGCAGGAAGCACTTCCTGTCAGCGGTAGGGAGGCTTCTGCTCCCTGAGGGAGGGTAGGATACTCTTCAGTCATCTTCTTGAGGTGCCTGGATCTACAGAAAATCCACAGGTGGGTGAGGAGGGCGGTCACTGTGCTGAGCCTGTCTTTTAATTGCTGCCCTCGAGAAGAGGAGCCAGAGCCCTCGCTCCTCCTCTGCTCATACATCCTGTGACCACGGTGGAGGGTCAGTGTTGGGGGCCACGCAGTAATGACACTCCATTCCCCTGCCCCAGGGAGGTCCTTGCATGGGGGGAGGGAAGGAGGTGGCCCTGAGCACACTGGCTCCTGGATCCCAAGTTCTGCTCTTGCTCCAAACTCTACCCCTCCTCACCCCAACCCCTCATCCCTCCAGCTCTACACAAACGATCTTGCTGGAAAGAGCAGATGTCACAAAGCGTCAGCTATTGAAAGCCCACGAGCCCTGGGGCTGAACCCTGCTCCCCACTTACTGTGTGACCTCAGGCAAGTGATTTGACCTCAGCCAGCCTCAGTTTCCTCATGTGCAAAATGGGGATAATCTCATCTAACTCAAGGGGCTTTTGTGGGGAGGAAAATAAGGTCATAAAGCATCTGGCACCTTGTCCACCTCAATAAATGTTCATTTTTCTCACTTGCTCTCCTTCAGTGAAAGAATGGCCTTCGTTTTCTTTTCAATAGCCAGGGTCCAGGAACAAATGGAAATGAGAACGTCTAAGCTTAGAGAGAAACGGGCCATTTAGAAGAACCCTTTGCAATGCAGCTGCGCGGATGGAAAGGGCGCCTCTTGAGGGACACGGTTCGTGTTTGCTGGTTACTGCAGCAGTCAGCAACAGCCTTTGCTGCTCAGAACAATTTGCTACTCTAAACTTAATACAATCGAAAGGATACTTTTTCCGAACTAGGTCCCAATGCGTTGAGTGGCTTGGCTTTTATCATTCATTCTAGATGTCTGTCTGTCACCTAAAAGGGCTTCACACTGGTCTCTTCCTCCTCTAACTCCCTCAGCTTTCAAGGTGTGCCTACCTTGGGTTGGTATTGTAGTGCACGGTCCCTCATATGCGAGCATCTGTCACTTTCCCAAGCACGTGTCTTTCCGATTCCCAGATTGTAAGCCTCTTGAAAAATGATGCAACCGTTGGTGCTAAGCTCTTCACACATGATCTCATCCTATTCTCACAGTAATCTCTCAAGACGTTACGATCGTCCCCATGTTTTTGGTTCTGCTTTGTTTTTAAAGAAACGAGGACGCCGAGGTCTGAATAACTTGCCTGAAGTCATAGCAAGTCAGCAGCAGTGCCGGGCACGCAGGCAGATCTGAGCCAAGAATCCACACCCTCCATCATCCCCGAAGCCACTTTTCTGCTCTCTCCAGTCTGGAAGATCACGACGGGGGCGTAAGTGTACACGCTGAGTTGAGTTTAAGGCTCTCGCTTGCCATCGTCTTTGTGCCATGTTGAAGGCAGTGAGGGTGTTCCTGGGGGGCTTATCACTCCTGCTACTCCAGCTGCTGGTTCTGGGTCAGAGTTAATCGTAACTTTCCTGGTTATAAATTGGGTTTGAAACATTTGTATCTTACGTACTTTCTACCTGGGCAGGGACCCTTAATCTAATTCGTGAGGCGTTTCTGATGCCAGCATGCCTTCAGGAGGCTCTGCATATGGCCTGTGATTACATTTATCTAATTAACCAAAACCCCTCCCTCTTTAGACTTCTAGTCTAAAGAGTGCGGTTAATGAAGTGGAAACCATCAAAAACACTTCAGCTTAATCCTAGGGGAAAAGTTGATGTGGCGTGACAGAAACCTGGGATTATTGCTCTCATTAAAAGGTAATTTACAGCTGGCAGGGATTCTGTTTTAGCTTCTTGAGGGTCTGACAGCCGGGCCACCTGTTACTCTTTGGCCGCAGGAGCAGGACGGGAGCTGGTGGGGAGGCCCGAGGCAGCCAGGCTGGAGGCACAACACTTACCCTCTGGTCAGAACAGCTCCATTCTCCGAGCCCGGAGCTGCCGCCTCCAGGACGGCGGGAGCTTTCACCGAGATCCGGGCCACCGGAGGCATCTAGGTGGTGAGAAGCGAGTATGAGGATGGCGCCATGTCCCCATCTCCGGCGGTGGCTGGAGCCACTGGAAAGGGCATCGGCTAAGCTGAACCACCATCAACCCAGGGCAATGGTCCTCATACTGCTGTGGGCACCAGGCGCCCCCGGGAGGGCTTGTTAATGCAATGCTGGGTCCACCCTAGCTTCTGATTCAGTAGGTCTCACGTAGGCCTGAGAATCTGTATTTCTAACAAGTTCCCAAGTGCTCTAGTCCCAGGACCCCACTTTGAGAACCACCTACCTAGAGAAACTTGAAAGCAAGCAACTCAGTCTTGCGAGGCCTCTGTCCCCCTTGCACCCCTATGGTCTGTGTCCACTTTGTTGTCGAATCCTGCAGGTTCTGCAAGGTCAGTGTCACCCTCTCCCTTTTCTCTGCTGCAGCCTCAGGACCAGTCACTTGGGACAGGACCTCCTTTCTTCCCACAAGACCCGCCACGCACCCTAGGCCCCTCCTGGATTCACAGGGTCTCGACACTGCAGGGTGGACCAAGGCCAGCTTGGCACCCTGCTCTTTAAGTCTCCTCGAAACAGGACTCCACCTTATCTGTGCAGCTCTGCCTTCTGTCCCAGCAGGGCTGGTCCTGCCTTTCCTGATGCCCACACACAATGCTGCATCCTCACCCAGCTTTTCCTTCATTCTCTGGATCAAGCCTCATCTCTGCCTACCCTTCAAAGACCACTTCCTCCAGGAAGCCTCCCCCAAGGCTGGTGCCCCAGCTGATTTCTCTCTGTCTCCTGCATCCCCACAGCACTGAGTCCTTATGTGACACGTTTTGGCATCCCACCAGTTCTCTCTTTACGGTTGTCTGCTTGTTTCTCATGCCGGGGCAGTCTCCCCAGGAATGGCATGCATACGACAGGCTCTGGGACTTACCCTTTGGCGGCCCTCCTCAGCGCTCCTTAAAGGAGGTGGTGGGTGCTCAAGAAACATGTACCGAATTGAAAAGTCACTGGTAGCCCAAGCAGGGCTAGGTCACGAGTTTGTTCAGTCAGGGGACCTCTGCTTTGCACTTCCACCCCACGCCCCAGGGAAGGCTTAAGATCACCACATTCCTGAAATGGCTGGAAAATTCCAGGTTGAGGACACCAGGAGTCACTGCCCCTTCTCTCCCGCACGGGCCAAAGGTTGTGGGCAGAGTCACTGTGCCACCTTGTGGCCTCTCGGGAGCTGTCCCTCCCCATCGTGCCAGCAGCCCAGAAACATGCTTCTTCCCAGGCTGTCCACCATCCTGTTTGCCCCAGCGCATGTTAGCGTCAAACCAGATTTAGCTGTTCGAGCTCTGAATTGCTCTCCGCCCTGGGATGGGGGCCTCCAATTAGCTGCAGGACCCCAGCCCTACCGTCTCAGACCCAGAGGAAAGGGTCTGTCCTCTGCACTATTGTCACCCCCTCCTTTGTGACCACCTTCCCATCACCACCCTGTCCCATCCCACCTTGCTCTGGCCTCCCAGCTGCAGCTTCCTCTCTGCCAAGGGCACTGAGTCCAGCCCGGGGGCTGGGGGCAAGTAACCCAAGGCAGTGAGCTGCCCTCTCCCCTTAGCCTTGGGCTCAGCTGAGGGCAGCAGTTCGAGCTGTCACAGCCTGACCACCTTCACTCTGTGGCAGCGGCCCAGCCATCCTCAGTTTCCCCTGGGTCCCAGGTTGGGACAGGGGGCCCCTGATTGTCCCATCCCTGCCCTTTGTGTGGTTTTCCTAGTAGAGGGATGACCTAAATGAAATAATTGGATTAGATTTCCTGCCCAGACCAGGAGCAAAGCGCTCGTGTCTCTGTCCAGTTTGTCCCATGAGGACGAGCGGGTGACTAAGACACTCTTTCCAGTCTGTTCTAGTTCTCATGATCCGTGAATCTCGAGAGCTGATGCCCGCAGAGCCCAGGATGCCCAAACTGACCTCACCTCCAGCCACCACTCCACCACTTCTGTGCTAACCCACGGGACACCCACATTCATGCCCAGAGAAGGACATGTATTTTTTCAGGGTGACGCTGAGCTAGACCCAGACATGCACTATCCGATCCCCCTTCAGGGAAGGACAAGCCGCCCAGCTGGGGGAGGGTGGGGAGCAGGTGGCCCTCAGCTCCTTCAGGTGTCCTTGGCTACAGAGGGCCACCTCGCCCAAGGTCATGCCCTCCTGGGCAGCCTGCATGCCGTGAAAGAGCAGGAAGAAAATATAAAGGATCGGTCAGCTGGGTGCAACTCGGGCAGCCCAGATGGACAGTCCTTGCCCCAGAGCTCCCAGTGGGAGCTGGGTCGGCAGTTCCCTCTGAGGTGACGGTGTTTTGTGTTTTCACAGTGCTCGAGACCCTTGCATCTCTTTACCCCCGTAGCTGCCCCTGGGAATTGGTCAGACACCTCCCCCTGGCAGGGGCCTCCCACAGACACTGCTTCTTTCCCCCCTGTTTGAGATGTCCGCTAGGTAATACCTTCTGTTTACCTAAGAGCTGAATTTCTGGCAAGAAAGAGAGAGGCGGCCAGTGGTGTGCCACCGGCTGATAGGCTTTAGGAGCAAAGAACCCTCAGCTACACTTTTCTAATAATCCTCAGGCCTGGAACAAAGGACACTTTGTCTTCATGGCACAGACAGGACAAGAAGTTTAAAGCACAGCAGATACAGCTAACCAGGTTGATTTTACTTACCAAAACTTTGCTATATGCTCGATTCCCACACAGATTTGCTGATTTGGGTTCAGAAATCCCCACTGCAAAGTTGAACGGAGGGGACGTTACTCAGTGGTACTCTGGGTTCCAGCTCCCCCGGGTTCTGCATCAGTTATCCCGTAGCTAATCAGTCACAAGCCAGGAATATTCTAACGGCCTTTGTACCGAGCAGCAAAATCACGCACTAGGGCCAGGCAATGGGACAACTGTGGAGTGGGTCCCCTGCACCCCTGGCGCTCTTGGGGAGGTTAGAACTAAGGTCTAATAAGATCACGTGTGTGGAGGTGTTCAGTACGGCGTCTGCCTGCAGTAGGGGACTCAGAGAATGTGCCCTTAGCTCCTCCTTTCTTCCTAAGGCGCCAGATCACAGGAGGTTATCAGGAGTTAAGTGTTTATAGCTGGGATCAGTCCTTTAACTTGCCGCTCCTGGACACGCCTCTGTGAAGATGAGCCCAAAGTCCTGCCTGCTGTGGGAAGTAAGCCTCATAATGTGGGAGGATTGGAGGTTATCAGAGTCCTGAGGCACTGGCATGAGATGTATGTGAGAACCTTCTTTCTATGCCTTTATTTGAGGCTCGACCCGGTGCTGGGAATCCAGATGTTGAGCTGAGGTAGCTGGTGATGGGCGGGGGTGGGGTGGAGTGGGGAGGCTGGCCTTCAGTCGAGTCCCTCCTGGGGCAGATGTTCCTGGAGGAGCCCCATGCTATCAGACTACAGCGTAGAGAAATACCAGCCCCCCACCCCGAGGAAAACATCTCAAGGCCAATAAAATGAAGTTACAGGTGTGCCATGCTCTGGCTTAAGTGACGATAGTAGCTCATATTTTTGAGCATTTACTGTGTCAGTCGCTGTGCTGAGTGTGAGACTCATAAACATTGTCTCATTTAATCCTCACCACAACCCTCACAGGTAGACGTCATAATAGATGAGGAAACAGAGGCTTTAGAGATGCACAGCAATTACGATGAAGCTGGGGGAGGAAGATCTAGGGAATGGTAAGCTGACCTCTTTGGTGGTCTTGCAAGGCTGGGAAAACTTGACCGAGGGACCCCCTAACCCATTCTGGGAGGAGTTTGCCAGGTGGAGAGACCCAGGGAGGGCAATCCGCAGAGAGTACAGTGTTGGGGAAGGTCCAGAATATAACAGAATATAATGAGTGGTCACAATTACACCACAGCTCAGGGCTGTTCTGTGCATGCACTGGCAGGGATAGGAGTGTCACAGGAGGTGGCCCTGGAGAGGTGAGCAGAGGACTGGGTCCTGGAGAACCTTGGGCATGGTCTGGAGGGCAGCTGGGGGTGGAGAGGACACAGTGTTTAAAGCAGAGGGATGGCAGAGGCAGATTCTGCTTTAGGCTACTCTCTGGTAGCCTTGTGGAGCAAGAGGGACTGGTAGCTGAGGACCAGGCTTGGCTGCTACACACAAGGGATGAAGGGAGTCTGACCCGGTAGCCTGAGATGGGTACCAAGGAGAGATGAGACATACAGAGGAACTGACACTGTCAGTGGTTAGTATGTGGAGCGGGGGTGGGGAGGACAAGGGGGTATTGGGATAAACATCCCAGCGGCTTGCTGGAAAGATGGATCGTGGCCCCAGCTGAGAAAGGAAGAGAGGTTTGAAGGTGGAAGACGAATTCCATTTGAACAAGTTGATTCTGAGATGTCGCAAGGACATCTTGGTGGAGACATTCCACCGGCCCAGGAGGTGGGTGTCCCCTTTTCCGGGCACTTGAGGTTCACCTGCTCAAGGCTTCAGAGTCCCCACTCTTTCCAAGGTTCCTCAGAGCATATTTCTCCCACGTGAGAAGGCTACAGCACCCAGGAGCCTTCTCCTTTAGCTCAGAAAAGAAACACGTCTCCAGCTTTGAGATCCCTGGAGACACATATCCTTCTGACGGAAGGATGGCAAACTCGTGCCCAAGGCTGGTGCCCAGCCTTTCCTGTGGGTCTGGCTTTGACTCAGAAACCCTCCTTCCCTCTCATCCCCTCTGGAATCTGTCAGATTGTGGGAGCTGAAGGAACTGAATCGATGCCCAGCTCAATCTTTTTTTTCTTTTTTCTTTTTAAAACCTGACTAGCACAATCCCTGCATGAGCTGACTGTCATATGTCGGGCAGAGTCTCTCCATTTCATAACTTGCTGTTCTCCCCTTCAGTCCAAGCTTCCACTAGCTACTTAGGGAGGAAAGTAGCCCGTAAAACCAGACAGCTGAAAAGACATTATTTTCTAGGGGAAAGATGCAATTAGCTAGCAAATCAGGAGACATGAGATTTAATCTCAGTTCTGTTGCTGATGAGCAGTGCACCTTGGGTAAATCAGTTTCCATGGTTTCGGTTTCCTCTTCTGTAGATGGGCGGAGGGTGCTTGCAGAGATCAGTGGGCCTCCACCTTCAGGGAGGTGGAAAGTCACCCTGGGAGCAGGCTTGTTAAAACAGATTGCTGGGCCCTACCCCAGAATTTGATTAAATACGTCTTGGGTGGGACCCAAAATTTGCATTTCCAGCAAGTTCCAGGGGGTTCTGCCGCTCCAGGGATGCCACTTGGAGAACCACCCATTAGATCGTCCCTAAATCCTTGCTAATCACTATGTTGTCCTTGGACCAACATCCTCAGCATCATCTGGAAGATTATTAGAAACAAAATCTGGGGCCCTACTTGGTCCTACTGAATTAGACTGCATGAAAACAAGATTCCCAGATGATTCTTCTGCACATTAAAATTTGAGAAACATGGCTCTAAATTCATTTTGTGATTTTGTAGAGAAGATATTCTTTTTCTTTCTATGCACAGGCAACCACCACCCACCCACCCACTTATATATAGACAGAGGAAAAAAAATTATCTTCTCAAATTGCAAGGCACATTGTGGTTTCCCTAAGGCTTTCACTCTCCATAAAAATGTATATATGTAATCCCTTAACTAGAGAATATAGCTTGACTTATGGGTTCTTACACGTAGGATCTTAAAAACAGGATCAGGGTGTTAGTGACCAAAGAAACCTTAGAGATCCAATCTAACATCTATGAGGGAGGAAAGAGAGGAGATGGATGGATAAAGAGAGACATTCAATGGAGTCTAATTTCAGTTCTTCTAACATACAAAACTGTTGACACCCAACAGCTTTGAAAAGGATGTCCAAGACTTTTTGTGTATTTCTGGAGTTAAAAATAGGAATAACTTGAGGCTGTAGGCATAACAGAAATAACCTAAACCAGGAATTAAAGGCTAAATACGATCACAGACTTCAGCAGGCTAGACACAGATTCCTGTTTAACTGCTCGGGGTGGGAGCCATTTTTCAAAATAGTGTGGAAGGTAAGACTCTAATGTTTCCAGCTTTCATTTGTCTCTAAATTCTTTCTATAAATTGTTGAAATAGTTTAAGGCGTTCAAATTTAAAATGGTGGGATTTTAAGATGGCAGCTGATGAAGAGACTGTATAATTACACACGCACACACACACACACCCCTTGTAAAATAACGTAAGCTTCCTAAGCTTCATTAGTCATGTGTACACTGGTTTCCTCTCCCCACAGCGTCTAATGATGTTTACCTCCTCCTGAATCCCGCAGGACTGCCTGTGGAGCTAGGCGGTAGATGAGAGCATCTTTGCTCATCACGCAGACCCAGCAGCGAGTGTTTTAAGGTAGAAGGTGTTTTGTGGTGCTGTAGTGGTGGGGGGCCCCGAGCAGGTGCATTCAGAGCAGGACCGGCATGCACTGGGGGAGGCCGCGGCCCCACGCGCAGATGCTCCGCCCACCGGGCGTGATGGAGGACGCCAGGGAGGACCACGACGTGGCTGGAGCCAGCACAAGCCAGTTCGCGGACACCGTGGCAGCTGCTCTAAGTGGCCACTGCCCCCCCAAGGAGGTTCCGGGGACCCGGGCCGTGACGCACGTACCAGGCCTGGCGGAGGTCTTGGCGGGGTGGGCGCCCTGCGGCCATGCGTTCTGGAAGCGGCCCGACCTGCGGGCCTCGCCGTCGCGGTGGTCGCTGCGGTGCTGCAGCAGCTCCAGGGGCCGGGATGCGTAGAGGTCGGACTCGATCACCACCTGCGGGGGGAGGAAGGACCGTCAGCTTGTTCCTCCCCTAGAATCTCAGCCTCCACAGCCGAGGCCAGGACTGCAGCTTTGCGGACGGACCTCGTGCTGACACGGAGCCTTCCTGACTCCAGCCACTGCTGGGAGCAGCGAGGAAACCTGGGGAGACTGGCCTGAAACGGTGAACTGTTGTGTTTAACTTCAGCATGTCCAGTGGCACCATGGTGCAGGAAAATGAGGTTTCTGGGGGCTCCTCATCAGCCGTCCCTTCACAGAGTCAGAAGCCTGGGCCCTCAGGCCCCAGGCTGGGGCCAGTTAACTGCCCCGGGGCTGGACATAGTTTGACAATAGAACAGGCTATTTGAAATGAGGACAGGCCCTGGAAATCGGGCTCTTACAGTCTTTGCAGCTCAGTGGGCGCCCTTGTTCACGTAGAGGACAGCTTTCTGGATGCTCCAGCAGAGGGGAGACCTAGGCAGAGGACTCGGGGCCCCGCTGATTCCCAGGTTGTGAAAAGGAAGAACCTGCTGGCCATAAGAAGCAGGCACGGCTCCCGGACGCTCACGTTTCCTCCGCTTTGCAGAGTGCCTGTCAGCTGGAGCTGGGAGATGAGTTTCCACGACCTGTGGCTCGGTAAGTGGAAATTCTGGCAAGCCAGAACGGAGCGCTACACGCTAAGGTGTTTTCAGTAATGATCCCCTGCTCAACAGTGGTTTTGGGAAAGTACATGAAGAGGAATACCCCTTTTGTCAGGGCCCACTGAAATGGGCCTTTAAAACTAGAATAAAAATACTTAGATCATTGAAATAATTTAAGTGTACAAATTTGAGACAAATAGTACCATATTTTATCTTAATATCGGGGGTGACAAAGGGAATCTTAGCAATTTGGGGCTTATATCGTGCATGTTTGAATGCGTAGCCATGACACTGGGGTCACGCGTTCTGAATGTTCACTCCTTTGAAGCAGGTTAGAACTTCCAACATTACACTGCAGCTTCTCTGAGGTTTGTATTTACTCATTCTCTTGCTTACTCGTTCCTTCCTTCCACAGACATCCTGCGAGGGCACCTCTGTGCCAGATCCTGGCACTGAGTCTATCTGTGAGTGAGGTGAACCCATTTCAGCCTTTACAGTCTAGCCTTTGATGAATTCCCCTCCATTGTCCACATGTAACAATTGTGGAGGAAGCTGAAGCAAATAAGACTGAATTTTTAAGTATTATAATAGGGTTATATTTCAGTTCAGTGGAGAAAAATTGGACCTTTAATAAATATTGTTGGAATAAAGGTCAGGCCACAGGGGGGAAGTGGATCCATGTCCACACTTCTCATACGAAAATGAATACCAGACAGACCAAAGATGCATGTTAAAAAACAAACAAACAAACAGCAAACACTAGAATAGAATATGGCTCAATATAACATTTGTTACATATAATAGGGAATTATTGCTATGTACATAAAACTCTTACAAATCAATAAAGAGGAAAAAAAAAAAGAAAAATGGGACCAGAAACCAGCTGACAATTGACAATAGACATGCAAATGGCCGGTTAACATGAAAGGTGCTGAACAACAATAATTAAATGCAAATTAAAACAAAGTTGTTTTTTCTCCTATCAGATTGTCAATGATGAAGAAGATAAATTTCCATTTGGGGTCATGCGAACCTGAGTTCAAACCCCAGTTTTGGTACTTCGAGGCTATGTGGAAAGGGGTCATCCTCTTGACCACCCTTGCTGTACTGGGGCAGAGTCACTGCTGGTCATTCGCAGAGATTTCAGGAACACAGCAGGTTCTCTTTCCCTGTGCCACCTGTTTACCTACAGCATCAGGAAGCGGACATGTCCCCAACAGAGGAAGGGGAGCTGTCACTCTTTGCTTCAGTTTATCACAAATAGTCCTTTGCTTAAAAAAGTAATATATCCCAAATTTGGTCTTATCTGGCTTAGGAAATTAACTCTTCTCAGGCCCGATTTAGGACCCAGACTCATTCATTCTTTGCCTTTGGAGAAAGATGATGATAATTAAGGATCATCTAGGATTAGTGCCCTTTCTCTTCTGGGCTCTGCAGCATGTGGGATTTTTCCCCCAATAATTTAAAATATTTTTCCTCCAGCTTTACTGAGATATAAATGGACACATATGATTGTATACGTTTAAGGAGTACAATGTGTTGATTTGATATGTTTGTAAATTGCAAAATGATTAGAAGGTGGTGTTTCTGTTGGTTTTCCAGCAAGCCTTCAGTGCAGGCTGGGGGCAGCACCCGTCCGCCCTACGCCAGCTCACTGGGGGCTGTAAGGTGCAGTAGTGGGTGGTCTGGACTCACCACCCTGCACAGACAGTCCCCTCAGCTTTTCCATTTCCTTCCCTCCTCTTAGCACTGCACTCTGCCATGGTGTCGCCCAGAATTCCTAGATTTATGGCATTTTGGACACGTGTACCATTTGGCCTCAGGGTTCCCCCTGGAATGTGGACCTCCAGGTCCAACGGGAGAGACCTGAGCCTCATTACTGACATTCAAGCCTTTGGCTGTCTACATCTCATCACAGGTATTTCGAATTTTGTTTTCATTTTTTCAGCATTTCTCTAATGAAGAGTGAGGACTGGTGTGTTTTCAGACCCATTTTGTAGAAGGAGGAAGTAAGGCAGGATGTGAAAGCCTTAGGAGTCCAGCGGGGAGGCCCAGCATTTCCTCCCCTGAAAAGGAAGCAAATGTTTCCTTTTAGGAACAAGAAACCTCAGCCATCCCTTCTCTGCATTGTGGGTGGGAGAAGGGAATGGGGAGGGAGAGAGTGGAGAGGCATTAGCTGCTCTGCCCCCGGTTGGATGTAGGTTTCTTGGGGTGGGAGTGAGGCTGGTTACTTCCCAGGTCCTGACTGAGGGCCCAGTGCCTCAGCAGGGTATCTTCTCGGCCCTGAAGGATACCAAAGCAGTAAAAGAAAGAGGAGAGGGCTCAGCTCGGAAGGTTTCCCTTTCTTAGTTGGGCTCGTGCTTGCTTCTCATGCCCCACAATTGCGGAGGCTCTGAGAGGGCTCAGGGCAGTGCATCAGGCCCATGCCAGGGAACGGACAGCTGGATGCATGGCTGTGGCCTCCTGAAAGCCTCCCGACAGCCTGGTTTTTTTCTGGTCTGTAGAATACGGTCCGGGCTGGATACTGCAGCTGGTCTTAGAACAAACTGGTCTGAGCACAGGCTCTTTAGCATCCTGAGTACAAGGGTGAGATTGGGGAATGGGGAAGGGGGGAAGGGGAGACGTGTTTAATGTTGGATTTCCCTTTCCAAGTTCAGCAAATTGCCTGCTGAAAGTAGGGAGTGTACTTGTGTAACAGATTCACTGTGATAAATTGATGCTTCCCTGCTGGGTTCAGATCAGAGACCTAGGGGGCTGGTAGGGAGTTAGAAAGACAGGTGAGACCTAGGTGATGATTTTGGCTGACGGCATCCAGAGTAAAGTTCTAGCCCAACTCCCTAATTTTACACACAGGGAAACTGAGGCCAAAGGAAGCCGTGTGTCTTCAAGGTCACAGAGCTCTAAGGGGCAGAGCCTGAACAAGGATCATGGTTTCATAACTTCTAAGGAAGTGCTCTTTGTAAGACCCATGGAAGTGCTGACATCCAGGTAAGAATTTTCAAGTGCAATTGATTCCTCAGTGCATTTTGAAAAACTAGATCACCAGACAGGAAAATCAGATCACCGCTCCTCCACAAGGTTGAAATCTGGGAAGAATGTGACATTTGCACTCCCATTCCTCCATCTTTCATGATGATGGCACTGCTGCTTATTATGAAGGGGCTGTGACTCTCGGTGGTAATGGCTCCACTGCACTGGAAGGCCTAACTAACCCACGCTTTGGTGTAAATTTATTCCTTTAAACTACTCTTATGATGTCTGCAGCATCGGGATGATCAGGATGTCAGTAAAATCGTCTAAGAATCAGAGGGGATGGGGAGAAAAAGACTAGTGAAACCATCTAGAGAAGGAACAGTGGGTGGCTGTAGAAGAAGAAAATGTAACTTACGAGGGGTCCAGAGAGAGAGGAAACTGCCGCACTAAGGATGATTCGGAGAGGAAAGAGATACTTGTAAAGGAAGGAAACTGACATCCATATGGTAGCCCAAGGGGTGAGAATAGAGACAAGTAAGAATTTCAGGACAAAGTCATAAATATTGGTACATTAGAGCAGCTGCAAAATATGAACGATTTTCTCGGGAACTCAAAGGGAAGCCAAGAGCCAGTTGGATGAAAAAGGAAAAGATCAGAGATAGTTCTTTCTTCTTTGGGACTCAGTTCCCCTGTCTTAGGTGGACTAAGACCTTTCCTGTCTTTTCTAATTTGAATGTTCTGTACAGCTGGGTCTGAGTTTTATGAACAAAGGATGAGTCATGCTGTTAGGGGAAATGAGAAATTCAGAGGAGAGCTCAAAGGCCAGAGAGCATTATTAAGCTGTCTTACCTGGAAGAAGAATGCATATTTGAAGAGAAGACCCTACCTTCTGTTTTTTCTTTTTTTACATCAAAAGCAATTTTTATTTGTATTCATATACTTGAGTCTTTTTTTTCCCCTTGCAGTAAAAATGTTTTAGGGAGGGAAAGTCATAAGCCGTTCCCAGGAAAGCTGGGAGCTTGGTTCTACAGAGCCTGGCTGAAGTCAGTGGATACTTCAGGAGGCGGTGCCCCATGTTTTGGGGGCTTTGTGAATCTCATGGCCCTGTGGCTTCACTTCCACCATAGAGAGTTGTCTCCTTTGTTTGGGTTCTAAATCCCTTGAGAAATTTCTTCCCTAGCACCCTATTTATCTCCTAGACAGTATGATTTAGTTTCCATTTTTAAGCTTTTGTAATCACAGTTCTGTCCTTATAAAGCCAGTAGGTATTGTTATAAGCGGTGATTCAGACAGAAACACTGTTTAAGGTTAGAAATTCAAGGCAAGAACTTGGTTGGAAACTAAATATTCCTAATTCCCAAAGGATCTTCCCAGAGTCATGAATGACTTTTGGCTCCTTCAAATCCAGAGTACAGATCTTCCTTGACTTACAGTGGGGTTACGTCCTGATAAATACCCCTAAAATATCATAAGTTGAAAATGCTTTTTATGCAGCTAACCTAACAAACATCATAGCTTAGCTGAGCCTACCTTAAACGTGCTCAGAACACTTACATCAACCTATGGTTGGGCAAAATCATCTCACACGAAGCCTATTTTATAATAAAGTGTTGACTATCTCATGTAATTGACTGAATACTGTACTGAAAGTGAGAAACAATGCTTGTCTGGGTCCAGGATGGTTCTAAGTGTATCCTTGTTTACCCTCGTGATCGTGTGGCTGGTGGGAGGCTGTGGCTTGCTGTGCTGCCCAGCATTACAAGAGAGTATGTTGTACCCCATATCACTAGACTGGGGAAAGATCAAAATTCAAATTTCCAGGTATGGTCTCTGAATGCATTTCTCTTTGGCATCATCGTAAAGACAAAAATCATGAAAGTCAGACTGTCATAAGTCAGGGACCAACTGTAATGCCAAACTCAAGTCTGTGCGCAAACTCTAAATTACCTACAAACAACCCCTCCCCTTTCCATTTTTGGTGACACCCAGTGCTCCTTGCAAGTCAGGAGCATTTTCCTTTTAGACTGTGTGCTTAAGTTTTTAGGGATCATGAGAAATACAAGAATTTCTTGCACTACAACAAAGAACCCATTAAAAGCCCTTTCTTTCTTAGTATATAAATATTCTCAAAGTCATTTTAAAAAAAGGATAAACCACTGACAGAGAAATGAGCAAAAGACATGTCTTTTAACCCATAGGGAGAAAATATCAAAATCTATGAAAAGATGAAGAATGATATTAATTACTAAAGAAATGCAAATTAAAACAGTGAGATGTTTTCACCTATCAGATTGTCAAAGATTAACAACATTTGATACCATATAGTGTTGGCTCAGGTGTTCTGGTAAAGGTAGTTTAAAACAGTTGCTAAGAATCTGGCAATAGCTATAAAATTTTTTCAATGCTCATATCCTTTGAGCATTTTCTTTCTTTTTTAAAATTGACATATAATATTGTGTACGTTGAAGTATAAGGTGTTGATTTGATGACCCAGCATTTTCATATCTATGAATTTATCCTCAAAAACATTTGCATAAGAACATAAAAAATATGTTCAAGAATATTTCTTGTGGCATTGTTTTAGTGGGAAAAATGGGGAAACCCCATTTATTGATGATTTGGTTAAATAATCTAGAAAACATCAGATTTGGTTTGGGTAAAAAATTACAGTACATTCATTCATACAATGGCATACTATGCAGCCTCTAAAAAGAATGGGGAAGATCTATATGTATTAACTGGCATGTAAAGATGCTCAAAATTTATATAGTGAAAAAAGCAAATTGCAAAACAGCATGTTATTGAGCAATAAAGCGTGATAATTATACATTGTTATATGAGAAATTTTCATTTAAAAAAACTCCAGTGCTTACTGAATGTTCAGTATGTATCAGGCTCTGGATTAAGCTTACATGTATTAAATCATTTGCTCCTTCCAATGGTTATTGGGATGTACGCTCTTACTCTCCCCATTTTAATGCTAAGCAAGTCAAGTCCTGGAATGGTTAGGCAACGTGCCCAAGGTCATATAGCTAGAAATGGATAGAACTGGGATTTAAAACTGGGAAATGGAAGAAACCAGGCAGTTTGACTCTAGTCTGCATACCTAACCACTATGTTCTACAGCTTCTCAGGATTTTCTGATATCATAGTTTACATCTTTTTAGTATTTGAAATTTTGTAATGGGCCCATCCTGCTTTGGGAATTTAAAAAGTAATAAATAAACAACAACGACTAAAACCAATCTCATGCCCAGGACACTTAAAAAAAATTTTTTTTAATGGAGAATAGGATTTTAAAAATTGAGCTACTTAGAAAATCAAAATAGTGTTCTAGAAAAACAATTGACCGCTTATATATAAAGAAATATGTAAGTAAAATGAGAAATTCACAGGCTCTAAAGATATGTAAACTAATTTTAAGGTAATGCATGTGCTTATTCAAGAAGCAAAAAATAAAAGAAATGAAAGCCAGTGCTGGTGAGGCTGGAGGGAAATGGAAAAGCATTGTTGGAAGCCTGGCAGTTGTCCAGAATTCCCGGTAGTATGTGATGAAACTAGAAGCAGAAACCATCTTTTAAAAATCACTGTTCTATTCTCCGCTGTAGCACAGGAGTCGGAATGCAAATGATGGATGGATGGATGGATGGAACTGTTCTTATCCTTTTACTTGTTAATTCTACTTTGAGGCCTATGCACCACAGGATTAATCCAAAAAATAGGTTTTTTTTTGTTTTTTTTTGTTTTTTTTTTTTTGGCGGTACGCAGGCCTCTCACCCGCTGTGGCCTCTCCCGTTGCGGAGCACAGGCTCGGGACGCACAGCCTCAGCGGCCATGGCTCACGGGCCCAGCCGCTCCGTGGCATGTGGGATCTTCCCGAACCGGGGCACGAACCTGTGTCCCCTGCATCGGCAGGCGGACTCTCAACCACTGCGCCACCAGGGAAGCCCCAAATATAGTATTTTGTACAAATAAATTCATTGCACTGCTATTTATAATAGTGAAAAAGTGGAACATTGCAAATGCCAACAATAGAACACCCAAGTCAGGGATGCTCTACCCACACTGTGGCCTCTGTTTAAGAAAAAAATGTGTATATAAAATGAAAATTATTCTCTGTGGGGAAAATGACAGAAGGGGGTCCAATTCAGGACGGTTCGTTGTCTGGTTGACATTTGTCAGTTGTTTTGGTTCAGTGGAGGATGGAGAATGCAACAGCAACGTGGGCTACGGAAAACTTTCCAGGCCGTGGAGAGCGTGGATGGAGGGGGGAGGTGGGGAGTGAAGAAGCTAGACTCTGCTTTTTTCATGAAAATCAACAAAAGGGATCAAAACTGAAGTGTTCTTACATTCTTGGTTAAGAGATGTTGAGAGCTCTTGACTCTTCTTCTGGCTGGACTGGACACTGCAAAGAGAGAGAAGGAGTGGTTTTAGAGAATACCTGTGAGACTGATGTAGCTACAGTAGCAATACGGAGAGGGTTTGCACCTGGAGTGGGACAGGGCCCAGGGGAGGGGGGTTGGGAAGAAGAGGCGGGTGCAATTGCAATTTTATTTTTTTAATAGATCTTTATTGGCGTATAATTGCATCACAGTACTGTGTTAGTTGTGTTAGTTGATGTTGCACAGCACAGCGAATCAGCCATATGCATACGCAGGTCCTCATGTCCCCTCCCTCTTGCGTCTCCCTCCCACCCTCCCTATCCCACCCCTCTAGGTGGTCACAAAGCACCGAGCTGATGTCCCTGTGCTATGCGGCTGCTTCCCAGTAGCTATCTATTTTACATTTGGTAGTGTATATATGTCCATGCCACTCTCTCACTTCGTCCAGGCTTACCCTCCCACCCATGTCCTCAAGTCCATTTTCTATGTCTACCTCTTTATTCCTGCCCTGCAACTAGGTTCATCAGTACCTTTTTTTTTTTTAGATTCCATATATATGTGTTAGCATATGGTATTTTTCTCTTTCTGACTTACTTCACTCTGTATGACAGACTCTAGGTCCATCCACCTCACTACAAATAACTCAGTTTCGTTTCTTTTTATGCTGAGTAATATTCCATTGTATATATGTGCCACATCTTCTTTATCCATTCATCTGTCGATGGACACTTAGGTTGCTTCCATGTCCTGGCTATTGTAAATAGAGCTGCAATGAAGATTGTGGTGCATGACTCTTTTTGAATTAGGGTTTTCTCAGGGTATATGCCCAGTAGTGGGATTGCTGGGTCATATGGTAGTTCTATTTGTAGTTTTTTAAGGAACCTCCACACTGGAGGTTTCCATAGTGGCTGTATCAATTTACAGTCCCATCAACAGTGCAGGAGGGTTTCCTTTTCACCACACCCTTTCCAGCATTTATTGTTTCTAGATTTTTTGATAATGGCCATTCTGACACGTGTGAGGTGATACCTCATTGTAATTTTGATTTGCATTTCTCTAATAATTAGTGATGTTGAGCATCTTTTCATGTGCCTCTTGGCCATCTGTATGTCTTCCTTGGTGAAATGTCTATTTAAGTCTTCCGCCCATTTTTTAACTGTTTTTTTTTTTTCTTTTTTGATATTGAGCTCCATGATTTTCTCCCATTCTGAGGGTTGTCTTTTTGTCTTGTTTATGGTTTCCTTTGCTGTGCAAAAGCTTTTAAGTTTAATTAAGGCCCATTTGTTTATTTTTGTTTTTGTTTCCATTACTCTAGGAGGTGGGCAATTGCAATTTTAGATGTTACTTGGTCTAGTGCACCAAAGCTCATAGCAGCACTATTCATAATAGCTGAAAGGTGGAAACAACCCAAATGTCCATTAACAAATTAATGGACAAACTAAGTGTGGTATAGACATACAATGGATATCATTCAGCCTTAAAAAAGAATGAAATTCTGAAACATGCTCTAAGATGGATGAACCTTGAAAACATTAAGCTAAGTGAAATAAGCCAGATACAAAGGGACAAATATTGTATGAGTCTGCTTATATGAGATACCTCAACTAGTCAAATTCATAGAGACACAAAGTAGAACAGAGGTTACCGGGGCTGGAAGAAGAACGGAATGGGGAGTTATTATTTAATGCATACAGAGTGTCAGTTTGGGAAGATGATGAAATTCGGGAAATGGATAGTGGTGATGGTTGCACAACCATATGAATGTACTTAATGCCACAGAACTGAACACTTGAATAGTTAAATGGTAAATTTTATTTACCACAGTAAATTAAAAAAGAAAACTTGAAGAATCAATTCGCTATAAAAAAGTTACTTGGTTGGGAAAAAGGTGTGCATTTTGTTGAAAGTGGAGACACCCGGACATCTCTTTTGCACATTGACGCTGAAGTGATTTACTTGAAAGTGAAATCCCACCCTGCCACTGCCCTGCCTAGAATGGACATGACTTCTTGTCACATCTCAGATTAGTGCTCAGGTGAGAGCTGTGTTATTTTCTGCAGAGCGCCTGCTGCCATGGAGCCAGGCGAGCAGAGGGCTGGTTAAGAGCCAGGGCTCCGGACTCCTTTCACTTGGGTGTAAATTCCAACTTGACCACTTGCCAGTTGTGTGACTTGGGCGAATGACTCATCCTTGCTAAGCTTCACTTTCATCATCTGGTAAAACTCGCACCTACCTCAGAGGGCTGCGGTGAGAATTAAATGGTCTGATCTTTGTCAAGCCCTTGGCCCGTAGCCTGGCAAAGAGTGAGTTCCCAGGAATTAGTGGTGGTTATTATTGATACAATTCTCCTCTTTCTCTGCAAGGTGAGGGCAGGTGGAAGGAATAGGTGATAACTTCTAGAGGCTGTCGCCTCTGTCAGGAGTTCTCTTTCTGGAGTTTCCTCCATTTCCTCCTGCTGTTCCCCGGCTCCCCTTTTGCCAACCCCGCCGCATCGTTGTTTATCCCCAAGAGAATTATTTTGAATGCTGTTCACCCTAGAATTAAACCCACTGGTGAGCTTCAGGAAATAACTTCTGGTATAACTTCTTGGTAAAACCACAGATTTTATCTTTTATATTTACTGTGAATTGTGCCTATGAAATCTTTTCCTTGAAGGGCTCTCCTCTCTAAGAAGTAAAAATACACACTTGTCCTCAGTTACAGACTTGATTTATGTCTTGTGCCTTAAAATACTTAAGAAACACCATAACACTTGCTGTTGCCATATTTTTGTGAGCTTTAAGATGGCTCAGCTAAAAAAAATATGTAGATTTAGGTTGAACCCATTATATATGTATGTGTGTGTGTTGGAAACAGGGATATAATACAACGACGATAAATGTGATAATGGCTCGCATTGAGCTTTACTAGGTGACGACTTATTTCCTTCTCGCATTCACTCCTCACAGCAACTCTTTGGGGTCGGGTGTCTTCATTAACTCTATTTCTTAGGTAGATACTGAGGGTTAGGGTCACACAGTTGGTGGTGGAACAAGGCCTGCGCTCTTAAACACTAGGTTGCTGAACTTGTGCTCGTAAATGTTTTGTTCATTGCACGTTGAATGCACATGGCTAAACAGGAGCGTGTGGGGAAGGGCATACCAGGGAGGACTATAACCCTTGTTAGAGAAAATCAAACCAACCTATATTTCTGCAGGCAGGGAACGTGGGGATGGAATGAAGAGTTACCAATCTCTCTCATAAGCAGTGACTTAGGAAGACCTGGCCCTGTCTTCGCCCACTGAGAGCCTGACGCTTGATGCTCTGGAGGAGGCGAGATGAGGCAAAACAAGGCATAGGAAGAGGCAGACTTCTTCCTCTTACAGTCTAATATAAAACTGCGGACATTCCTTTTCTAGAGAACAGCTTCCTGAGCAGTGACATGTCCATGAATACTGATGACTGGTTTAATACCAGGAGGTGGCCATGAATAAAAATGGCAAGAAAGAAATACAGGATTGAATATTTATCTTTGACTAAATGTATTCATTGCTCAAAATATGGAATAAAAATAGAAATCACTTTGTAAGTGATGTATTTAATGGTGCTTACTACCATGCCAGGTACTGTTCTAGATGCTTTATGTATTTTGTCTCTATCTCATTTTTCCCCCCATAATAACCTTGGGAGGTAAGTTCTAGTTCTTCCTTTTTTATAAGAGTGGAAACTCAGGCCCAGAGAGGTTAAGTGCCTGCCCAGGGTCACACAGCGTACAAGTGGTGGTGGGTCTCTTGACTACTCTGCTAAGCAAATGGATTCAAAGGCCCTGTTTTGAATGATTTTCTTCAGGTGAAGTATGACATTGCTCCTGAATTGTATAATAAATTTTTAATTTAATAGGGCCATTCAGCTTTGATGTTTATCTCCCTTAAATTTTTTTAAATGGAAAAAAATTATAGAACAGACATTTTCATATTTGCTTTCAATTTGTTTTCTTCTCATACAAAAGAAATAACAAATGAGAGGACAAGTTTTGGTCCCTTTTCTACTCTTCCCCAATTCTACTTTCCTCCCTCTCCAGGGCTACTAATATCACTAACTTTATCTGTGCCTTTCCAGCCTATGTTTTTAATGCTTTTCTCTAGATATATATCCATAAACAATATATAGTACTGTACAAATTTAATAATTTTTAGCCTGCTTTTTTTTTTCTCTCAACATGATGCTCTTGGGAGCTGTGTCCACACACATAGATCCAGTTCTTTTCCCTGTTGACTGCTGGGAGTATTCCAGAGTCTGATGACACCACATTTCACCCCTTCCCCTCTTCAAGGACATTTAAGTTGTTTTCACTTTTGCCCTTGGAGACCCAGTGACCCTGTAAGCATCCACGTATAAGAGCATTTACAGGAGTGGAACTGTTGGGTCAGAGGGTCGGCCTTGACTTTTCAGGTACATTCCCGAGTCTCCAGAGGGTGTCCCAACTTCAGCACGTGGGCAGACTCCCAGCTTTTTCTTCTCTCCCTCTGTCTGGCAATAGATGTCTAAAGCTTAATTTATGATCTGCTGGCTTTCTCTTTGTGGCCAGGCTGAGTCTCTCCCTTCCCCCCAGGAGTGGCCATGTCGATGGCTGACATGGGATGAAGAAAGGGGTTGTTTGAACAGGGGGTCACAGCACCAGCAGACATCCGGCCCTCTTCATTCAGTCTGACAATAAGACCAGGGGCTAAGCCGGGGTCCCGGGCTCTTCCAGCAATACAGGGGCTGCAGGGAGAGCACAGGGGCGGCAGGAGAGAGGGCCCAGCTCTGCAGGGGGCAAGGGAGCTATCTAGGGACACAGAGCCCTTCCCGGGCCTGGACACCATTCACCTCAGAGCAGCAGGGCTTTTACAAAGTCAGACTCTTTGATGGTGCCAGTGCCAGGTTAAGTTTGGGAGCGTGGCCCTGGGGTCTGTGAAGAGGCCAGCCTGGGTCAGGGTATTCCTGGACCACTTCATTGGACTTTAGGCCACTGCCAGCAGGATCCCTCCTCATATTTCACGGCACAGTTAGAAATCGTACTTCTGAGCCAGCTGCTTCTCATTTCAGAACCCGCTTGCTCACTGGAGAAGAGGAAAGAATCTATCTGCCCTGGGAATTTTGTTTTCATGTCTGTTTCCTAAAACAGTGGCTTGCTGTCACTTTCGTTTGGCATACTGGGTTGCCAGTATCGAATTAAGCAAAACGAGGAGTAGTTAGCTGCCCTCATTTCCCCTTTGATGGATTGTTTCTCAATGATTGATGCTCATGCATATGCCTCCTTTTCAGAAACAACCACAAACACTGTCAAAACAGAGAGACCGTCCGACCTCAGAAACCTGGGGGTAAACCGTAATAAGGCAGCATATGACTGTCTTTACCCTCCTGCTTAACCTGCCACGTTAAGGAAACAGTCAAGGGCAATTTTACTCACCCTTGGAAGGAATCACGGTGGTGAAAACTTCTATATTTTCATCACTGCAGCTGTACATCTGATGCATCGTTTCAGCCTTCTCTCCCCAAAAGTGCCTGGGAACCAACCGGAGGCCTCCCGCTGAACCCCTAGTCGCGAGGTTTCCTAATCCAGTCTGGCTCGGGGATCATTGTGCAGGTCCACAAAAGACAGGCTGGTGCTGTGATCTCATCTCATTCCAGAGTCTTCACTGCAACATTTTCTAATCCCATCTGTCTTTTTTTTTTTTTTTTTTTATGAATCCTATTATTGCGAACCTTTGATGGAGCCTGGAGGTTTCAGTCCCCTCGCGGCCAGGATGTATTTAACATTTTTATTTTGCCGTGTCTGCCGCAGTGAATTTGGAAGTCTTTTGTGAAGTGGTGATGAAGTGAAGTCGCCTACTCGGGTAGCGCCAAGCGTGGCTGGAGGATTTTACCGAAAAGGAGACGTGAATTTTGGTACCAGCAATTCCCCTTTTCATTTCAGAGATGAAGAGGCTTTTTTTTTTTTCCCCCTCCCTCCAGAACTGGCTATTCAGTAATTTGTCATGTGTTAATTTGGCTTCCTTGAAAGTTTCTATTTTAAACAAAAGGACTGTTCTTCCAGAGCGTTCTCGCCTCATGCCAGTACATGACAAGGCTGACATTTCTAGAGAGCTGTGTGTTTAGCATCTCCTTATACAAGCCTGCAGGTGCTTGCAGGAATGGGGGTAACAAGCAGTGCCTGACGCTTGAGGTGCCCAACTATTTTTATTATTTATTTTATTGTATTGTATTTTTATTATCCTAAATGTCCTAATATATTGTATACTATCCTAAATATCCTACTGTCCTATATATATCCTATATATCCTATATTTTATCCTATATATTCTATATACATACACAAAACTAAGGTATGGTTGAAGCATAGGTGTATATGTCAAACCCATGGCCTTTCATTACACCATTACAGATTTATTTCTTCATGTTGATAATGATGATGTAATATTTTAAAAATTTATTTTATTGAGGTATAGTTGATTTACAACGTGTTAATTTCTGCTGTACAGAAAAGTGATTCAGTTATACATATATACGTTCTTTTTCATATTCTTTTCCATATGGTTTATCACAGGATATTGAATATAGTTCCCTGTGCTTTACAGCAGGACCTTGTTGTTTATCCATTCTATATGTAATAGTTTGCATCTGCTAACCCCAAACTCCCAGTCTATTCCGTCTCCACTTTCTCTCCCCCTTGGCAACCACAAGTCTGTTCTCTGTGTCTGCAGGTCTGTTTCTGTTGTGTAGATAAGTTCATTTGTGTCGTATTTTAGATTCCATGTATAAGTGATATGGTATTTGTTTTTCTCTTTCTTACTTCACTTTATATGATAATCTCTACGTCCATCCATGTTGCTGCAAATTGCATTATTTCATTCTTTTTAGTGACTGAGTAGTATTCCATTGTATTCCATCCACATCTTTATCCATTCATCTGTCAGTGGACATTCAGGTTGTTTCCATGTCTTGGCTGTTGTGAATAGTGCTGCTGTGAACATAGGGGTGCATGTATCTTTTTGAATTATAGTTTTCTTCAGATATATGCCCAGGAGTGGAATTGCTGGATCATATGGCAACTGTATTTTTAGTTTTTTGAGGAACCTCCATACTGTTTTCCATATGGCTGCACCAATTTATATTCCCACCAATAATGTAAGAGGGTTTCTCCACACCCTCTCCAGCATTTGTTATTTGTAGAATTTTTAATGATGGCTGTTGTAACTGGTGTGAGGTGATACCTCATTGTAGTTTTGATTTGCATTTCTCTAATAATTAGTGATGTTGAGCATCTTTTCATGTGTCTGTCAGCCAGATGGTGATGTAATACTAATAATGGTAGTTGGCATTTATTAAATGCTTGCTAAGAGCCAGGAAGCCTGATATATAATCTCATTTAATGTCTACAACCACTCAATGAGACTAGCTATTATTTTTGCCATTTTATAGGTGAGGAAACTGAGGCATAAAGAGATTGAATAATTTGCCCAAGATTAAAATATGTAGTTCATGGCAGAATTAGAATTTAAACTGTAACTTGACTCCAAAGGCAATGTAATTAACCACTAAATTGTAGTCCATTCTTTACCTCCAAAGCCACCCCCTCTACTTTGAACCAGGGGGAACCTGAGCCATACTCTCTTAGACTTGGATTTGGTGACCACTGATATTTCTGCTGTAGACACATCTGGGGCATTTACTCATTGGGTGCTTGTCAACATTACACCTGTGTCTCTGAGAATTGCACCCAGCCACAGAGGATGGCTCTGGGGAGCCATGTTTGTTCCACCTGAATTTGTCCCCTTGGCCACATTTGATTGAACCAGAGCGAACATATAGCCCAAACTGCTGCTTCCTGGAAACAAAATTTAGGCCTTGGCCTGAGGCCAAAGGGAAGGTACTGACTTTTAACATCTGCGGTGGCTTTCAGGGCCAGTGGGGGCAGTTAAGGGCAAGCCAGTGGACAGAAATGGAACTGTTGCTCTGGAAGGGGCCCGAGGCCCAGTTGCAAACTCAGGGTAGAGAGTTTTAGCTGGGGGAGGGGAGCAGATCCTTTCACCCTGGCCTGCACCAGGTGGGTCTGTGGTTCTGTTTACACTCAGGTAAGGGCCAGTGGGAGGGGTGGGGGGTGAGGGGAGTGTTGGGAGAGCGAGGGGTGGGTGTGGAGAGATTGAAAAAGACAGAGGGGAGGGAGGGAGGGAGGGAGGGAGTATTGCCCTGGCTTGATAGTTTCCCATTTTCTGCCTTGTCTCTCTCAGGCCCCGTGGTCTTCCTGTCTCGCGGTCAATAAGATACCTCCGTCTCCATCTGATAGATTTCCTTTGTGCTTAAGTTTAAGTAGGTTTTGGTCATTTTCAGCTAAACAGAGTCGTGTCTAAAAGATATGTCTATAAGTTTGGTAACCTCCACAGTGATTACATTTTTAGATAATATAAAGTTTAGAGGAGTACCTAGTACAATAGAAAGTAAGATCCAAAATTATGTTGAAGACAGCAATTATGTAACAGACTCTAGGTAATAAAAACTACAAGGTGAAACTTAACAAAACTAAATGAAAACATCTCCCTTTACATTAAAAATAATTAAGTACAGAACTGGGGTGACCTGGTTTAACAGCAATTTATTAAAAAGAAATCCTGGCTTTTGGTTAACACATGCTTAATAAGAGGCAATATTAAAGGGCAGGGGCTAAAAGATACAAATGTAGTTTCAAGGACCTGATACTAAATTGAAATTAAGAACCCTCTGGGGCACCCAGAATCCAGTCAGGATTACCTGGAATTAATCTCAAGGGGTCCCTGCTGGATTAGGTTTTTTCTAAGAAAGCCTAAACTTAATTAGAGTATATTGTACTATGTCTAATGAATAAGACTGAAACATGTAACTAAATGAGCTTATGTTAGGAAACACATCCAGAGATAAACAGTTCTTAAGAAATCATTTTTACCTGTTTTAAATAATAAAAATAATACCTGCTTATTATAACAAATTCAAAAATTGTAGCTAGGTATACGGAAAAAGTGAAATCCACTTCCCCCATTCAAGCCTCACTTCCTAAAAGCAATCATTGTTTACAGATTGGTGGGTGTATTTGCAGACTTTTTTTCATGTATATGTATGTATAGTTTAAAAAATAGAAATGGAACTATACTACACATATGCACATACATGCACACACTCATTCATGTGGGGACATATATAGCTCCCATTCTTTAAATGTGCAGGAGACTACTGCATTGTAAGAATTTATCTATTATCTATTATCTATTTATCTATTTATCAATTTATTTATTGATAGACCCATAGTTTATTTCAATTTTTAAAAATTAGAAACAGTGCTGCAAAGAGCATCCTTATATATGAATCTTTATATATGTCTTCTTCTAATATTTTTGTAGGTTTCATTTCTAGTTGTGGGAGTATGGGTCATAGCATATGCATATTTAAAAATTTGAGGGATTTTTCCAAATTGCCTTCCAAAAATTCTCATCAGTTGACCTTTCACCAATAGGATATGAGGGACTTATTCCCTACACCCTTGGTGAAATTTGACATTATTAATTTTTTGCCAGAATGGTCCTGTTTGGTTTTTGTATTCTGAGGCCAGAATATTGATTAGGGTCCTCCTAGCTCAGGTACTTTACAATCCATGGAGGGGTGGATGGCTGAGCCCTCATGTTGGAAAGCAAGCTCTATAATCTGTGTGCAGTAGTGAGTATACACCACACCTCTGAGTCCTGGTCGCCACCGCTGTCCAGGACCAGGCTAAGCCTAGGTTAACAGAGTCTTTCCTGCCCTAGGGGTCCTCTTCTCACAGGTTAGGGGAAGTCACTGCAGAGAGCTCTACACTGTTCGAGTGGGGATGCCCACTTACTTCTGTTTTAAAATTTTGCTTCTACACTTACTCAGCAGGCAGTCAGTCAATGTTTGTGGAAGACTTTCTTGCATGCTTGGCTCCCTGCTTGACTGGCTAATGGCAGAGGCTGAGTGGTGTTACCTCTGTGTTTCTCTCTCCAACCTGAGGGCTCTGGAGACCTACGCTGGCAGAGGTCCTAGAAGAAGCCCTCTCTGAAGACATTCCATTTAGGCTGGAGCCTAAGCACTGCTTCCGAGACTTTACTGTGATGGGTTTCCAGGGGGTCTTGTTAAAATGCAGGCTCTGATTCCGCATACTGAGGGTGAGGCCTAAGAGACTGGGTTTCGAGGAGCTCCTGAGAGGCCCTCCTCACTGGCTCCAAGGTACACTTTGGGGTTCACGCACGGAGTTCATTCAAGGAGGGCAGATATCCTTGACCCGGATGCATAGAATTTTGAGGAGCTCAGGTCCCCCACCAGACTACTTAAATATGATTCTCTAGGGCCCAGACATAGGTACTTACAAATACCCCCGGTGATGATGATGAGCAGCTGGGGCTGGGATGGAGCGACGCAGTTCTCAGCTTGTCCCCAGACCGCAGCAGGAGCATCACCCTTGTAGACATGCAAATTCTCAGGCCCACCCTGCCTACTAAATCAGAAACTCCGGGGTACAGCCCAGCGATCTGTGTTTTACAAGCTCTTCCAGGGCTTCTGATCGCGCTAAAGTCTAAGGACCTCTGATGAGCAGAAGAAAGAAGAGGGTTCTTGTCAGAGCCCTCCTCCAGGATTTGGATTCATGGTTCTTCATCCTGGTTGTTCTTAACCCAGACCTGCTGAGCAGCTTGACAAACATCCTCATTCCTGGGCCCCATTCCCGTTCTTTCTGATTCCAAAGGTCCGCAATGGTGCCCAGGAGTATCTGGCTTTAAAAGCACTTGAGGGATGCAGATTTAGTGGCTTAGCAGAGGTGGGGCGGACCTCCAACAGGAATGGTGGCCTGTGGCCTCCTGGCTGGCCCCATACAGCAGTCATTCACTCACTTCAAATTTACCAACCCCATCATGAGCCAGACGCCATGCAAGTGATATCACTGTCGATCACCCGTTGTGTACCAGACATTTTATACGTTAGCCTACTATACTATCCCCTGGGAGGTGGGCCTACTGCCATTTTACAGAAGAAAGTCCCTAACCCGGGTCAGTCATGGCTCTAAAACCTGGACTCCCCACCACCACACCCAGCACCAGTCTTTGCAGACTGGGGGGCACCAGGCTGTGGGGCTCTGAGAAACCTCTGTGTTTCATCTTCAGTGGCTTGTTTTGTGAAATTGGGGATACATTTGTAATTATAGCAGGTATAGCACATTCTCCTTTCAGTTCCTCAGAGAGAGAGAGAGGTGGTTTCGATCTCTAACTTATGCAAAGTGATGCTCTTTGTGCGTGAAGAAGACTCTCCTTATCAGAGGACGTGTGCTTTGGGGTGTAGGTGGTCAGATAAAATACAGGTTACCCTGTTAAGTTTTAATTTAAGAGAAATAACAAATAGTTTTTCTAGTATAAGTATGTGCCAAACATTGCATGGGGCATACTTATACTAAAACTTATTTGTTTTTACTGAAATTAAAAATTTATTTGAATTACTGAAATCCAAATCTAACTGTGTGTCCTGTATTTTTATTTGCTAAGTCAGGCAAGCCTATTGGAGTGTTCCATCTCCTTGTGATGCTTCCATATTAGAAGCTTGCATCTAGGGCTTGAGTTGGGGAAGAAGGCAGATTTCACCTGGTCTTATTAGGTGAATAAGGTTCACCTAATTCCTGGTTCTGCAATAATCGAGATAATCAGATACAGGCTTCACCTAATAATACTTAAAAAATAGCACTTATGTGCCAAGCACTATGCTATGAGACCTTTGCTCACTATTTTATTTACACAATCCTGTAAGTCAGCCTAGAACTAATATCCCCATTTTACAGATGAGAAAACTGAGGCTCAGGGGTTGGTTGAAAAAACAGTTGATTGAGAAAACAGCTCAGAGATTGGTTGAAAGCAGAGTTTCTCAACTGCAGTGTTCTCAACATCTGGGGCCTGATAATTCTTTGTCATGGGGACTGTCCCGTACATTATAGGATGTTTAGTGGCCTCCCTGGCCTTTACAGATTAGCTGCTGGTAGCATTCCATCAGTTGTAACCAAACTTGTCTCCAGACATTACCAAGTGTCACCTGAGGTGCACATTTGCCCCTGGTTGAGAACCACTGATGTAAGGTTTTGTAACTATTAGATGCTGAGTCAGGATCAGAGCCAGGCAGACTGCCCCAAAGCGTATGCTCTTAGACACTGCAATGGTTTTATCCAGGGAAAAGTTCAGGAAGGAAGAGGAATCTATCATATCACATTTATTTGGAAGAAAATCATTTGAAAATGACAGAACTTTTTAAAAAAATATTTATTTATTTGGCCGCGTTGGGTCTTAGTTGCAGCACGCGGGATCTTTTGCAGCGGCATGCGGGATCTTTTGGTGCTTTGCACGGGCTCTTCATTGTGGCGTGCAGGCTTCTCTGTGGGTGTGGTGCGCAGGCTCCAGGGCGCCCATGGGCTCAGTAGTTGCAGCACACAGGCTTAGTTGCCCTGTGGCATGTGGGATCTTAGTTCCTCGACCAGTGATCGAACCCACGTCCTCTGCATTGGAAGGCGGATTCTTAACCACTGGACCACCAGAGAAGTCCCGAAAATGACAGAAGTTTTGCTTGACCTATTGTTGCAGCTTGATTTCCTCTGTTTGGCAACTAGGTAGTGGTGACAGTGGTGATGGTAGCACAACATTGTGAATGTGCTAAATGCCACTGAAATGTGTACTTTAAAATGGTTAATTTTATGCAATGTGAATTTTACCTCAATTTTTAAAAAAGCAAAAACAAAAGGAAACCCTGTATCCGTTAAGTCATCACTCCCCATTCTCCCTTCCCTCAGACTCTAGCAACCACTAATCTGCACTCTGTCTCTACGGATTTACCTATTCTGGTTTTTTCATATAAATGGAATCATACAATGTATGACCTTTTGTGTCTGGCTTCTTTTGTTTAGCATACTCTTTTTGAAGTTCATCCGTGTTTCATTCATTCATTTTTTTCAACAGATATTTATTGAACACTTACTATGCGCCAAGCACTGGGGATGATTAAGTGTAAATTCATGGAGCTTATCTCCTGTTGAGGGGGACAGATGATAATCAGATGCTATAGTCTGAATGTTTCTGCCTCATCAAAATGCATATGTAGAAATCTTAATACCCAGTATGATGGTATGAGGAGGTGGGGCCTTTGGGAGGTTCTTAGGTCATGAGGGTGGAGCTCCCATGAGTGGGATTAGTGCCTTTGTAAAAGAGACTCCAAGGAGCTCCTTAACCCCTTCCACCAACGAGGACATAGCAAGAAGGCACCAGCTATGAAGCAGGAAGAGGGCTTTCACCAGAACATGGCTATGCTGGTGCCTTGATCTTGGCCTTCCCAGTCTCCAGAACTGTAAGAAATAAATTTCTCTTGTTTACAAGTTACCCAGTTTGTGGTATGTAGCAACCTGAATGGACTAAGACACCAGGATGAATAAGTAAAATATACAACGTATTAAACAGGGATAAGGTAAAACAGGAGAAAAAAAATATAGTAAGGAAGAAAGATAGGAAGGATTGAGGTAGAGATTTGAAATTTAAATGGGGTGGCCAGAGAAGACCTCACCAGAAGGGTGATGTTGAGCAAAGCCCGAGGGACGTGAGGAAGTTAGGCTACAAGTAACTGGGGGAATAACGTCTCAGGCAAGGGAACAGCAAGTGCAAATACCCTGAGGCAGGAGTTTGTCTCCTTGTTTGCAGAATATTCTAGAGTCACTGGAATAGAGTGAACAAGGGGAGGATAGTAGGAGATAAGGTGCAAGAGGTAGCAGGAGGCTACTTCATGAAGGGCCTTATAGTAGGTACCATATAATTGATGATCCAAACTAGGCTAATTTTGAAAGTGAAAGCAATTGCTATTAAAATTATGCTGGGACATTAGGTATAAACTGAGATTGTCCTAGCCACGCTGGGTCATAGCAAGGATTTAGCCTTTACTCTGAGTGGGATGGGAAGTCACCGGTGGGCTTTGAGCAGAGCTGCTCCATAACCTGACTTGAGAGCTTCATTCTGTTGAGAGGTGCTGAAGGGTGGCAGGAGCAGGAGAGGAGCTAGGAGGTCACTGCAGTGCTGCAGGTGAGAGATGATGGGGGCTTGGACCAGGGCAGTGGTGGAAGGGGCGGTGAGAACTGGTCAAATTCTGGATATAATTTAAGGTAAAACCGATAGGATTTCTGACCAGTAGGCTGTGGGTGCAAGAGAAAGAGAGGAGTTAATGATGGCACCAGGGGAAGAGTGAAAGAGGAAGAGATGTGCGGGGTGAGGGGGTCCCATTGCAAGTCAAGTTCCCAGGAAGCCGACTCAGCTGAGATGTGCGTGCAGGAAGTTTGCTGGCCAGTGGTCGCTGGATCAGCCCCTGGGGTGGAAGTGAGAGATGGAGCAGGGGCAGTTGCTGAGCCACTCTGTGGCCCCAGCAAGGGACTCAGCCAGCCGCATGAAGGAGCCTCCAGAGTTATCCAAACTGGGGCAAGGTGGTTGGGCAGGCCTCCTAAGTGGCCTCCTACTCGACTAGCACTGCATGGAGGCCACCTTGGGAAGGGGTGTGATCTCGGGTGAGGCCGTCCTTCCCAGTGGAGGGCAACCTCTGGGGGGACTCAGCTGTGAGCTGTCAGTCACCAGCACTCGGAAGGGGAGAGGAGTGTCTTGGTCCTGGAGAATCAGGGTGGCGACTCTAGCATTCACCATGGATCGGAAGCTAAGTTTTGGCCCTGTGAAGTTTGATATTCAGGGGGAGATGTTAAATGACTCTTTTCCCTTTTCTGCTGACACCAGGGGCTTGTACATTCTCTCAGTTCCTTCAAGGTGCCTCTCACCCATACTGTTCCCCAGCTCACGGTGAACCACTACAGCAGCACCGTCCCGTAGAAATAAAATGCAAGCCACATATCTAGTTTAAAATGTTGTAGTAGTCACACTTAAAAAGTTCAGAGAAATAAGGGAAATTAACTTTAATAATATATTTTATTTACCTAATAGATCTAAAAATATTATATTCTAATCATATTGACTTTTTAAAATGCTAAGTCTTCCAAATCTGTGTGTATTTTACAGTTATATTACAGCACATTTCAATTTGGACTGGTCACATTTCAAAGGCTCTGTAGCCGTGGTTCTAGAGGTTCTCCACCAGCCAAATCTCTCTACTGACTCTTGGACTCTGCCCTTGACATGCTCAGTTTCAGCATCACTTCTGCTTGAAGATTCCCAAGGCAGGTCACGGGCCTGAACTCCACCGCAGCACTGTACTGAGTAGTGGTTGCTTGTTAATTTGTCTGCCTGCCCCCAGAAGGCCATGTGCCCTGTTCGATATGGTAACCCCAGTGTCCAGCGCAGTACTGCGCACAGAGTAGGTGTTCGGTGATTATATCTTGCTTGAGTAAGTTAGAGCAATGTTCTCTTTGCATAGGATTTAGAGGTGGGGAGGCTGATAGGTACGTGCATTTTTCTCTTTCTCCCCTTCCGGCCTTCCAACAATTTCAGGATTAATGGGGACACACCTAGAGCTTCCTCTGGGGAATCCAGCTGAACTTGAGGTAGTGTGGCCTGGGTGGCATTAAGAGGGACTTGCTTAGCAGGAATGAACTGAATGGGTCCTTTGCACAAGGCGCCGTCACTTTCCTTTGGTTGTTTCCCTTCCAATTGTTCTTTCATTTTCTATTTCTTTGACAAAAAGTTGCCGCCGAATTAAAGCACCTAAGACTGAACATCTGTGGAAAGAGGCTACCAAACGCAGAAGTGATGGTGACAGTAGGTAACTCGCCGCAGAGGAACACGAAAAGAGAGAGGGAGGGGTGGGGGGACTGCTAAGGCTTCCCAAGCACCGTAGCGCTTGGGCTGTGGGAGGCGTGGCTTCCTTAAAAACCACAGTAGGTGCTGCGCCATCTTCTCCCTCCAAGGTGTGTCGCTTTCCTGCTTGGTGGCCATGGCCGATCTGCCTTGTTAAATGCTCCAGCTATTGTGTGAGCACAATTCTTTTCTTTCTCTTTAAGAAGAGAAGAATTAGGCAAACATGCTTATGCTAAACAATGGAAGCTTCCATTTTCCAGTTATCTTCAAGTATTTCTTTTAACTTTAACTTCTGAATAATTTAACATTTAATATTATGAATAATTTTAAACAAACATAAAAGTAAAGAATATAGTATAATGAACCCCCGGGTTCCCATCACTCAGCTTTACCAATGATCAGCTCATGGCCAATCTTTTTGCACCTAGACGTCTTTCCCACTCCCCCAACCAATTGGTTGTATCTTGAAACCCATTCCAAGTATTATATATTTCATTCACAAATATTTGAATGTGCATCTGAAAGTTCTTTTTCTTTGACTTAGGAAAATGATTTCTGGTTTCCCTTGCTACCTCTGGTCTCTCGGTGAGATCAGAATCACAAATCAGGTCTTTAGGCTCAACGATACGGTAAATTCTTGGGTATTTCAACAGCTGGCGAGTTAATGACAAGAGCAACCAGAGATGCTGTTAGCTCTTGATTTATGAAGCCACAGGTTCAGCCTGTGTGACGGATACCATTAACGTCAGGCATGGTGGCTTGCTCCTCTGTCTCTGCCCAGCCCTATCCAGGCCTGAACGCACTCAACAGATGGGGAATTTCATGGCCACAAATGGAATTGTTTATCCTCTCATTGTTCCCGTGTCAGCAAACTAAATCCATTACCCACCAATAAAAAGATCAGCTGGCTGCCAGTTCAGCCGGTGGAAGGAGCTGAAGCTATGTTGAGGAGATTTAGAGTTTTTAGAGGGGATAAATTAGTAATAAGCCATATAAAAATTAAGACCGAGAGAAGAGTTTGAGTCTCTCATTCTAAAGCTGAGGTTTTAAGGGATTTGAAAGGGAAGGCCTAGTGACTCAATCTTTTCTTCAACAGAAAATATACTCTAGAGACACTTGATTATAAATATTGCATAGCTTTTATTGTGTGCTGATGGCTTTATTACTTAATTAAAAAAATCAAAAGCACTCAGATTGGGCTTTGAAGAAGAAAGCAGTGTCAGATTCATAATGCAAAAGCTGCTAAGATGTTAATGGCGTTACTACTGGTAGGATTTTCTTTTGTATGGCTAAATAACTGTTCTTTATAAAGTTGTTCCTTATTGGCTCAGCTGGGGGGTTCTCTCCATTGATCTGTAAGAGGAGGCTCCTAAGTTCTGTGGACCCCCCAAGCTGCCCTCCCAACATTCTCAATGGACCAGGACTTTAAAAAGTGGGTCCTAGAACACTTTTTGCTTTTTTTCAGGTTTTTTTTTTTAATATCAGGATATATTGGGCAAAAGATGTTAGTTCCAGCACTCACTGGTTATTGCTGAGGATCTGGGGCTCACAGGCTTTGTATTAATTCACTTGAAAAGTTGGAGGGAGATCAGAATTGACATAGATACACTACCATGTGTAAAATAGACAGCTAGTGGGAAGCTGCTGTAAAGCACGGGAAGCTCAGCTCGGTGTTCTGTGATGACCTAGATGGGTGGAATGGGGGTGGGTGGGAGGGAGATCCAAGAAGGAGGGGAAATATGTATACATAGAGCTGATTCACTTCGTTGTGCAGCAGAAACTGACACAACATTGTAAAGCAATTATGCTCTAATAAAAAAAAAGTTAAAAAAAAGAGAAAAGTAAAAAAAAACTAGTTGGAGAATTTGGCTAATGAGAATTTCGTTCTCTCCTTTCCATTCTACTGTGCAAATACTCACTGGAAACTTACTGCTGTACATGCACACTATTCTGCTAGGCAGTAAGGCGCTAGAGATAATTAAGACATGATTTTATCCTCTGTTACCAGATTAGAGGGGGAGATGGACAAGAAAATAAATGAGCACAGAGTAAGACGTTTTTGCAGCATAGTACAGGCATGCAGAGGATGTTATGGGAGTTCAGAGGAGACCTCAGAGGAGGGTTCTTTGACTCCCCCAGGGAGAAGGGCGTGACCACAGTGAAGGGTCCATGGGGAGACAGGAGCATGGGCGGGGAGGCAACAGCAAGATCATGACAGTTCTGCCTGTCTGCTGCGGGGTGTGTGCCTCCTCGTAAAGGCCACGGGAAGCCACTGAAAGACTTGAAGGGAAAGCCATTGGCCTTCAGACCATCTGTGTTTTATCAAAACCATCCTGAGGGCAGGATGGAGAATGGATTTCAGGGGGTTAAGAAGTGGAGGCTGGGAAACCATTAAGAAGGCGACTAGAGGGCGTCCCAGGTGGCGCAGTGGTTGAGAATCTGCCTGCCAATGCAGGGGACATGGGTTCGTGCCCTGGTCCTGGAAGATCCCACATGCCACAGAGCAACTAAGCCCGTGCGCCACAACTACTGAGCCTGCGCTCTAGAGCCCGTGCTCCACAACAAGGGAAGCTACCGCAGTGAGAAGCCCGCACACCGCAACGAAGAGTAGCCCCCGCTCACTGCAACTAGAGAAAGCCTGTGTGCAGCAGCGAAGACCCAATGCAGCCAAAAATAAATAAATTAATTAATTAAAAAAAAAAGAAGGTGACTAGAGTGATCCAGGTGAGAGATGGTGGGCTTGAACGAGGTGTGTGTGTGTATGTGTGCGTCTGCGTCTGTGTCTGCATTTGGGGTGAAGAGGAAGAGGTAATAATTCATAAGGTTGTTGAAATGTCAACATTGTAAAATAAGTAAAGTGCTTAGAAGTTGTTACAGAATCTACACTCAATCAGCGTTACCTTGTGTTTCTCTTTTTCCTCTTTGGGAATGAATAATTCCCAAATAATTCCCAGTGGTCATAGAATAGCACAGAGGAAAAACAGGAAGAGGAGTAAAAGGAGGGGGATAATTAGGGGATGGGAGGGGAGAAAGGACACAGTGGGCAGGGGAGAGCATCCTCCACAAGGTCTCCTCGAGTCTCTGCCCTATAGGAAACCTTACCTGCTGATGAGACTCTGAAGAAGGAGAGGTGAGCTTGGTATTGGTGGTCTTGTGGGATGGTGGGAGTTTTGGGAACACTGAGGTCAAAGTTATTTGGAAAGTAAAGCCTGTCCTGGGCAGCAGTTGTGGCTTAATCTGGGTATTTCACGGAGCTGTGTGTGAAGGATTTGCTCTTCTTTCTGGATGACCAGATCCTGCTACTTTTTGGTTCTGATATTCCATGATGCTTCAGTCCCTTTCTTTATATTTGATAGTTTTCAGTGATTGTTACCCAGCACAATTATGCAAACTGACCAGGCTGGCTAGAGGCAGGTAGATATTTAGGTTTAAGAAATTCTTTCTACTTCTAGAAAGTATAAAGTACTTCCTACTAGAAAGAACTACCTTCTACATAAAATATGACCAACATTAGATCTGTCCAAGAAACCAGAATAATACCTCCTTCCTCCCTCCCTCCCTCCCTCCCTTCCTCCCTTCTGCTCGGCCATTCACTCAACAAATATTATTGAGCTCCTCTAACATTGGAAAGATATCTCACTAACTGGGGCTATGGCTTCTTCAGGAGCCAAGCTGCAGATATGCTGATCTGTTTCCCCTGCTCAACTGTGAGCTCCTTCAGGGAAGGGACTGTCTCTCATCCAGCTTTGTATCCCTAAAACCTGGCACAGGAGTTGGCACTGGGTGGTTTTCAAGACCAAGATCTGTGTCTATGTCCAAATCACTTGCTGCTCCTTGCTAGTGGTGTGACCTTGTTCAATTATCCAACCTCTCTAAGGCTTTGTATTATCATCTGTAGAATGGGGATGATAGTAATATCTGCCTCATCAGGCTGTTTGGAGCATTAAATGGCATAATGCATGTAAAGCACTTATAGTGCCTGGCACATAAGAGTTCAGCCATATTATCAATATTAGGCTTACAGTAAATGTTATTGAACTAATGCCCTAGGACCCAGTCTGACTCTACTAATTTACATGTGAATTGGGCAAATCAGTTTACCTCTTGGAGTCTCTATTTTTAAAAAGTTTATGTGATAAATGGAAATTAAAATACCTGCATGGGTACGTTAACAGGATTATAATGGAAATGGAGAAGATCACTTTGTCCTTTGATTACAAAAATAACCTAACTCCAATAAATTATCTAAGCATAAACAGCAGGAAGTGAGAAAAACTACTATGTTATAATATTTTAAAAAGATGACACAGATTCTTTAACTTGATAAAAAGCATCTACAGAAACTCTACAGCCAACATCATAGTTAATATGAAAGACTCAATGCTCCCTCCCTAGGATCAGGCACAAGGGAAGGATGTCTGCTCTCACCACCCCCATTTAACATAGTACTGGAAGTTCTAGCAATGCAATAAGGCAAGAAAATGAAATAAAAGGCATACATATTGGAAATGAAGAAATAAAACTGTCCCTATTTGCAGATGCCATAATTGTCTACATAGAAAATCTCAAGGAATCTACAAAAAAAACCTTACAGAATTAATAAGTGAGCTCAGCAAGGTTGCAGGATACAAGGTAAACATGCAAAAATCAATCACATTTCTGCATACTACCAATAAACACGTGGAAATGGAAATTAAAAACAATACCATTTATAGTTGCTTCAAAGAAAATGAAGTATATAGGTATAAATATGACAAAACATGTTCAGGGTATGTGTCCTGAAAGTTACAAATGCTTATGAAAGAATTCAAAGATTTAGATAAATGGAGAGACATATTGTGTTTGTGGATTGGAAACTCAACATACTAAAAATGTCAATTCTCCCCAAATTATCAATAGGTTTAATGCAATTCCTATCAAATGTCAGAAAGATATTTTTGTTGACATAGACAAGTTTATTATAAAATTTATACTGAAAGGTACAGAATCTAGAATAGCTACAACACATTTGAAAAAGAAGGATAAAATAAGAGGAATCATTTTATCCAGTGTTAAGGCCTACTAGATAGCTACAGTAATGAAGACAGTGTGGTCTTGATGGAGAGATAGATATATAGATCAATGGAACAGGTTAGAGAAACCAAAAGTGGACCCACATGAATAAGCCCAACTGATTTTTGACAAAGGTGAAAAAATTCAATGGAGGAGAGATTGCTTTTTCAATAAATGGTGCTGGAGCACACGGACAAGCATAGGGAAAAAAAGAACCTCAACCTAAGTCTCATACTTTATACAAAAATTAACTCAAAATGGATTACAGACTTAGATATAAAACTAAAACTTCTAGGAAAAAACTTAGGATAAAATCTTAGAGGTCTGTGGCTAGTCAGTGTTCTTACAGACTTTACACAAAAAGCATGATGCATAAAAGGAAAATGTGATAAATTGGATCTCATTAAATTAAGAACTTTTGCAGTATTTTGTAATAACTACAAATGGAGTATAACCTTTAAAAATTGTGGATCACTGTATTATACACCTATAACTTATATAATATTGTACATCAACTATACTTCAATAAAAAACCAAAAAATATTGAAACTTTTGCTCTGTGAAAGACCCTGTAAGAAGATGAAAAGGCAAGCAATCGACTGGGAAAAAGTATTTGCAAACCACCTATCTGACAAAGGACGTATATCTAGAATATATAAAGAACTTTCAAAACTCAACAGTAAGAAAGTAAACAATCCAATTAGAAAACAGGCAAAATACATGAACAGACATTTCACCAAAGAGGATGTACAGATGGAAAATCAGTGCATGAAAAGATGTTCAACATCATTAGCCATTAGAGGAATGGAAATTAAAATCACAATGAAAGCTCACTACATACCCACCAGGACAGCTAAAATAAAAAAACAGTGGTAACACCAAATGATGATGAGAATGTGGAGAAACTCAAACATTTTTTGTGGGAGTGTAAAATGGTGTAGCCCCTTGAAACAGTTTGTCAGTTCTTTACATAACTAACCAAGTCATACCACATGGCACTCTTGGCCATTTATGCCAGAGAAATGAAGACTTACGTTCATGCAGAAACCTGTACACAACTGTTCAGAGCAGCTTGATTCATAATAGCCAAAAACTGGAATCAACCAAAATGTCCTTCGGGAGTGGTTAAACAAACCATGGCCCATCCACACAGTGAGAAAGTAACCACTGGTATACACAGCAACCTGGATGAATCACCAAAGAATTATGCTGAGTGGAAAAATAGTCCATCTCAAAGATTCCTAGCTTAAATTATTCAAAATTATAGATAAAGGGAATAGATTAGCAGTTGTCAGGGATGGGGGAGGGAAGGAAGTGGCTATGGCTCTAAAAGGGTAGCTCAGGGCATCCTTGTGATGGAAATGCTCTGTATGTGGACTGTGGTGGCGGTCACATAATCTGCACATGTGATAACGTCATAGTGAGTGCATGTAAAAATGGTGAAGTCTGAATAAGGTGGATGGATTGTATCACCGTCAGTTTCCTGGTTGTGCTATTATACTACAGTTGTGCAAGAGGTTATATTGGGGGAAATTGGGTAAAGGGTATGTGGGATCTCTAGGTGTTATTGCTTTCAACTGAATGTGAATCTACAGTTATTTCAAAATGAAAATTTAAAAGAAGATCTAGAGAAAGACAAAAGAAATGTTAGCTTATTTATCATGATTTTTTCGTTATTCTGTAATTATTATCAGTCACTTCTTAATCTAGCTTCTTGTCTGAGTGCCTGATCTCCAGCACACATCTGTCTCTGGCACTCCAGCTGGTCCCTAATGATTTTTTTTTTTTTTTAGCACCTTACTGGATTCGTTCCAGGTTCCACTGGGCACCATGTTGACTTCTCCAGCCTCAACTTACCACCTCTTGACTTGCACATGACACTCTGGCAATACCAAACTGTTACACTCTTTGCACACCCCGTGTTTTTACTCCGTGCTATAGTTTATGCTGTTCGTTCTACCTGGACCATCTTTCCAACTTCCTATCTCCCATCTAACTCTGCTTCCCTTCAGAGTTCAACCCAGGAGTCCTCTCTTTCATGAAACCTTCCCTGACTTGGTTTTTTTGTTTTTTTAATCACTATGCTTACTACATTGTTTTAAAATTATAACGTAACACCCCTTAACTTGTACCTGGTCTTGGTTTGGTGTTGCAATTTAGCAAAACCATCACCGCAAAAGTCTGACATGCAGAGATAATTTTAAAACAATCTGTATCATCATCACCATCTACTAAGAAGCTCCAAAGGGAGTTCTATTCATAACACAGAACCAACCTTTAGAAACCAAACCAAACCTCTCTTCCCTATTTATCTTCTAATGCCTGGCTTGCAGCTGCCCCTAATCTCTTCCTCTCTCCTAAACTCCCGCAAGACTCTCTCTAAACAACTTGGGGCCTCCAGTCCTTTCTTTCTTGCCTTCTGATTTATAAGTATCTTTTTTCTGCCAGTGGCTTTTAGCCCTTTCTGATGTGAAATCTTCAAGGCTGCCCCTCTTTTGCTAGCAAACCCTAGTTGTTAGGGTTACCCAAACAAAACATCACAGGGTTTAAACAACAGGAATTTATTTTCTCATAGCTCTGGAGGCTGGAAGTCCAAGATCAAGGCATTGGCAGCTTTGGTTTCTCCTGAGGCCTCTCTCCTTGACCTGCAGATGGTGCCTTCTTGCTGTGTCCTCACATGGCCTTTCCTCTGTGTGCATATCTGGTGCTTCTTTTGTGTCCAAACTTCCTCTTCGTAAAAGGACACCAGTCAGATTGGATTAGGGTCCACCCATTGGACTGCATTTAACCACGCACCTCTTTACAGGCCTTGTCTCCGAATACAGTCACATGTGAAGTTCTGGGTGTTGGGGCTTCAGCACATGATTTGGGGGAAAAACAATCCAGTCCATCATGCTGGGTATCCCAGTTTCCCCCAGGGAAGGCTGGGGGCCCAAGCTAGCAAAGCCAAAATTCCTTGTAGGGGCCAGAATGGGTAGAGGCTATGAGTGCTCACCCACTCACGGTATTTTTGCTCCCACGGGATTTTCTGTGTTCCAGTCCCTCGAGTGGGGAGGCTGGGTCTCGTTTATGCAGCAGCTCTCATCCCAGTGCAGGGGCATAGCGGCCATTCAGGCAAAGTTTGAGAGCTGTTCCATCTCTGCCCCTCCACAAACTTAAGGAATATCCTTTTCTTTGTACTCGATTTCAACTTTCAAGTCAAAATTCTTAAATCCATAGACTGGTGGTTCGGTAGCATGACAGGGAAGCAGCCCTCCCAGGCTCTGCTCATTTCCGGGGAGAGCATCCGACACCCTTGCTCGCGGGCACATGATAGTTCAAGGAGGTCAGGAGGAAGAGCCAGAGCAGAGAAGCCTGGGGTGCCTCTGAGTGAGCTCCGGACGCCTGGGTTGTTTTTCCTAACTGGATGTGAGTAGCCGTCCTTCTCTTTGTCCCTTGAAGCACAGCTCACTTTATTCTAATTCATATCCAAGGATTCTTTACCAATAATTACATGCACAACTCTATATGTATTTACTCTTTCTATATCCACTTTCCAGGTAAAATGGAAACTTTTCCCAGCATAACTTTTTAAACAGGAGCGTAACGAGGAGAGTTTTTGTTTTCTTTTTTAAACAGAGATAAGACAGAGTGGTCTTACCAGTCTGTTAACATCGTAGCTGGGAGTTTTATATTCTTTATACCAATTATACTGAAATGAAACTCAGAGCTCTGGTACGTAGTGTATTTTTTAATAGTCCCATCGTGGTTGCAGCCAATACCGTGGCCTTCCTCAGCGCTACAGTCACTCGAGAGTGTTTCCTTTCTGCTTGGGCTTTGACAGGCAGAACGTCCTCACACCCTGGAAAGGCCTCAGCCTGAAAAGAAAGTGGAAACAGGGGAGACAGGGGCTTCTTGGCAAGGCCGTCATAGCGGGGAAGAGGGGGCCCAGCGCCTGGGGCTGGGGGCCCTGGTCTGGTGGAGAGGTATGTCCTGTGGTCAGTGTTCCGGTCCTGTCCTGACCCTCACCGTGGACCCACGGTCCTGCTACATGCTGGGTAGAACTAATTCCAGCTGGAATTTCCTGAATTTGAAATATGAGAAAGTTGCAATCCATGGGTCCAGTGGTTCTTAAAGTGTGGTCTCAGAGTGGCAGCGTCACCTGGGAACTAGCTCAAGATGCAGATTCTTGCTCCCCAGCCAGACCTATTGAATCAGAAACTCTGGGGACCAGGCTCAGCAACCCATGTTTTATTTAGCAAGCCCTCCAGAAGTTTCTGTGCACACTGAAGGTTGGGACTGATGCTCTGTTTCTGTCACCACCTGTGCTGAGAGGCTGCCAAACTCGTCCAAGTGCAGTTTAATTTTCCTAAGTGAAACTTACCCAACGAATAATAGAGCCATGGGTTCCAACCTGGGTTGACAGGATCTGAATTTCTGGGGGATGGGGGAAGAGCCTGGTGATCTCTATCTTTAACTAGCATCCCAGGTCACTCTTGTCCTGAGGGAAGTTTAGAAGCCCTTGGTGCCCAGCTTACATTGTGTAGAGATCTGATGCCAGCTTAGTGTTCCGGAAGGGAGGAGAACTCACAAGTGCTGGGCAAAGACCGTAGGCTGAGCACTGTTCTAGGCATTTAACGCACGTGACTCCCTGTAGACATTTATAACAACCCTGTAAGGTGAAGGTTGTGCTCAGAGAATCTGAGTGAATCACCCAAGTTACTCAGTCAGTGGCGATCAGGGCTGGCTTCACCCCGAGACGTCTCTGTTACCTCCAGCACCCATCCGTGTGGCCACCGGCTCGACCAGCTTGACTCCCCTCTGGCATGTCAAAGGCTTGCAGAATCTCCTTTTCTCTTCTCCTTCTCCCTCTTTTAATGAAGTACAGTCCTCTATTCCACAAATACTTACGGCGTCCCTACTGTGTTCAAGGTACTGTGTCGTACACAAGCATCTACAGTGTGTAAATGGGGTTCAGGGAAGTCTCTGACAACAGAAGGCATTCGACAGGCAGTGAACTTGGTGGCGGGAATGTAGGGTCAGGAGAACCTTGGGATTGAGAGCTGGCCCTGCCACTTACCAGCTGTGTGAAGTTGGGCTGTTTGTTTTTATTAACCTGAGTCTTAATTTCCTCATTTGTACAAAATGATGATAGCAGTGCTTCTCGTAGTAGGCAACTCCTTGACAAAGAGTCTGGCACAGGCTAAGGGCTCAATAAATTACCCAATAAATAAACTTATTATTGTCTTTAGTTTATTATTGTTGCCAGCTGTGGAAGATGCCCTAGCAAATAGGCCACTGTGTTTCATAAGAGTTGATATTTTTATTTATAAATTATCAATAGTTTGGTTAAAAAATACAATTAAATGTCATGTTTTTGTAATCATTCCCGAGCTCACCCCCACTCCCCAAACAAACCCCATCCCTGCCTCCTCCTCCCCACCAAATCCATGTTCCCCTTCCTTCTCCTTTGGGAGCTTGCTTTGTCAAGGTACTGAGTTATGTGCTGAGTATGTAGTGGTTAAACGAGATGTAAAAAAATGAAAGAAAATTAGCCTGTCCTTACTCGGGTGGCCACTCAGCTTGTTGGTGCTATTTTGACATCTCATTAATGGATATGTTGCTTTGCACACATTCTTTTCTCTTATGCCCCGTTTGGGGTAAAGCTCACCGTGGTCCTCAATAATGTTGCCAAAGCCAAGGTGGGAGCAATGCACACGCCTGCACAGGTCTGGGAGGTTTCTGACTAGAGGAGCAACTTAGAGCCTTGGGAGGGATGTTGGTGGGTGATTCCTTGGCGTTGCTTACCTCCCTCCCCGTGTAGCAGTCTTTTCACTCAGAGCCCCAGACGATTCTAGAACACCATTATAGAAAAGGACATTTATATGTTGCTCTCTTGGTGTTTTTTCCTTGGCCAGCAAAACTGAGGACCGTGAATGTAATAACACAGGCCCACAGGCTTGGAAGGGAAAAGTATAAGTGAAACAAAAAAGTCGACTTGGTGGTTTACAGTTTCACTTAAGATGAAAAAATACAACACTAAAGTAAGTTTCATAATTTGAGAATTTGAATTTGCTCATGTGCACTGTTAAGATATACCATCATAAAACAATAGTGAGGTATTTATAATCTGATAATATGAGTCAAGAGCCATAAAAATGTCCACACTTAAAAAATTCCATCCGGGATTAATTAACCTAAGAAGTTAATTTAGAATATGAGAAAAGCCACATACAAATTTTCATTTATTCATTGCTGTGGCATTGGTAGGAGTAAAAATTTGAAAGCAATTTTGGTGCCCTATAATAATAAATAAATTACTAAATTCCTATTCAATAAACTGTTGTCTGCCTTTAAAAATAATGGTTATGAAGATTATGTGGCAACATAGAAAAAATACTTAAAATGTCATTCCTTAGGGGAAAAGACCTAGAGATTACACCACCCAAATGAAAAAGATAGAAATATAACAGATGATAACAGCTGTGTTTGAGTAATGGCATGATGGTAGTTTTTTTTTTTTTCCTTTTTGCTCATGATGATTTTAATCAGTTTCCAATTTTAAAAGTTAGAAAACCCATTAAAAGCACTCAAGTAAAAAAGCCAATTTTAAAGCCAGAAAGAATGAAATGGAGTTACTTTAAAGTTAGCTGTCCTAGATGTAGAGAACAAACGTATGGGCACCAAGGGGGGAAACCAGGGTGGTGGGGGTGGTGTGATGAATTGGGAGATTGGGATTGACATGTATACACTGATATGTACAAAATGGATGACTAATAAGAACCTGCGGTATAAAAAAATAAAATAAAATTCAAAAACGAAAAAGAGTGGGGAGCTGGGAAACACACACACACACACACACACACACACACACACACACACACACACACAGAGTTAGCTGTCCTGCACATAATTTCATGAGGGATTTCACATGGGCCAAAATTGCAAACAGTTATTGCAATTTGTGGAGGGTATGCATTTATTTTGAGAGTTGGGGTGGTTGGAAAGCATAATAGCATGAGAAACTAGACCCTCCCACCCCCAGCTGCCAGTAATTCAACCCAGGGCTTCAAGAGCCAATTTCTGCGCATTCAAAGTGCGACTTGTCCCTGGAGACTGCCTCCCGCAGGCCATTGTGATGGTGATGGCGGGATGTGGCCTGGCCTCCTCAGCAGCTCCCAGAGGACAAGGCATTTAATGGAGGAGCCCGGGCAGCTGTCTCGGCTCGGGGTTGCTGGTCATCAGAGACCCAGCAACCTGTGCAATGTTGACCCGGAGGTGAATAGCCCCCTTTCTCATACCCACTCCCCGGAGGCCACAGTCCCTGATTAGGGTAGTTTCTAATGCAAACAACCATTAATCTTTCTCAGGGTTAAAAGGCCAGAAAAGCAATTTTTGCTCTCTCTCTCTATTTTGATACTGTACTTTGTCTCTAGTTTACGAGAGCAGACTTACCTCACTGACCACTGGAAAATACCCTACAGCTGTGTCCACAGCTACACCAACAATGCCAAACCCAGCACAGCCCTCCCTGTGCACAGGGGAGGGACAGGAGTGCAACACGCCAGCTATTTATTATGGCACTTGGCAAAAATCAGAGAAACATGACCTGCTTGAAACAAATAAGTAATTTTGTATCAAGAAATAAATTAGGGATGATGTATTTTAAGTGAAAATGCCACCATATGCTGATAATTTTATGAAAGTAATATTATATAAACTTTTGAATACTATTCCTTTAATTTTCCTTTCCTTAGCAAGTACATTAATCCATATAAATGAAGCTGTGACCCCTAAGGACTGTTTGAGCTTTTAAGGAAATCAATAGATAAATGGGATTTGACTTCGAAAAATGTACTTAATTGTTTTCTCAGAAAACAATTACATATTTTTGCTACAGAAATGGATATAATCTCTCGCACTCTTTTAATAGCTGGTAAAGTCAAGAAACACATCTTTTCTATATTCGCAAATTGTAAGGGCCAAAATGATGGGTATTAGGATAAAAAACACGAAGCCTTCCCAAACCTGTTTCTTCATGCTTGACCTTTAAATCCTTCCTCTACAAAGTCATCATCAGTACGAATGCCAAACACCCCTCCTGGTGAGTCACAGTGAGACATCTGGTCACTGGTGGAAATGGCATCGACTATTTCAGAGAGAGAAAGAATGCATTTTCATGTCTAAAATGATTTTACATTAAATTTCCCAAACTCAGAATCTCACATTAAGGACAAGGTAGTACATAAAATCTAGGTATGGTATTTTCAGGCTTGGAGAGGAGTTGGTTGAATAAAGTAAGGCTCAGACCTGGGGGCTGGAGTGGAATCCAGGGCCCTGGACCCCTGGGCTCCCTAGCCTTATGCTGTTCTAATGATGCCACATCCCCTTGCAAAATATGTTACAGGAGGCCTCGAATTTACCTGGACTTTCTTTGAAGGGGTGGGGCACACATATATATTTTTGCTACGCCAAATGTATTGTGAGACATTGATTAACAACTTTTACTAAAGTTGCCTGAAGGATCTCAGATTGGCAGTTTCACTGTTCTCTGCCTTATTCACAAAGCTTCTGCTCTCAGAATCCATAATTCTCCTGAAAAGCTGGAGGGAATTTTAGCCAGATTATAGTCTGATGGTAGAGATGGAATTCTCTCGGGACCCTCTTGTGCTTTGCCTTTTGGGCGCTTGGCATAAAGAATTTGAATGCTCTGTAGGAACTAAAACTATACCTTAATGATACCAAAAAAAATATATATATATATATACACACACACACACACAGTTATCTATAATGTATCTATATATGTGTATAAAATTATGGGGAGAACATATATTTTTAAATTTTGTTTTTTAACAGTGGCTCTCTTTTGGATGGTGCAATGTGAACAAATATTTTCTTCTGTGTGTCTCTTTGTACTACCGGTTTTTGGTACTGAACATATCTTATGTGTGTAATTAGAAAGACTCCCAATAAACAATATTTAAATGTTATTGTTAAAATCCCAAGTAAACAAAGATGTTTACAGAGATAAAGTAGGGCCAGGCAGGTTGAATGGCACAGTAATGCCCTTCTCATGTTTTTTAAAATCCTGATGTAATTATATACTTTATATAATTATATACTATAATATGTAATTATATACTATATATGCATATGTCCTATGCTCAGTAATTACATATAATTATATATGTAATTATGTACTCTACTTGATATACTTTCTGATTAAAACTTTAATCCAGTTTAAAATACGGATAAATCTGCAAGTACACTGAGATCTAGACTGCCAGAGCTCGAGCAGTGCACTCACCACTGTGAGGAAAAACGAGCCATAGACGTTTCAGCAGGCTGGGAATAACAGGAGGCAGATGACCCAGCTACCAGGATTCGACTTGCATCCTGAAGTCTGTAAACGGCAAAACGGCTTGCTTTTGAATTAATTTATTCTGAGCACCAGAACCATTTTCCAAAGAGGGAATTACCATGTAGGTTGTTTGTGTTTTTCTCAAAAGAACAATTGCTCCACCAGAGGATGCATCTCTAATATCTTACCCCTTTGGATTTGTTTTTACCTTTTAAATATTAGGTACTAGTATTTTTATGAGTCTGACCTAAAACAGCAAAGTGATATTTTCTTTCTTTTCTCTTCCTCTTTTAGAATTAGAAAATACGTGCTTATTGTAACAAATGCAAACAATACAGATGTTTGTAAAATGAAAAGTGAAAGTATAAAATACAAAGTAAACATTTTCTCTTAATTCTCTATCCTCCAAATTCCATTTCTTCAGTGATCCCTTTTAAGTTTGATGTGTAACGTTCTTTCTAGATATATATATAGACATATATTTATATATAATTTAAAAAGTAAAAATCAGACCATATTAATGTATAACTGTCCTGCAACTTACTCTTTTCCACTTAGCAGTTTATCATGGACGTATTTCTAGTAGAGTTATTCTCATTCTTATTAGTAGCACAAAAGCATTCCATTATTTAATATACTATGATTTATTTATCTATATATTAATGAATACTTAAGTTCTTTCAAATTTTTTATTATTAGAAAATGCGCTGCCAGAAACATCCTTGCGTTATTTCTTTACACACTTGTGCTAGTATTTTCTAGGATAAATTTCTAGATGTGGGGTTGATTACTGGGCATAGGATATACACATTAATATTTTTGGTAGATACTGAGTGTTTGCCCTTTTGATACATGGAGCAGGGGTAGTGTGCAGGGTTTGGGGCAGGAACATGGACCTCTGAAGTCTGGCTGAGGGTCCAGCATGGTGGGCGTTTGTCCATTGTGTTCTATGGAAGTAGCTGGACTTGGAGCATCAGGGAATCTTCTACAGGATAAAATTATATCACATTCAAGCTGGTAACAGGGAAGTTACGTGTGGAGGTGAAAAGACAAAGCTCTTGCTAGATCAACTTCTGTTTTCAGAATTACGATGGCCAATGGTAATTCTTTCAGTGAAAATGAAAATTAATACAGTTTCATTGACGCTTCAAACAGAACAGACAGATCCTCTTCTGACTGAGGGCGTGGTGCAAGCTTGGTGACCCTTTCCTGAAACAGTAAACACAAAGAATTACTCAGGGCTTTGCAAAGACAGTTTGTAAAAGCTACTAGGTATGTAAATTAACTCAGTCATGAGAAACAGTGACTTGCCAATAGTCATAGCTTTAGAAATCATATTTCTTGTTTGCTTCTTACTAGCTGATTCCCAACTCAGAAGTTTATCAAGTGACGCCTCTTTCCTGCGAAGTTTTCAAAGCCGTTACTCTTGCCTGAGGTCCTGAGAATAGCATTCTGCTCTAATGTACAGAACCCAACCAGCCTCAGGAAAAACACCTCCTACAATGACCAAACCACGCCAGTCAGGTGCCCCTGCCAGGCTCTCCCTGTGTGGAGGGCACTGTCCCAGGCACATGTGCAGCCAGGGAAGACAGAACGGGGCCATCCTTGGCTTCAAAATATACGGTCTTTGAAGCCAAGGATGACCCCGTTCTGTCTTCCCAGGCACATGTGCAGCCAGGGAAGACAGAACGGGGTCATCCTTGGCTTCAAAGACCGTATATTTTGCAACTTGGACTTCATGTATATTACAGAGGACTTCACTAGGACATTAACTTGCAGGCTATGGGCAGCAAGTGACTCTTTTTTAAAAAAAATATTAACTAAGGTTTTATCTCTACCTTCCCAAATGAATTCAGTGATTTCCTTACTTTCCCCAGGGATTATTGAGTCAAGTCAGCAAAGACACCAGCACCTCCTACTGCTGTTGACACTCCCGTCAGTGGCTCCTTAATCCCCAAATTTCCCCGCCTAAATGAAATTAAGAAACGTACCAGTGTTTTGGTTGCGTGTTTGTGGGTCTCTGGGTCCGTTTTCTGTGATGAGCACCTGTATGGGACAACACTTGGTAGGAGGGCGAAGCACCACGGGGCAGGGCTGTGCCCAGCGCCCCACATGGCAGACAGGTGCCCAGTAGTTACTGCCACCTTCCATTTTTCCTTCTCTCAGAAATGTCACCCAGTCACTCAGGGAGAAACCTAGGAGTCATCCTGGATTCCCCTTTGCCTTCCCTACAAGCTCAATCCATCAGCAAGTCTGTCGGATCTACCTGCACATTAAATCCCAAATCCGGCCACTTCTCACCTCCCGATCCATCACAACCTGTCCTAGTCACTTCATGCTCCTGTCCTACTTGAAAGGCCTCTTAGAGTTGTTTCCACTTTCGCTCCACTCTCACCCCCTAGAGGTTATTCTCCCCACAGCCGCCAGAGTGATTTTTCCGCATTGCAAGTGTGATCACACCATTCCCTTGCTGAACACCCTCCGATGAGGTCCCCCTGCAATCAGAGCAAAACCCTGTCTTCTAACCCAGCTCCGACTCTTCTCCCACCCGCTCATCTCACTTAGACCCACGGTCCCCCTTCAGTCCCATGAAAATGCGAATCCTCACCCTATCTCAGGGCCTTTCCCCTCTGCCTGGAATGCTTCTCCCAGATCTTCACCCGGCTGCCTCCACCTCCAATCAGAGGCCTTCTCTGACCACGCTCGCTGGGGTTCCCGCCACTCTGTCTCATGTGAAATCACTATCTCCTTACCCAGGTTTCCTTCAGACCACTAATCATTATCTGAAGCGATTTCATTTGTATCTTATCTGTAGATTTGATTAGATGACCATTGTCTGTCTACCTCACTAGAATGTAAGCTCCACGAGGGAGGGAAGGGACTTTATTTTCTAAACTGTATCACACACAATTCATGGTATATAGTAAGACATCAGTAAGTATTTGTCAGGTAAAAGGAAGAATAAAAAGGAAGGATGTGTACAAAAATTAACTTTAAACGCACCTAAATGTAAGAGCTAAAACCTTAAAACTCTTAGAAGAAAATATTCATGACTTTGGGTTTGGCAGTGATTTCTCGGATATGACACCAGAATACAGGCAACAAAAGAAAAAATAGATAAACTGGACTACATCAAATTAAAAACTTTTATGCATCAAGGAACACTACTAAGAGAGTGAAAAGACAGCTCATAGAATGGGAGAAAATATTTGCAAATCATATATCTGATAAGGGATTAATATACAAAATATACAAATAATTGCTACAACTAAATAACAAAAAACCCCAAGCAACTCAACTCAAAAATAGGCAAAGGAGGGGCTTCCCTGGTGGCGCAGTGGTTGAGAATCCGCCTGCCGATGCAGGGGACACGGGTTCGTGCCCCGGTCCGGGAGGATCCCACGTGCCGCGGAGCGGCTGGGCCCGTGAGCCATGGCCGCTGAGCCTGCGCGTCCGGAGCCTGTGCTCCGCAACGGGAGAGGCCACGGCAGTGAGAGGCCCGCATACCAAAAACAAACAAACAAACAAAAAAACCCCCCAAAATAGGTAAAGGACGTGAATAGATGTTTCTCCAGAAAAGATATATAAATAGCTAATCAGCATGTGAAAAGATGCTCATTGTCATTAGTCATTAGGAAAGTGCAAGTTAAAACCACGAGTTACCACTTCACACCTATTAGAATGGCTATCCAAAAAATGGAAAATAACAAGTGTTGGTGAAGATGTGGAGAAATTGGAACCCTCGTGCATTGTTGGTGGGAATGTAAAATGGTGCAGCCACTATGGGGAATAGTTTGATAGTTTGTCAAAAAGTTAAACACAGAACTACCCTGTGATCCAGCAATTCTATTCCTTAGGTATATATATACCCCAATGAAATGAAAGCAAGGACTAAAACAGATACTTGTGCATTGATGTTCACAGCAGCACTATTCACAATAGCCAAAGGGTGGAAACAACCCAAGTGTCCATCTGCAGATGAATGGGTGAACAAAATGTGGCCTATCTGTACAATGAAATGTTATTCAGCCATAATAAGGAATGAAATTCTGACACATTTAGGACATTATGCTAAGTGAAGACACAAAAGGACAAATATCGTATGATTCCACTTACATGAAGTACCTAGAATAGGAAAATTCACAGTGATAGAAAGTAGAATAGAGGTTACCAGAGGCTGGGGGAAGAGGAGAGTGGGGAGGCTGTTTACCATTTAGCAATAGAGCAGGGCTTCTTTGGGGGATGATTTAAAAGTTCTGAAAATGAAAAGTGATGATGGTTGCACAGCCCTGTAAAATGTACTTAATGGCGCTGAGTTGTACACTTAAAAATGATTAAAATAGTAAATTTTATGTCAGGTATGTTTTACCACAATTAAAAAAAAAAGAATGGATGGACAGATGGGAGAAGGATGGGGGGACAATGCTGAAGGGTATGGGTGAAGCCAAGGTAAAGCTTCATATCCCAGCACATCTTGTAGAGACCCTAAAGAATTCTGAAAATCCATGGCAAGGCAGAGACTTGTTCACGGTGACTTACGCACACATTTGTGGCAGGGTCCAGAACGGAAGTTCGGTATTTGCTATGGCCGAAGTTGCCACATTATTCTGTTTATAATGGCAGAGAGTCTTATCTGATGAGCTCAAGCGCCCTTAAAACAACCCTGTTCATCTTGCATGAAGTAGTTCAGGACTCTCAGCTCAGGCCAAGCTGAGGTGAATTTCTCTTTCACATTTCTAACCCCCAACGATTGGTTCAACAGGGGCAAAGACGTAAAGTTTGTGATATATCCTTGCACGTATCACTTGTGCCATATAAAAGCCAACCTCTCAGGGTTCAGATGTGTGCCGCACTGTGCTATTATTTATAGACACATAAGACCGAAGGACAACTGATTAACATGGGCACTGAAATAAATTCAGACTACTACTTTTAGCACATTCATAAAGTAACATTTCAGCGGGCCTGTCTGCCAGCGAGTGGAAGTGTGCTCATTTTGGTAGACGGCTCTCCTCGGTAACGAAATGTTTTGTTGGGAAATGTAAATGTTTCTTTCCAGAGGTTTCAGAAATCCAGCTTTTGGAAGATTAATTTACTCTCGCCTGCTCCCCGAGCAGCCTGGCTATGGCAGTTGGAAACCTCTGTACACAGGGCTGCTATTTGCTGCCACCAGTATGGGCTGTGGTGTTTGGTTAAGAATACTGGCCTGGTTGTTCCAGAGAAAACCGATCCCTCTTTGCTGAACATAAAAGAAGCTTTATCACATGTTGACTGCATGAAATATCCTTTCTGGTGATGTTCTTTGCAGGAAGAGTATATCCCTCTCACTACCTTAAATCCTGTAATACTAATAAGTGAAGATTTGTCTGCTGCATGTGTAAAATTCTGAAGTTGCCAAAGCATTCCTGTAAAATGTTCACTAAAAAAAAAAAAAGAAACAAAAACCCAACAGTAGTTCAACTGCAAAACAGACAAGCTTATTTCCAATACTCCTTCTAAAGTCCTATGAATATTTCCCCCTTCCCCATATATGCATATAAATCTGTCATATTGACTTCAAAACTGAACTAGTGCCAGTGAATTAAATTAACTGTGTTTCTCCTAATTGTGAAAACATGATCAAAGGAAAAAAAGGCAGCATCCACCTTGGGGCTGCTTTATGAACATAGCTTGAGGAAATCCCGGTTTCCTACTTTATAGACCTGACTTGTATTGGAAAGATTCAATTTTCCTTGCATCCTTTGTGAAACTAAGAAGTTAGTTTTGTCTCATTAAGGTTCTGCTATCTGTGGTTTCCCAGTATGACATGTGCACTGAGGCATTCAGAATGATACCTAATTAACTTGCTATTGTAGAGGATGGTCTCAAGTGTTGGTCTGGATCTGTTGCTGTTTGGAACAGCTTTTGAAAGTGGAAGCCTGAGTACAGTAGAATTAAAACCGTCCACACCTGCCAGTGTGTGCTGATGGCTGGAGGATGCCTTGCCACAGCAATTAAATGGCCAAGAATATCATCCAGGTTTATCTGAAACTCATGAATACCATTCTTGGAGGTTGATAAACACATATGCCTGAACATTTTCCTGGGATAAACAAGCAGAACTTTTCAGAGGACCCCCTGAAGAGTGGACACTGTTGCTGGGACCATGCTCTAAGAGCCAGAGGCTACATCAAAATCGTGGTGACCACTTGGTCTCTGGTATTCCTGGACAGGCTTTCAAGGCTCCTTTTCATTGGCTGAGTCCTATTAAGTCTAAGGAAATTGCTCAAAAACAAGGACAGAAGATTTAAGAGGAGAGGGTTGCAGGAATGTGCTCCTTGAAATGTTCACTGGCCCGGGTTAGGTGCTATAGAAGATAGATGAGCAAAACAGACAGGCTCGTACCTTCATGGAACTTTAATAGGTTTGGAAAAAATGATTGTGATGGTCATATTTTTTATTTAGTCCCTTCGACTTACAGGTTAGGACTGTGGGTTAGAACTAGTGTCTCTGCTGTACTTTGAGACTCCTCTTTTTCTCATTCATTTATATTTTTGGGTGCAACTGAGCCCACTGGGCCTGACCCTAAATCAGGGAAACTGGTGGCCCACGGGCCATGTTTTGTTTGTACATTGGGAAATCGGGGAATTCAACACAAACATCCCAATTGCTGATTTTTCTTAAAAATGCAAGTTCTACCAACACTGGGAACTGAATTTATGCTTGGTGATAATAAATTGTAGCTGAAAAGCTGCTCACCCAATGAGATGGGTCATGTGCTTTCCAGTTCACCAAAGTCCCCACCATTCCCTGGTGCCTTAAATTACTTTGTTCATTGCTATTATTTAACTTGCTCCTATGGACAGGTAAGTCTGTGAACCCAATCCATCCAAATATTATCTTATGTGAACGGTGAGGTTTTCAGCATTCTAAGTACTTGCTAAGTGGGGAAGAAGCCAGTTTGAGGCCTTTGCTTAACTGAAGTGGGCTGAGGGAAATCCTGCCACTGTGGTAAGCAGGATGCTGTGTGAGTGGATATTCGAGCTGTTAACTCTGTTCCAATGTCAGGGATAGATACATGAATGCCTTAATTTTGGGGAGAACTGCCTTATCCTCATAGTGTTTGTTTGTTGGTTTTTTTTTAAAATAGAAGTATAGGGCTTCCCTGGTGGCACAGTGGTTAAGAATCTGCCTGCCAGTGCAGGGGACATGGGTTCGAGCCCTGGTCCGGGAAGATCCCACATGCCGCGGAGCAGCTAAGCCCATGTGCCACAACTACTGAGCCTGCGCTCTAGAGCCTACGCTCTAGAGCCCGTGCTCTGCAACAAGAGAGGCCACCACAATGAGAAGCCCGCACACAGCAATGAAGAGTAGCCCCCGCTCGCCATGACTAGAGAAAGCCCGCGCGCAGCAATGAAGACCCAACACAGCCAAATAAATAAATAAATAAATAAATAAATAATTTTTAAAAAAAGTATAGTTGATTTACAATATTGTGTTAGTTTCAGGTGTATAGCAAAGTGATTCAGTTATATATATGTACTTTTTTTCAGATACTTTTCCATTATAGGTTATTACAAAATATGGAATATATTTTCCTGTGCTATACAGTAAATCCTTATTGCTTATCTGTTGTATATAGAGTAGTTAGTATCTGTTAATCCCATACTCCTAATTTATCCCTCCGCCCTTCCCTTTCCCCTTTGGTAACCATAAGTTTGTTTTCTATGTCTGTGAGTCTATTTCTGTTTTGTATATAGACTCATTTGTAATGTTTTCTAGATTCCACATATAAGTGATATCATATACCTGTCTTTCTCTGTCTTACTTCACTTAGTATGATATTCTCTGGGTCCATCCACATTGCTGCAAATGACAATATTTCATTCTTTTTTATGGCTGAGTAATATTCCATTGTATATATACCACATCTTCTTAAGCCAGTCATCTGTTGATGGGCACTTGGGTTGCTTCCAAGTCTTGGCTATTGTGAATAGTGCTGCTATGAGCATTGCACGTATCTTTTCAAATTAGAGTTTTTGTCTTTTCCGAATATCCTCATAGTGTTTAAGTGACCCTTGCCTTTTGCATTTTGGACAGGAGGACTTAGTGGGCGCTCTGGGCCTGGTGAGCATGGTGTCATCTCCTGGCTCTGAGCTCTCTGTTTTATGGTGAATTACAACAAACGGGGTCTTGGCCTATTAGGCTCTGGTGCTATAACACAAGGGTATCTGATCCTAAATGGAAGAGAGGTCCAATGGGGGATAAACTCTTTTCATGAGAACCTTGAGAGGGGAAACTTTACATCTATTATAATTCTACCATATAAATGATAGCTGCTCAGTTTAAATTTTTTTTTTCAGTTTAAATTCTTTAGGAGCATATAAAAAAATGAAATAAGACTCAAAGTGACACAAATAAGTATACCTATGTATATGTATAAAATATCTAATCTCCCAAATATGCTTAAAAAGTGATTTTGTAATCATCTTAATTTAAAAGCCATGTCTATTCTTCACAAAATAGTAGAATTTGCAACTCTTTATAATGGAAAATAATATTAGTGGCCCTTTTGGAATAGCTTCACATAGTTTTATAGGGGACTCTTAAAAGAGCAGAAATGGAGAAAAGGGAAATTCTGCTATACTCAAGATGAACTTGGTTGTTTTTGCCTTAAATTTTTATAAAGGATCCTTTCATTACATCGTCAAAGCTTCACGTAAGCCACAGTTTAATGGAAGAATATAAAGGCGAGGGAGCCTTGGCCCCTTCCGCCTGGGGAAGGGGAGAGCTGCTGCCTGGTGGGGGGAGACCTGGGTTGTCATCTCCTTCCCTAAGATGCCCCAAAGGGACCGTGTCTCTCCTGGAGCCTGGTGCTTCTTAGAAGGCAGTGAGGATGGGCTGCGTCTCTTACCTGGGGCAGTGTTCCTTTCACTAATGCGGGGATATCGGCCTTGGAGTAGCCAATGGCAGCTAGGCCATCAGCCACATCCAGATCGAATAGGAATTTCCGCAGCGTGTCTGCCAAAATAGGCCCAGCATCTGGGATCCTGGCAGTGCGGGTGTCGGCTCCTGGAAGACACAAAGCACCGACTGTAGAGAGGAGGAAGCTGGCCCTGGGTGTGATTCAGTCACAAGATAGCTGAATACATAACCTACTGCCAGCCCCTCACACTGAGGACAAGGGCACCGCTGTGCCCCCAGCCGGGAGGCCGGCTCAGCTGTCAGCCCCGCAGAAGACAGGCCATCCTGGGGGCCCCCAGAGCCTCCATAGAGAAGTCGGAGAGCTGGGAGGGGGGCTAACTTGGCTCTCACTTTTCCAGTGGGCTGCTCGCCCTCTGTGTGGTGGGAAGGAGAGAAACGGCCCAGAAAAGGGGCACAGGAAGGAAACCGAGAAAGAAGGCTGGTGTTCGGATGAGGAGGAATGAGCATCTGTAGGAGAAAACACAGCTTATGTAACTTTCAAGGCTTGGCATTTGCTGACATCTAGAGGTCTACACATTCAATGTCCTTTCTCAAGGCGACAGCTTAGGAGAAGAAGACAAACCCTTTGCAAACACTTTGTGAGGCAAGGATCTACAGAAGTTCAAAAAACTCCAATATTAACTGCCAAAAAGGAGGAAAATGACAAAAATGGGTTAGGTGTGGCCAGGGAAGGAGTATCTTTCCTCTCTCTAGCTAGAAAACTTTTTTGGACTCTGTTGCCAAAGGGTAGGTCCCTCTAAATATATATTATACAACCTGTCAGGCAGAATTAAGAATAAGGAGACTCTTAGAAAGCAGTATTTAACACGTAGATAATAATGATATCGGTGAATGAGGAAGAAGGTTGCCAGGGGTTGGAGATTTGTAAGGGCAGAATTTGGACATAATTACTAATTAATACACAAAAGCATTAAAAGTTCCCAGAGGAAGGGAATCAATCCCAAACCCTTAGCACCCATGCCCCACGCCCCCATCTATTCTGGTTGGACACATTCATCGCCGGGACGTGCCGCAGTATGTAAACAGAAGGTAGCATTATTTATTATCCAAAGTGCCTCATGCTGTAGTCCAAGTCCACTTTCTCTGTATAGGTCAAAAAGAGACTAGAAGGTATGGTTCACTCCATACTGAAGCATTTTATTAAATCAGTTTTAGCCTTTCTGTTCTCTGACAGCGAACTGTTTATGTTATCCAGGAAAAGGTATAAATAGAACCAGATACAGAGCTAGTTGGAAGAGCAGCTGGATGGGAGGTAGAACTTGCCCGACAAGGCCAGTCTGTATCACACAGCGGCAGCTCAAATATGGATTAAGTGGAGGGCGACACATGATACGGGGTTTATGAGGTTCTTATGTTCCCGGATTGCTGCCATCCAGAGCTCCAGGTTTTCCTACGAAGTGTTTTAGAAAAAAAGAGAAGGTAGGAAAGAGAATACATTGGTATAAAGCTAAGACTATCTAAGATTACACAGGGAATCAAAATATTTAATGCCATTTGCAGCAACTTGGATGGACCTAGAGATTGTCATACTGAGTGAAGTAAGTCAGAGAAAGACAAATATCATATGATATCACTTATATGTGGAATATTAAAAAAAGGGTACAAATGAACTAATCTACAAAACAGAAATAGAGTTACAGATGTAGAAAACAAACTTATGGTTATCGGGATAAGGTGGGGGAGGGATAAATTGGGAGATTGGGACTGACATATATACACTACTATATATATAAAATGGATAACTAATAAGGACCTATTGTATAGCACAGGGAACTCTACTCAATACTCTGTAATGACCTAAATGAGGAAAGAATCTAAAAAGGAGTGGAGATATGTATATGCATAACTGATTCACTTTGCTGTACACCTGAAACTAGCACAACAGTGTAAATCAACTATACTCCAGTAAAAATTAAAACAAAACAAAAATGTTTAATGGCTAAATATGGAATAATATTAACCAAAAATTCCTATGCAAGAGGAAAGTATCGGTAGTTCCTCTGGCCTGGGTTTTGTCTAATAGAGGCCTTGCTTTCTCAGTAGTTTTGTTGGTGGCCTGGAATGTTAGGTTTAGGCTCTCTAAAATTTTCCCATTTACCATGCATCTAGCCTACTATTTGGGCTTCTGCCTGCTTACACTGCATATTAACAAAGGATCTGAGTCCCAATATAGAGCTGAACGATATCCCCAGTCCAAAAGCGAAAAGGGATACGAGATCCTTGGAAAAGTAGGTACCATGTTTCTGGCAGTACATGCCGGGAAATCTAGCAGTGGGTGGTAGAGGTGAAGCAACACATTCGGAAGGATATCTGTGTCATTCCTGCCTTCTTGGAACTACTCTCTCCAATGGCTCGAGCTAGAGGAGCATAATGCAGTTTTCTCTTTAGCTCTTCCCTTTCTAAAACAAGTAGGGGAATAGATGTTTTAAAAGTTAATTGAACACTTAAGTTTACTTAAAAGAATTCTTGTACTAGAAAAATACCAATATTTTACTTAACACTAAAGCGACCCTAAATGTAACTGTATTTCTTGTAAGATTTAAAAGGCACTGTGGGTATATTATTACAGACATTATTTATCCTACAAAACAGCAAACAAATTCTTCTTTGGGGAACTTTTTATAAAGTTTCTAGTTGTTTAGGTTCTCTATAACTGGGAATTTACTGTTACTTCCTGATTTAGATTCATTTTTAGTTCCTATTAAACAAAACAAAAACCATATATAACATGAATAGTATATAAACAGTTTCACTTTCCTTGGGGATGAAAACAGTGGAAATATTAATTACTGTAAACTTAACGTAAGCAGTACTTGGTTCCATTTCATCGCTAACAGACCCTTAGAAACACAAAATTACAGAATTTTAGTGCTAGATAGGAATTTGGGCAGGTCACTGACATTTTATTATTAAATTATCCCAAGCAATATTTTTTGGCATTATTCTTTATGGTTTATCTTCAGAAGCACCCTAGGAAAGGCTCCACATGTGTGGGTCACAGATTTATGATTAACGGTTCTTACCCAGTATTTCTGCCATCTCCAGGTGGCGCTCAGGAGACATCTGTGCCGTGAAAGTGAACACTGCGGGGGAGGTGAGTACCACAGAAAGGCCGTGAGGCTGGGGAGAAAGGAAACATGGTGACCAGCGCGGCAAAGCCAGTCTTCCACATGCAGATTCTAGATATTAAATTACTTTACCCTGCACTCCAAGCAATCAAGAATTGACAAATACGTTTATGGCAATTGAGAGGAATCTAAGACTAAATGAAAGAATTTATTATGATTTTACCACCAGTGGGTGATCCACATTGTAATCCTTTGCTTTATATGTCTTCACTAAGCCTGAAATTGGGTAAGACATTCCATGGCTAGGAAAGAAAGAAAGTCCTTATGTTGACATACAGATATCAGAAATTCAAGTTAACAGTACTCTATGGGAGAGCTTCTCACAGTCTCTTGACAGTATTATTAACCCACAAAGTTAGACATTCCATTTTCTTTGATTGCCATGAGGATACATTATTATGCAGTTGATATTTGGTGTTTTCATTCACAAAACTTCTGAAATGTTAAAATTCAAATGCTCATAGAATAGTATGCTGTTAAAAAGTATTGATGCTTAAGTTGCTGGCCAAGCACATTGGTTAAGCTTATGATCTTGAAGAAATCAAGAATTCGCTTTGAAGTTTCTTTAATAATCTTCAGGGTATGCATTTTCTATCCTGCTCTGCACTGCCTTGGCAGTGTGTTCCTTCACAAACTGAAGATGTCGGTGGGAATTTTATGAGCCAAGATGTACTGCACTAGACATGTGAGCTTGTTCCGCCAGTGATCCGTCTTGCCAATGATTGATACCTTCTTTTAAATGCTATGTACTAATGGGAGTTGAATCATATGTGATTGTTTCAGCCTGAAAGGCTATCCAGAAAAGGCATTTTCGTTTTTATTTGTGGGGATTTTTTGGTTGGTTTTAACGGGAAAACTCTTTACCCTCTCGAATTGTTAGTGAACAAATAGGACAATATGATAATTTAGTAGATGACCCAGAAGATGCACATTGTGACAAGTTAATATATTTACAGTTAATATATTGAAAATGAAATGTTTTACAATAGTAAAATGGTCTGTAAGTCTATTAATGTGGGTTATTGGATGACTTTGTTTTTATTTGCTAAAATATTTACATTTCATAGACAGATGAAGTATTTTGGTGAATTGTATGATTATCCAAAAAAAGGTGCCCCATGCCTGTCATCTCTCACGAGGCAGCTCAGAAGCCATCGGTTCTCTGAGTCGTTGGATACTTAGGGACGTGCTTTACTGTTTTCGGGCTTCATAGTATTCAGAAAAATATTGCTTAGCATGCTTCCGTGATGTGAAAGGGTTCATGTAACTTTCAAAGTACCTTTCTAACAATAGCCAATATTTTATTTTATTTTATTTTTTTTTACAGTAAGAATGTATTACTTTTTTTTTTTTAACATCTTTATTGGAGTATAACTGCTTTACAATAGTGTGTTAGTTTCTCCTTTACAACAAAGTGAATCAGTTATACATATACATATGTTCCCATATCTCTTCCCTCTTGCGTCTCCCTCCCTCCCACCCTCCCTATCCTACCCCTCTAGGTGGTCACAAAGCACCGAGCTGATCTCCCTGTGAATAGCCAATATTTTAGTTTGATTTCTTTTATTTTAACAGTTATATATATTCTTTGTAAAAAGGAAAAATGATCCATAATCCTATTTCCTCAAGATAACCATTATAGAATATTTGCTTCTAATCTTCTTACGCATATGTTTAATTTATGATCGTATTGTGCACTGTTTTTGACATTGCTTTTGTTACTTAATATTCTTTATAAACATTTCCCCATATCATTTTCTATTCTTCTAAAATATTATTTTAAGAGATATTTTAATCTTTGAGTACTAAACTTCAGTTAACCATTCCCAAACTGTTGGGAATTTAGGTTGTTCCTAAATGTTTCAGTTATAAATAACTTTTAGGTGAATATCCTTATAAGGATATTCTTTGATCATATCATGATTATTTCTTTAGGCTACATTTCTAGAAGTAACATCAGTGGGGCAAAGGGTATAAACATTTTCAAAGCTCTGGGCAGATTTTGTTCAGTTGCTTCTTAGAAAGGTGGTACCCATCTATGCTCCTCCCAGCAGCAGAGTTTGAGGGTGAACATTTCATTGCGCTCCCCTAGCAAAGGCCAATTCTTAATTCTCCGTGTTCACTGGTTTTCAAGTTTAAGGCAACATACCAATAAAGTTCTGATCAAAAGACTAATTCTGGCTATTGACAAGTATTCTAATCCTCTTCTTTTTGAGAGCGATTAGGAGAAAAAAAAATCCTGCGTTTGATGTTTTAAAAACCCATGACAGGGCTTCCCTGGTGGCGCAGTGGTTGAGAGTCCGCCTGCCGATGCAGGGGACACGGGTTCGTGCCCCGGTCCGGGAGAATCCCACATGCCGCGGAGCGGCTGGGCCCGTGAGCCATGGCCGCTGAGCCTGTGCATCCAGAGCCTGTGCTCCGCAACGGGAGAGGCCACAACAGTGAGAGGCCCACGTAACGCACAAAACCCGCCCCCCAAAAAAACCCCATGACACATGATGAAGATGTGGAGAAATCAGAACCCTCATCCACTGTTGGTGGGAATGTAAAATGGTGCAGCCACTGTGGGAAACAGCCTGGCAGTGCCTCAGAATTTAAACAGAGTTACCATATGACCCAGCAATTCCACTCCTAGGCGTATACTCAAGAGAAATAAAAACATATGTCCACCAGGTAAACTTGTACATGATTATTCAAGCAGCAATATTCATAGTAGCCAAAAAAGTGGACACAACACAAATGTCCATCATCTGATGAATGAATAAATAAAATGCGGTATATCGGTGCAATGGAAAATGGCTTGGCAATAAAAAGGAAAGAAGTACTAATGTGTGCATGGGATGAACCATGGAAACATGATGCTGAGTGAGAGAAGCCAGGCACAAAAGATCACATATTATGATTGCATTTATATGAAAGGTCTGGAACTTGAAAATCCATAGAGACAGAAAGTAGATTAGTAGTTGTTTAAGACCTGGGGGTATAGGAGGATTGGTGGGCGACAGCTAAGGGGTACAGGATTTCTTTTTAAGGTGATAAAATGTTCTAAATTTATTGTGGTAATGGTAGCACAACTCTGTGAATATACTAAAAACCACTGAAAGTTTTAAATGGGTGAATTATACAGTATGTGAATAATTACTAGCTCAAAAAAGCTGTTACCAAAAAGAAAAAAATCTGTGACCCGATAAACTGCATTTGAATTAAGAAAATACTCTAGGACACTAAGTTAAATATCTTCTTTCTATAGCATATTTAAAATCTTACCACATGTCCTAAATTATAAACATTAAAAAAATTTAAGGGCAATAGCTTAGGTGAAGAAGTAAAATCTCAAATTTGCTCACCACAGATGAACACCAGCGTTTCCAAAGCCAATGCCAGCAAAAGCACTTGCCAAGTGCATATTAGACCTTGCTTCAAGATCATCAGGATTTCTGACAGCCCTGTGGATGATATAAATACCTAACAATAACACATCTACATTGGCATTTCCTAGTGAATAAAGAGCCGCCTTAGGGAAAGATCTGGAAAAAAAAGAAATGCTACTCGATAGGAAGAAAAATTGGGCAAGTTATTCAAATGACACCTTGTCTTCTAGACGAAAACCAAAGGGAAACATATTTTCTCATCAACAGTTTGAGCAAAGGCATAATAAATATGCTGTCAGGCTGCTCATGTGATAAAAGTGCCAGAGGAAGAAAGCACTGACCCTTGGACTATGAAAGCCGCTCAAGAAAAGTGCCCTGAGACTCATTCTTCTTCTTCACTTGTCAGTGACCTTGATTGCGGCTGTGAGTGGACTCAGAGTAAACACATACTCAGAAGGCACAGGGCCCGGGCTGGTTTGCTGAAGTGAGTCCCTGTCGCCTGGGGCTACTTACTGGCCAAATGAACCGCCCAGACATCTTTCTCTCTGTGATACCACCTCAAATCGGACCCACTGGAGACCTCTTTTGGTATCTGTGGAAATTGCACATGTTATTTTAATACTTACTACTGTGGAAGTAGGATGTTATTGTAGGACAAGCCTTTACTTGCTCCATCCCTCCTCAGTGCCACTTTGGAAAAGCAAATTCTCAAAGGCCTCTTTCAGATGGAGCTCAGCCTTCCTGCTCCCGGGCTTGGAAACCCTGCCCCAGGGAGGAACCCTAAGACAGCCAAGGGCACCCCTTCCCACATGGTTTTTTGTGATTCTGCCTGGAGTAAGGGTTCTTGCTATGAAATAAAAGTGCCACAGCCTTTTTCCTCCTTTCATCTGGAATAGTTAGGCACTTGTGTCTCTTTCCAAAACCCAGTGTTCGTTCCTTATTCCCAAATAACAAGGTGAGATAGCAGGTGATGGAGCTTCAGCCTCTCTTCTGTCCATTTAGCCCCCTCACCTCCCACAGCTGCCATGCCAAGCCTTGTGTCCCCGTCAGACACCTGGCTGGCCATCATCTGCATCTGCTTCTACCCAGACAAATCCTCCCTGCTGGGCTCCGAGCTGGAGATAGTTCTGTGTCCCTCCCCTACCTCTACTACAAAATGCTGTCCTAGGCCCCTCTCCCTCCAGGCCGGAGGAGGCACCGCGCTCACATCCAGTCCTAACCGGCCCTGTTCTTGCCCTCCGTGGTGTATAAATGCAAAGGGGAGTTCGACTTTGCACAAGTCTTAATGTCTCAGGGATCAGTTTTCATCTCCAAGTATATCTTTGCTCTCTCTCAAGAGTCTCTTTTGGCTATTTCATGCATAAATCTTTCCAAACCTTTTAGGAATCTTTCTAGGAAGGCTTTCATATCTCCCAGGACAGACATCTCTACACATTTACTTCTTAAATTGAGCTCATGTGCGTTTGCTCATGGTTCGACCCCGTGTGCCTCTGGACAGGGCCTGATGGGGCAGGGCCAACATCTGTCTCGTGGTTCTCATTTCTGCCCTTGGTAGCCGGATCTCAAAGGACATCTCCCCTCCCCCAGGTTTGGTTTTGAGGCTTTGATGAATAAACCTTCTACCTGCATCCTTCATAAATTAGGGGCTCCTATGTTGTCCCCTCATGATCTTTGCCTTTTCAGATCAAAGGATCCAGTTTTCATCTGTCCTCATGGGGCTCCCTCCAGAGGTTGCTGGTCTCTGGTGCTTCTGTATGTACAGTGACTGATATTTTTGGTGAGCAGGCTTGCTCGGGACATTTCAGGATCGGGTGCGCCACATTTCACGGGAGGGTGGAAAGTGGTTTTTCTGTTCTGTTTCCGTCCCCTCTGGGCGACATACCTCTTCAGATACTTAGCAACGATCCTCAGCGCGTGGACTGCCCAGATGTCACTGATGGGGTTGCTGCCCTGGTAGGCTGGCCGGGTGACGGGGTTTGCAGGGCAGGGGCTCCGCATGTGGTACGGGAGGGCAGTGTAGGACTCCAGGGCGTGACTAACAGGGAATATTTAAAATACACAGTTGAAAGCATCCTCTTCCTCCTTTCCTCCATTCACATCACAAACTGTCTCAGAATGCTCGGTACTCACTCCCCTGTGGATATGCTTTGTGGTGCTGATAATCACAACTCATCTCACTAATCAGCCTCTTGTCCACGACAGTCATTGCTCATTACAGAAATTAACACAGTGAAGTTGACATTAACAGCACTACAGTGTTTTTGACCAGTATGTGTAAGATTACATATGGTTCCTTTCTAGTGCCAGTACATCTTTATGATGTTGAATTTTTAAGCATTTAAGTCATGAAGAAAAGCACTGAATCTGAAAAATGACTTCCTTCTAAAGTATATTTACCATTTTATACCTTGCATTGATCAAACACCATATTACCCATCCAAGAAGGGTCACAGTTACACTAGCCTCCTATAAGAGTACAGTGCAGTGGGTCGGCCCCCCAGATGTAAATTCTGGCACCAGACTTCCCCACTGTGGGCCTGAGGGGAGTCACCATCCTCCCTGTGATTCTAAGATGGAGATACATCATAGTATGTCTTTCTTCATGGTGCTGCTGTGAAAATTAAGTTCACATATGTAAAGTACCAGCACTTTGTAAAACTTATCATTCACCATTATTATTAATTCTTGGCCTGAACAAAAAATCGAATCCTTTCTTCTTACATGCCCTAAATTCAGGGTTGGCTGTTTTAAGAATAAAGCATCAGAGCTTCCTTTACCTACTGGCCTGCCATGAATTCTAGCTAATCGACTGCAGAAGATGAGAATAAACACAATCATCTAGATCAGCGATTTGTTGGGAACACAGTATAACATGAACTACTTTGTGCGTGAGTTATAGTGTTCAGTCTTAGAATGGAGAATCTACCCTCTTCTGCATGTGTGAAGCAGATAACATCTTTTGAAAAAGTATTAGAACTTCAGAAAGAATTAGTTGGTGGACAAAAGCTATGGGTTTGTGGTTCTAAACAGGAAATCTGGGCAAGGCAAGAAGGAGGTGTCCACGTGGGGTGGACGGGGTGCTGATGAGTCCACCAAGGTGCAGAGTTAAACCTCTGCCCTGCTGTGCATCTTGATTCTGGGCGCAAGATCAGATCTGTCCCTAAGGGGCAGATTCCCTGAGCTGAGCTCACAGAAACTATGTGTAAAACCTGGAAGTCTGATTATTGATTTATAACAAGAAATAGAACTGCTGAGGGGGACAGACACCTGAGTCTTCTAGGCATCCATTCTCCCTGTCGGCAAGTCTGTGGATGCCCAGTTATGGTCAGAAAGCCCACGGAGCCCTAACGAGGGGAACTGCCTCTGAGGCTGAATACATGGGTGTGTCCATCTTCAGAACAGGCTACTGGGCCTCAGGGGCAGACTCCTCGGGCCACGTGCGCTCTCCCGTGGTCAGTCCTTGGAAGGGCCACTGCCATCACTCTCCTTTCTTCTGAGCCCACTCCCCGCTTTTATTGACTGCAAAGTCTTTGGGTCTGTGAGTCATTCATTTAAACATGACTGCTTTAGTCTGTTCTATGTTTATTATGCAGTTCACAGCTAGGGAGGGTAATCTTATTTCCAAGTTATTAGAGGACAACTCTTCAGAGTAGTGACAACATTGACCAGGATGGAGTTGGACACAGTTTTCTCCAGTCTCTTGGCGGGCAGTGTAATGCAGTAAGAAAAGCAGACCATGGACTTGGGTAGACCTGGATGGGAATCCTAACTCGGCTGCCCCCTGCTTGTGCGGACTTCACTCGACAGTTGTTAATTGAGTACCGATGATGTGACAGTCCCTGTGCCAAGGGGCAGGGATGGAGCAGCGCGTAAGATGGTCCTGTCCTTGCCAAGCCTGCAGTGCAGTGAGGGAGACCGGCGTGTGAGGAGCGGTGTCTCCGAAGCAGTGCACAGGCCCCCAGTGGGTAAGAGCAAAGGACAGAGTGGCTCTTAAGGAGAGGGGAGGGGCGGGGCGGGGAGGGCCAGCAAAGGCTCCATCAATGACAGAAAGCTCCAGTGGAAAGTGAAAGAAGAGTTCTCCAAGCAGATATAGTGCTCAGCACTGGGGACATTCCAGGGCCTTTGGCTTTCAGACAGTAGGTGTGGAAAGGCAATGACAGGGTTGTAAGGTAGAGGTTTTGTGTGTGTGTGTGTGTGTGTGTGTGTGTGTGTGTGTGTGTAAATGCCCGTGTGTGTGCACGGTGGTCATATTGCATTCTGGAAGCTTGTTGAGGCCAGTATGGAGGACAGACAGAAGGACTGGGGTGGAAGCAGGGAGACTGATAAGGAGATTGGATGCTGTCCAGGCGAGAGCTGGGGCAGGCCTGAGCTGAGGCGGGAGCAGATGGGAGAGACCGAGTCAGACGAGAGAGGCTCTGTGGCTCGGGTGCGCACCAGGCGAGGGAGAAGCCCGTGCTGGGTCGTGCTGCTGGCTAAGCTAGGGGACCCGGGAGGAGAAGCTGTGAGGGGTGGGGGGACTGAGAGAATTGTCAGATTTCATCAACTTCAAGATGCCATGCTTTATAAGATGCACCATTAAAAACAAAAGTACCACTGAGGAAGAAAACCATACTGCCATGCCACAGATATACAGGTATGCCTTGATTTCAGAGATGTTAAAATGAGAAGAAATGTGCATGTGCAAATGGGTGGAATAGGGTCTTTTGGACCAGGTGAATGTGAAGCGCCCGTGGGTCCCTGTGATGCAGCTGGAACGCAGGGCCCAGAGCTCGGGAGCGAGGCCTGTGGCAGAAACACCGACGAGGGAGCCATCAGCACGCGGCAGATGAAGCCAGGGGAGCACGTGGTGTGACTCTGGGCCAACCGCTCAGCACCTCCAGCCCAGTTTTCTTTTCTGTGTGGCACAGAGCTGTGGTGAAGGGTTGATGCGTGTGAAGTGCCGACAGCGAGCCCTTCCAGCTCCGGCAGTGGGCGCTCCCGCCCCCGCTGTGTCCCCGAGGCTGCAGCCCTGGCGTCCCCTGGTTAGCGCAGCAGAGGCAGGGCTGTGGTCTGAGATGCTGCCCGCCAGCTGCCGCTTCTCCTCTCCCTGTGTTCCCGTGGCCACAGCTGTGGCTGGGCCGGTCCGTCCCGAACAGCAGGTTTGCGGCTCACCTAGGACCTCACCTCATCTTTACAGCTTTGGCTTTGTCACTCAGGAAAGGGGATGATGACGGCCAAAGCCAGCGCTGTTGTGGAGCACAGTCAATGAGTGCTTAACAAGTGCTTTCAGCGGTAAAATACTGTCTGTCAACCGAGTACCGAAAGAGCCCCTGCAGGTGGCGTGGGTACCTACCAAAGCACATCGAAGCCACTGTTGGCGATCACCCGCTCAGGCAGGTACAGGGTGTGCAGAGGATCAATCAGGCCCAGTGTGGGTTTGATGGCTCGCGAAGCAATACCTAAGGCAGGGATTTTCAACAGAGGCTATAGGTACGGACCCAATTTTTTAAAAATTAAATAACTTTAGGGTAACCAATTATCCTAAAAAAATTAAAATATGAGATAAGATTCATTCTCATATAGGGAGGCAGCAAGGAGCGGCGGAAAGAGATTTGGGGTCAGAAACCAGGTTTTTCAGTGCAGCTGAAGCTCCTTGCCGTTTACACGAGCCACTATACCCATGTCTTCCCAACTCCAGATTGAGTGGCGTCATTTGCTGTGGCAGAGTAGTTACACCACACGGACACTCCAAATCAGGGCTTATTTACTCATTAAATTCTAGAGAGCTGGTTTACTAGCAAACCACTGGTTTAGGTCCTCGCTCTGTGATTTGCTGCATGTCTTTGGTACGTGTCTGGGCCTTTCTGAGTTCTCTGTAAGATTAGACTCTGATAACACAGGGCCTCCATCCCTCCCAGAGCTGTTGTAAGGATCACATTAGATAATATGACGGGAAAGTCTTTAAAAAAATTTAAGGTAGAATTTAAGTGTTGGTTTCTATTATTATTATCTTTAACAATGTCAAAGGATAATGTAATTTAAAAAGAGAAGTTACCATAAATGTGCAGTTCAATGCCAATTTATTCCACTATGAAGGCCTGGAAGAAGGATATTGAACCAGACTCAAGGAGAGGGACATTTTTCCCCCACATTAGCTGAGAGTCAGAGAAGAAGACAGGATAAAGATGACAGAGAAGGTAGAAAGCAGAATAGTGGTTACTTGGGGATGGGGCTGGAGGGATTGCCTGGGAAGCAGCATGAGGGAACTTTCTGGAGAAGTGGGAAGGTTTCGTATCTTGACTGGGGTGGTGGGTACCTGTGGTATATATTTGTCAAAACTCATCAAACTAGACCCTTAAAATGTATACATTTTATTAAATAAAAAGTACACCTCAATGAAATTGAGTTAGAATGTAAAAAAGATGTCTAAGAAAGGGAATAACCATTTATCACTGATAAATAGTCACTAACTTGGGCAGAAAAATGGCGATTCATGGCATTTCGATAAGCTTTTGTAGGGAATTCTCAAAAACAAGTTTATTAGACTGCTTCATATTTTTTATATGTATGTGGGAAAAGAAAGAAAATGTGTCTATGTACATACCCTTTCCTTAACTCTGTAACTCCTTGAATTTCAAATATTAGGGTTAAAGAAAAGGGGGTGGAGTTAGTTGAAAGGTAAGAGAGAGAATTAAAAAAAATTTTTATGGGCAAAGTTCTTACCAGTTTTTACTTTCAAGTGTTCGTAGTCAAAAATGGCAACCCCAGTAGTTTCACTCCCAGTTCCTGAGGTAGTTGGGACTTGAACAAAAAAAATGTCAGTTTTAATAAAGCATCTAAATAAAGGTCAGTGGAGATAATTAAGCCTTAGGAAATAAGGAGCAAGGTTAGAGGAGAAAGCTTTGCTGCCCTTGTTTGCTCACCTGATGTCTGTATTTGTATTAACATGCATGTATGCTTAACGTGTATGGCTGTGTCTATATTAACATGTGAGTAACAGGTCTGATGCCTGTGTTGGCATTAACATGCCGGCATCCGTGTTTAACATATGTGTGTGATGGCAGTGTCTGCATCAATACGCATGCATGTTTAGCATGTATGATGTCTATGCATTAACATGCATGTAAACCTAACATGTATGTGCACTTGATATGTATGCATGATGCCTGTATCTGTGTTAGCACGTATGTTTGATGTCCATATTGGCACTAACACGTATGTATGCCTAATATGTATGCATGATGTCCATGTCTGTATTACACACGTGTGTTTAATGTGTATGTGTGATGTCTGTTTCTGTATTAACAGGGAGGAGTTCTGGGAGCCTCGGGCTCCTCTAGCGTCAGAGCTTAAGCAGCTGCAGTTGGGAATTCAAAAGCAGGCCTCCCGGCATCTCTGGGAAGAAAACTCGTATTTGCCGTCTCTAAAAGACATCTTTATTCCCTCTTGGCAGCAAGAACAGTAACACTCTGCCTTTGCCGGACTCTGCGGTTTTGTAGTTCTGTCAAGTTTCTAAACTTTACTAATCACCCCTCTGTGTGATGCTGACACAGTTTCACCAGAGGGTTCCATTTGCCAGACATCAATTATGCTGCTCCCTGCTGATCACTCATTCACGTCAAAGCAGTTCATCTGCTGTCAACTCACTCCTGCCCCATCACAGGGCCCGTTCACAGTGGGAGTAGGAGAGCGGGAGGAGAGAGAGGACAAGACTTTAAACTGATATTTTCCTGGGGTTGGGGGAGGTGGGATGAATTGGGAGATTGGGATTGACATGTATACACTAATATGTATAAAATAGATAACTAATAAGAACCTGCGGTATAAAAATAAATAAATTAAATTAAATTAAATTAAAAACCCTGATATTTTCCAGCTAGTACATTTTAGCTGTAAGACTTTAGACAGTGATATGCTGACAGCCATAAAATGGGAGGGGAGACAAGACAGAAAGCTCCCAAGGTCTGTGTGGAACAGACAAGCGATCCTAATTTGGATGTGCGTGTCTGTGCCCTGGGCAGCCACAGAGCAGGTGTCGCCCAGAGTGACGAGGCCACGCTGGCCACATGTCCCAGGGCAGAGACAAAGCCCCAGGTCAGCTGAGGAGCCATTAGGTGGAAGAAAGCGTTGAGTCAACATCAGAAGAATAAACGGGAACGTTCCCCTTAAACTCCACAGTGGCTGGCAAAGTGGGACAAAACCGAGAGGGGCGCAGAAGACAAAGCTGCCCACAGGAGGATCTAATAATCTATAGACGATGACCTTCCCTTCTCTTCCACATAGCGACTTCATAGCTTAACTCTGCCAACTTTCCTACTGCTGACCCAGATTTTCTCTGTCTGTGCAATAATGAAAATCAGAATTTTAAACATGAATGAATTGCTCTCTGTTTCGATCTCCAGTCAAGGTACTATATGGAAATGAAGAAATCAGGAAACTCTGGAAAACATACACCAAAAAATTACTGGCTTGTGTCTTTCCTGAGGCCTTTTGCCAGTTGCAAAATAAAAGAGGCAAACAGTCTTTACCTGCAATCAGAGGCTTAAGAGGCGCAGTCACAGGCTTTCCCTTCCCAATGGGGGCATTGACGTAGTCCAGGAAATCAGAGTCAGGGCTGGATGCATACAGATTAGCGGCTTTGCAGGTGTCTATGGTGGAGCCGCCACCCATGGCCACGTAGGCATCAAAAGCTCCCCTTTTGGCAAATTCAATAGCTTCCATGAAGCTTGGAGAAGGGAAAATAAAGGCCATATGTTGGGTTTTTCAGAAATAAATTGCTGAGCCATTAAATAAGGCCTGGGGCAAGTTTCAATCAACACTGGTATGTGTTGACTTCCGCTTAAAGTAAATTTAACGACAATCAAAGAATACCTTCTATCGGTTGGTTCCACCCTCACATTATCATAAACCTTAAAGTTTATGCCATTCTTCACGAAGGAATCCATCACTGTCTGTATAGGAGGCAGTTGGGAGAGGTTCTTGTCTGTCATCAAACAAACATTTTTAGCACCCATGTTTTGTAGGTCCTACAATAACAAAAATAATGTATAAGTTAGGTTTGATTACACTAGATACTTCTGGCAAACTTAACATTGAGTCCAAAACAAAAGACTCAACTGCTGTCAATCTGTACTTGTTTTAAAATATACAGGGACTTCCCTGGTGGTGCAGTGGATAAGGCTCTGCACTGCCAAATGCAGGGGGCCTGGGTTCGATCCCTGGTCAGGGAACTAGATCCCACATGCATGCTGCAACTAAGAGTTCGCATGTCACAATTAAGGAGCCCGTATGCTGCAACTAAGACCCGGCACAACCAAATAAATAAATAAATATGTTTTTAAAAAAGCCTAAATAAAATAAAATCAAATCAAATAAATGTAACATTTATAGTAGAAGATTGTAGACATCTTAAATACTTACCATGCCCACTTCCTTTGTAACTCCTGCTCCATATCTAATATTTGAAACAGCCATCTGAAAATAAAAAAAATATTTAGGTGATGGGTGTTTAGAGAGTTGGTCATTTCATTTCTAAAACCCTGAAATGGTTCCCCATTGTCTAGAGAATAAAGTATATACTCCCCAGCATGGCCTTCTAGGTCATCGCATCTGGCCTCACACTCATCATACTTCTTTAAGCAAACGTTGGCTCCAGTCACACTGGAATTATGTATTTTTTCCCAAATATATCATAATCTCTCAATTGTTCCCTCAGCTTGAAATGCTTGCCTCTTCTTGCCTCCACACTTAAATGAATATCTTCTTATTTTCCAATGTAAATGTTGTTATCTTTGTGTATTTTTAGTGCCTTCATTCACTCCTCCAACCATTCATCTATCCAACCCCCCTTGCATGCATGTATCCATCCATCCATCCATCCATCCTCCCATCCAACCAACACTACTGAGTGTCTGCTATGTTCCAGGCACGTGCTAGGCTCTGGTAACACAACTATGAACAAGAGAAACATGGCCTCATAAAGTTTACAGCTGAGAGAAGAGCTTTTATACCAATCCATGGTGGGTCGCTTTTGGCCTGAAGACATGTTTTGTTTGATGGATGTTTGATCGATGTTATGTTTAAATTTCTTCTTCTCTTTTTTTTTCTTGGTTTCGATAATAACTCTTATTATCTAATTAAAAATAAAAAGCAATGTGACCATCTGGATTTCTATCTCTCTTGAATAATCGGGCAGCACTGGGCTGCATTCCAGTGTGGCTGCAATCACAGGGGGCTGAGGGCGGGCTGCACCCTTGAGATGGGCCTGTGCTCTCAGTAAACTCAGCACCGTCCTCCCCCAGCCTGCTCCTGGAATGACTAACTGTCAGGCCTCTGGTCACATTTTAATTTATGACCCCTGAACTAGGAGGAGACATGGATTTATACAAATAATTATGTAATTACAGTATGATAAAAATTCATCGGAATTAACTGTTCCGTTATTCTTGCTTCAACCGATTACTTGAACCTCTTTTGGGGTTGTTAAAATTACAAAACTAAGGAAGATTTATCATACAACATATAAGTTGGAGAGTTCGTAGAACTGGGAATTTGCTCTATTTTAATGGCTGTACAGAAAACAGTATTCTACACATTACTCCTGTTATCAGAAGATTTATATTCCATTATCCTGACAAAGTACTTTGCTAAATAGGTGCTGATCAAATAATAAGGTTAGGGAACATCTATTAATAACAGACTTCAAATGAGATAATAATGCATTAGCAAAATACTCTGATTGTATTTCTTTCAAGTCATTCATAAAAGAAAGAATGAATGATTAAATCTACCTCAAAGGCATAATCTGTTGTTTTCCCAGAAGGTGAAAGTCCAGGAGCTAGAAATGTAAAAATTAGCATCAGAGTAGGCCTCAAAAACAGAGCAAAAATATTGTCATTTGATAGTGAATTGGATTTTCAGCAGTGAATATAAACATTTCCCTTGAAGCCTTACCTAAAATACATTTTTCAGGTTTCATTGTTGCCTATTAGATTAAAATTAAAACCTGCATTTTAAGAGAATGTAATGCTAGCTTGATGCAGATTGTGTGAAAATAAAGTTACTTAAAATCTTTTCTCCGTTGAAATTAAAATATACTTTTGAAAACATAATGTGTAAAAATCCACTAGAAAAAAATCCTCTAGACTCTAGAGTTCAGTTATTATTAGAGAACAACTATTAGTAAATTCATTAGAGTTCTACTTACACTTCTTATAGCAACTGTGATAATTTATTTAAATTAAGATTTTCTCTATGGGGGGTACTTATCACAGTGAGATATTTATATTTCTCAAGCTTATACATGTAAACTATTTAGTTTTCTTTGGGAAATTTAAACATTTTTATAAACTGATATTTCTTTACAAAATATCAGGTTTAGTTATGGCAAATAACTAATTCTGTTATATTTTCTGTTATATTGTATATATATAATGATTTTCTGTTATATAACAATAAGAGGGCTCTACTTAGTGGGTTTTATCTTTGTTTTCATCTACTTATTTTTATCAGTCTTGACCAGTCATAAGATTGAAAAAAGTCTACAGAACAATTTTTACTACCTTTTTTTTTTTTTTTTTACAAGACAAAGAGACCACAACCGGACAAAAATCTACCTTTGGCAAGGGTATCCTTAATCATAATCCAAATTTATTTGATCTCAACAGGCTTTAAAGAAATAATCTATTACTCCTGTTACTAAAATTTAGGAAAAGACATAAATTGGATCCTAGAAAACACTGAGATTATCTTTCTCTAAATTACTAATTTTATAGCCCCAAATAGGAAAATTACTGATTCTTTGTTGAAACCAATTAAGAATTGCAGAAAATCAGCTGAAGACAAAACTCTGCATGTGTCCATGAGGGCCTGGAAGGCACGGCATGCTTCTGCTTAGTGGATGGCTGTTAATGACTGGAGGGCGGGGGTGGGGGGGGGCCCTTGGCTGGTCCTGAAGGATGAGTCACTCTCTAGGCAGGAAAAAGCCCTCAGTTAGTTACTCTATCGGTTCTAATCCCAACAGGCTTCTCTGTGAGTTTCTGCTTAGGATCCTGTGTGGGCAGTCCTCTCCCTTCCATCCCTTACCACTGTTTAGATTTGACCTTTTCTCCTAAGAGGTGAAATCTGTTTTTGTGTCAGTGTAATTCATGTGACATTCTGAGGACACGTTGAAGCTACAATGAGCTGCCCACTGCTCTGTGGACAATGGAGTTGGTAAGAATTAAGATGTTTGTAGGAACTGAAACCTTTTGTCATTTTTAATTATTAAGAAATAGAGTGTTATTTTAAAAATTGATCCAAACAAATTTTTTCCTTCTGGGAACCACACCGTTCTTCAGACTCTTTTTTAGGGATGTATTAGAACCTTTCAAAGATTTCATCTTGATTAATTCTGCTTGATGAACTCAGACAACCCTAAAATCCTATTTGTGTCACCACTTTTAGCTTTGGCAAATAATTCTGTTTAAAATAGAAAGACATTGTAAATAGCATTAAATATATATTTGAGCCAAAAACATAATGAGTAGCATACATTCAGCTGAGATAGTATAATTAGAACTACATACTACCAATTTCAAGTGAAAATTTTCACCAGTCTTCCTATCACAGGCCTTGATTCTCTTACTTTACACTTTGCCCAAATGTATTGCCAACAGTGGAAACTGAAATTGTGGCTAAACACAAAATGTATTATTACCTTGGGAGTAAGTATGAGAATGACTTGGGCACTGGCATCTAGGGAAACGAAAAGAAAAAGTAGCGTGAAACCAGAATATAAGAAGCCTTAAAGTAACACACATTGCATTCTGGTCTTAAGAGGCTATCAAAGTAGTAGCTGCAGCAAACACCCCACGATAGAAAAAGCCACAAATCACCCTGGACAGAAAGTTGACTCGGAGTCTTTCCAGCACTGTAGGATCGTTCTTCCACGAATTTTTCAAGCTCTAGTTATTAAATGAGTGCGGGGAGCTGGGATGAGCGCTCTGGGGCTACAGGAAGGTTTAAGGGAGGGGCCCCCGTCCCCACCGGCGGGCCAGGCGAGGCCCCGGGGTGGGCGCTGGACTCCCTCCGGCATCGCCCGAGGGCCTCTCCGGCCGGGCACCCGAGGCCTCGCTGCGCGCTCTCCCAAGAGACTTCTGTCCGCTTCCCGGCTTCATCGGGTTGATTCCCGGCGGCCGCTGCCGCCTCGGGACCTACGTGGACGCAGCAACTCGCAAACCCATTCTGGCGACTCCGGGGGACGTGAGGAAGCGGCGCGGAGAGCTATAGGACTGAGGCCTTGGCTTTTTGCTGGCTGTCCACGGGAGACTGCCCTCAGTTCCTAGATGGCACCTGGAATTGCTGGGCCAGCAAGGCCACTTACTTCATCAAGTCAGCAAGGAGAGTCTCCAGGGCGAACCAGCTAGCAAGATGGAATCTCATATAACGCAAGGGGTACACAGAGGAAGATCATGTGAAGGCCCAGAGAGAGAAGACGGCCATCTACAAGCCAAGGCGAGAGACCTCAGAAGAAACGAACCCCGCTGACACCTTGATCTCAGACTTCTAGCTTCCGGATGTGTGGGAAACTAAATTTCTATTGTTTAAGTCCCCCCGAAAAAGATGGGGTCTCAGCTCGTCCTAGGTTAGGAGCTTTGGCCAAATTGACTCCTCGCACCTCGTCCCCCCCATCCTTCTCCCCCGGAACTTTCCGTGTTATTTTCCCGTTGTCTTCAGGGTGTTCCGTCTTTCTTCCAGCAGGCTTTGGGCCGTTTCCTCCGGAAGCCCTCGGTGGGCCTGCGGGGCACCCTGGTCAACACCTGGCGCCTCCGTCCCTCCGCGGCCCCACCCTCCGGGTCCGCATAAATTACTGTCACACCTTCTGTCACACCTGTCACCTTCTGCTCGCCGAATCCCTCACCCCGGCTCAGTTCTCAGTCCGCTCCTCTACGGATTTCCCACGCCCTCCTCTTTCGAGACTTTCCCTCCCTTGACCTCCGTATCCCTTCCTGTCCTGGTCGCCTCCGATTTCTTGGACGGTCCCTTCTCCGGCTTCTCTTCCTGCTGTTCGCCATCCGACTGAGCCTCGCAAAAGGGTTTATGTGTCTCTCTATTGCCCAGGGGACCCTGTCCCGGTGGGTCCAGTAGGTACGTGCGTGCATACCACCCCCCTGCCCCCCCGCCTGCAAACTTAGAATGAACACATCTGAGAGGGGAAAGGGGGAAGGAAGGAGAAGGGTTAAACTCAGTGACGGTCAAGATCTCAAAAATTGCGAATTAAGTGAAAACGGGCGTGGGCCGGTGTGCGCGCCACCATGAGCCGAGGCTGCCATCTGGTGGGCACGGATGAGAACGCCACGTGGAATTGTTTCCCAAGAGCATCCCGGCGGGTCTGAGCCATCTGCCGGCTCCCGCCGGAAAGCCGGCATTAGGCAAGGCCCTGGCCTTGTCCTTCACAAGGCACTACTTTCGAGGTCTTTCCCTGCTTTTACGCCCCTCCAGGGCAAGAAGAGAGACTCAAAGGGAAGGAAGAATCCAAACTTGAAGCTATCCAACACGAAGGACTGTGGGAGCACAGGCTTCCTTCCAGCCATCCCCCCCTTCTCTTTTTATTATATATTTTTCAAGTTTTCAGGCTACCTCAATTCATCATTCCTACTCCTTAGTTGTGGTCTGAATCCCACCCCCTCTTGCTTTCTTGGGACCTCCATCTGTTCTGTATGTCCTAGCCTTCCCCCTTACTTGATCCTTGTCATCATATTTAAGAGTTTCATGCTTAAAACTCTCAACCTCTGGCTTACTTGCTCACCTCTGGTTCTCTCCTCCTCGCCTACATCCACTGACTCCATTTCCTTTTCTCCCACGCATCCTTGGCCCCCTGAAATCCGCAGGGTCAGAGCAAGGCTCTTATCTACCCACCATCAGGCTCTGGCACGATTATTCTGGCTTCCCTCCTGGTATTATTAATAAACTGGCCACGCTCTTAGCAAAGGCCAACCTCTCCCCTGTGCACTAAACGTCAGCCCTGCTCAGCGACTCAAAACATCACTACCAACAGTTCTTCCTTTCCTCTCCTGCGTCATCAAAATCCCCCTCCCCCCAAATCTTATCCATCAGTAGGAAAATGTTGACTTCCGCATATTATATCAACCATCATCCAACAACTTCCTCTTGTCCCCCTCCCTTTCCAACTGTTGCCCCCGCCTGCCCCCTTCCCTTCAGCCGACTACACCTGCTCTCTCCAATTTCTCTTCTCCCATTCTCTCTGGAACATCTTCCAATGAGCCTTTGCCCCATGTCTCCACTGACAAACTTACCGGGTCACTAAGGCCCTCCCCTCGGTGCTAATACACCACTCAGTTCTCAGTTCAGACCTGTCATTTGCATCCTCCTGTCCGCTCCCTCCTCCCTGGAAATACTTTCTTCCCTTGGTTTCCAGGACACAATTCCCTGGTTTTCTTCTTACTGCACTGGCTGCTCCTGGCCTAGTTTCTTTTCATGCTCTTGACTCTAAATGCTGGAGGGTCCCGGCGTTCAGCCCGTAGATCCTTCCCTTTCTTTGCACGCGCACTCACTCCCTGAGTGACCTCACCTGGTCCCATGGCCTTGATCACCTTCTGTGTGGTTGACTCCCACTTGAATCTTTCTGTCTCTCCTGAACTCCAGAATCAACTTCCTACTCGACATCGTCACTTGAATGTCTATTAGGCATCTCATATTTTCCCTAAGACTCAGCTCCTGGTCTTCCCCTCAAAGCCTCTTCCTTATCCCAGCTTAATGACAACTTCAGCTTTGGTTGTTTAGGCCAAAAACCTTAGGGTCATCCTTGGCCACCCCGACATGCCCACCGTGTCTCTGGCCTCATCTCCTTCTCACTCAGTCTGATCCAGACACCTGGTTCTGAAACCATGCCAGGCATGCTCCACCTCCAGATACCTCCCCAGAGAGCCACGAGGTTTGCACCCCCCTTTCACTGGTCCTTCTGCAACAGTTACTTCCCCAGTGAGTGTGCTGAGCTGAGCCCAAAAGCTGTTCCGGCCCTAATCCCTGGACCCTGTCAATATCACTTTGTGTGGCAATTGGGACTCTGCAGATGTGTTAAGGAGCTTGAGATGGAGAGATTATCCTGGATTATCTGAGTGGGCCCTAAAGGTAATCACAGTGTCCTTCTAAGAAAGAGGCAGAGGGAGATTTGACACAGAAGAAGGCAATGTGACCGCTGAAGTGAGATGCTATGTTGCTGGCTGTGAAGATGGAGGAAGGGGCCACCAGCAAAGGAATGCAGGCGCTGCAGCTCTAGAAGCTGTTAAAAACAAGATAATGGACTCTGCCCTAGAGCCTCTGAAGGGAATGTGGCCCTGCCAACACCTTGATTTGGGCCCAGAAACACTGATTTTGGACTTCTGAACTCCAGAACTGTAAGATAATAATAAATGTGTGTTGTTTTAAGCCACTAAGTTCATGGTCATTGGTTATAGCAGCCACAGGAAACTAGTAGTTGAGGTTTTCTCTGTCTTTAAAACTGCATCCTCTCCTCCAACACCCCATCCCCCTTTGCTTTCTCTTTCTCTTTAGTACCTAGCTACATCAAATATACTCTAAGTTTTACTTACTAGTTTATTGTTTACTATCTGCCCTGCCTGACCACCCCCCCCCCCACCGCCAACCGCCACACACACACACTCTTAAGTCCCACGGATGTTAGGCTGTTTGGTTCCCTGCGGTATCCTGGGGATGAGAGCACTGCAAACTGTCCTTCCTTCCTTCCCTTCCTTCCTCTCACCTCTTTGGTCACCCTCCTATCCTTTAATGCTGGTTCCTTTTCCAGCAGTCAGAGTGCAAATCATGTGCAAATCCAAGTGCCTAAAGAGGCCAGCAGGTCATGGAAATGAGGCCAGAGCAGCTGGCTGTCAGCACAGCTGCTGTGTGTGTGGACTGAGTGGTGGGCTGCCCTGGGATGGAGGGAGTTGTTTCTCAGGAAGTTGGAGTGCTGCCCTGTCCAAGGCAGGTGGGCACAGCTTCACCTCAGCTCTGGCAGACTTTCCCCGGGCAAAACGTGGGCCCAATGATACCATTTCCCAATTTTCCAAGATTTTTACCTACAATCTCTCACTTTCTACATGGGATTAAAAAAAAAAAAAGCACAGAACAAAGCACCACACAGTGCTGCTCCCCAGGACTTCATCCTTAGCCCTTTTCTTCTAGGAATACAGTTTGTCAAGGCCTTTGCTTCTACATCGTGGTGTCAACTGCCCTCTATATATGGGTGTGTTTCCAACTCGCTCCTGAGCTCCAGAACAATGTACTCAATTACCTGCTCGGGGTCTTCACCTGGATGTACGTGAGGCATGTCCAACTCAAAATGATTATCATCTTCCTCCTAAAGTTTACAGTCCCTACGTTGGTAAATGGCACCACTGTTTACCGATGCCCCAGCCAGAAACCTCCACTTCTCCTGTCTCGCTAATCAGATACAAAATCCTGCTGATTCTAACCAATTTTTCTTACATCTCCATATCTCTTACATCTACCCTCTTGTACCAACTGCTGCTCCTTGGTGCCTTTTAGCTGGAGCCTGACAATTACCTCCAGTCTTTCCTCTCCACTGCCACCAGAAAGCTTCAGCTTAATTCTAATCATGCCACCCTCCTTTGCATGCAGCTATTCCAGAAACACGTTCTACGTGACATTGGTTCCAAGGGGTATGAATGGGGTTGCTTGATAAAGAGTTCTGTGATGGGGGCTTCCCTGGTGGCGCAGTGGTTGAGAGTCTGCCTGCCGATGCAGGGAACATGGGTTCGTGCCCCGGTCCGGGAGGATCCCATGTGCCGCGGAGCGGCTGGGCCCGTGAGCCAT
>NC_041228.1:68945579-68954464 GCF_002837175.3 Physeter macrocephalus
GTGCTCCGCAATGGGAGAGGCCACAACAGTGAGAGGCCCGTGCACCGCAAAAAAAAAAAAAAAAAAAAAAAAAAAAAAAAAAAAGAGTTCTGTGATGATACAGGTTTAGAACAAAGAGTTTAAATACAGCTAAACTTTTTGTTTTTTTTCTTCCCTGCAGGAGTTCTCAGTGCCTTTCGTGTGCTGACGTATATCCTGACTCTCCATAGGGTGATGCAGCAGTTGGTTAGTTTCCCAAACTTATCAGGCCGTGGGATTCTTTTTTCATGGGGCATCTCAAAGAGTATGTTTCACAGTGAAGACTACTGCTTCAACAGCTTTCTGTTATCTTCAGGACACAATTAAAATTCCTTAGTATAGGACTGAGAACAAGGACAGTGAAGCCAGAACACCTGGGTCCAGATTATGGGTGTGCCACTTGCTTAGTGTATGACACTGGGCAAATTATTTTTCTCCATGCCTTTATTTCTTTATCTGTAATAGGAGGATAATAATACAGCTTGGCATAGCATTGTCATAAGGATTAGAGTTATTACTAGTAGTACATGTAAAGTGAGTAGGACAGCACCCTGTGCTTGGTAAATGCCCAGTAAATTTGGCTATTTTCTAATTCATGGTCTTTCGCCATCTGTTTTTTCTTTCCTCACGTCCTCCTATCATGGTAGGTCCAGTCTTTAGCTACTTTTAGATCCTGGAACTACGGCTTTTGCCTCTGGTGTTGCTCTTCCCTTTGCCTGAAATTCCTCTCTAGTCCCCTCCTTTCCCCCTATTTATCTCCACATGTTAGCTCATTTTTCCCCCATGTGTTCCCAGGCGGACTTGTGCATCTGCACATTCAACAAGTATTTATCAGGCAGCTACTATATACCCGGCGTTTCTGGAGGGCGAGTCAGACGTGTCATAACGTTTAATACCCTGACTGCCCTGTACATGCCAGGGAGTCAAGCTCCTGGTGATTTCTCTCATCACTCTCTCTTCTACACCCTCTGTCCCCTGCATTCTGCAGAGGCCCGTTTCACTCCTGTCCGCTCATGCAATTGCCTGCTAGACTTTGCTGCAGAGTCTTTCGTCTTTGTATCCCCGGCACCTAGCATAGTTTTGGGCACATTACATACACCCGATACGTATGTGTTGATTGGATACATGCATTTCTCTGGGTCACTGTTCCAAGCTCTCCGCTGCCTGCGTAGATCTGGGACCAGGCGCTCAACTCTCTGGGCCTTACTTTCCTAAACCGCAGATCAGGCAGAAGAAAAGCAGCCTCATCGCGCCGCGCTTGGCCGTTTGGCTGCTTGGCTGCTTGGCACACTGACAGCGCCGTCCAAGGCCGCCGCGCACTGCGGTACCCGGTCCCCAAATTCTCGAAAGTGACACGAGGAAGAACGTGCCGGACCGGGCGAGTTGCTCCCCGGGGGCTGCGTGGGCTCGGCCGCACCCTCCGATCCCCTGCCCGCCAGCCCGCGCCGCCCGCACTCACGCTGCGCGTTGCAGTTGCCTCAGCAAGTGCGCTACCCTGTCGCGAGGAGCGGCCATGGCTGTGCGGAGTGCTCCTCTCCGCGGCCCCGCCCCCTCCGCCGCTGGCCAATCCCGGCCGCCGCCTCTCCTCCGCCCACCCCCGCCGCGCCCGCCCACCCGCGCCGCGGTCTCCGGCCCCAGCGACAGCCCTTGGCGGAGGACCATTTTCCCACCAGTCGGAACTACGACTGCCCCAGCTGCAAAGTCTCACCATCCACCTTTGAAATTGCCACACAGGTAACTGCTCCGTAGGGATTTGGGGTACTTTCCTAAGTCTCTATATAAAACGCTCTATTTCACAAGTCGGGGACGTGGGGAAAGGGAGAAACAAGGGCATTCTTTTTCCACTCTGACTCCTTTAAAATGCTATTTTGGCTTCTCAGAGTATTTTCAGAATAAATTAAGACACTGCATTTAAATTTGTTTTAACGGTAAACAAGAACTTTTCAAAAAGCCCGAGGGTCTTTTTTTTTTTTACAAGGCCAGTATTGTGTCCAACTGCTAGATCAAGTCACAAAACAAAAGCCAGAAAAATTCCCAAACAAAACAGTAACAACAACAAAAAATCCTGGACAGTTGAGAAGAATTTAAAAGGTGTTAAATGGTCTATGAATGGTTGGGCTTTTGATGAAGTTGTTCAGGATACCATTAAATGGTTTTATCAGTAGTTAAAAAGTTTTCATGGTTATGCGGGAAGGGAGGGCCAGGGTTTAGCAGCTCCAAGTTTCCAGGTCCCAGTGGAAACAATGATCAATGATGGCAGAGTTAACTTTATCACAAAGTATTTTAAGACAGTAACAATTGAACATCTGTGTTTTAGTAACCTATTATGAAATCTGAATTAATCTTTTTGTCATAGCAATTTCTAAAAGTAACATAAAGATGAGACAACAGTGAAAAAATGAGAGACAAACGATCTCTCAATTTTAATTTCCTATCAACTGTCAGACCAAAAAGCAAGAGTGGCTCCTCAGACTTATAACAGCAGCAAAAAAGCACTACCCCCCACCCATTCTAGATGTACTATGAATCCTTTTCAGAAGATATTTATTTTTACGAAGATGAGTTACTGATATCAATTAGGGAAAGAGACCCAGAATAGCTGTAAACATTTCACCTCCTAATCAAACCCGCTCAGGTCAATTTGACAAATGAATCAAAAGATAATGTTCCAAGTAAGGACTCTGAGTTTCTTTCTCTCTTCCCCAAACAGACCTACTTGAAGCTTAAAGAAAACTGGGGACATAAATGTTGATAAAGATTTAAGTATAAAATTAGGATTAATGAGGATTATTACTATTATTTAGTGAACCCCCAATTTATCATTTACAGCTAATTAATGTTTTCAGTGTTGAAAGAGGCACCAGTTGTACTACACTTTCAATATTATATCTGATACCAAAAGAAGTATGAGCTTTTCTAATAAAAGTGGTCTCACTGAAATCATAATTTAGCTGCTATGTTTTCTAGAAAGTAAATGAAAATAATCTGTGCCATGTATCCAGGTCACAAGCTTTACTTAAGATTTGTACCAGTAGCCAAAAAGTTAAAAGCAACATTTCATACAGACACTTTTATTAAATAACCTTTACAACAGTTCTGAAAATGTAACCTTTCTGTCCCCCTCGTTTGATAAATACACAAGCTTGTTATCAAAATAATGCAGATACCAATCTATTAAAAGTCTCTGAAATATGACCAGCTCTCTCCCTTACACCCCATCCAAAGTTTAAAGAGAAAAAAAAAATGGCTGTTTAAAAACAACTCACTCCTAGTTTCCACAAATTCTTTCCAATTCGTATGTCCTTAAATACATCCTTTAATCTCCAGCAAAAGTTTTGGTTATGGGAAATGCATTAATGTGTCGAATCAAACATTTACAACCATCTTCAGAGGACGGCAAGCTTAGCCCTTTAACCTGAAGCTCGATGCAGGCAGCGGCCCCATATTCTGCATCCCCCTACTGTACCTAGAACTTAACATTAAGTACAGTCCTTGGTTTACAAGCAGGTCCGAGGGTGAAATTTACTTCCTCCTCTTTCCTCCTTGGTGTTGCCCTCCTTTTCTCTTGCCACTCAAGCCAGGCCGCCCGGAATTCATCTTGCCTCCCAAGCCCCCTTTCCTCTTCCCTCCTTGGCTGGGCGGGCCCCCTTTCCTCTTACCCCCAGGACCCTGTCGGCCCCCCTTTCTCTTGCCCTTCTGACTCATTTTCCTCCTCTTAGCCGCCTCTTCCTGGTCCTCCTCCCTCATCTGCTTATTGGTGGCCCTCGTAACGTCCAACTGAGGCTTCTTGCTGTTCATTATTCGCAGCATCTCCAACTGGCTCTTTTTCTCGGCTGCAAAGTCACCGAAAAGAGGCTGAAACTTCCTCTTCTTTCCAGAGCCTCGGGGCGCCTTCTCCTTGGGCAGGCGCTCCTGGAAGCGCCCCACAGAGGCGGTGGAGACCTTGGCCACCAGCATGGCGCGGCCCAGCTCCTCCTTACTCTGGTGTCCGGTAGGGTGCATGCCGGCCGCGCTGGGCAGCTGCATCTTGTGCGCGCGGGCCAGGTTACGCAGCCGGTTCAGCTCGTTCTTGGCCACTCGTTCCTTCTTAGCCTGAATCCGCTTGGCGAACTGGTCCTCCATGGGGTCGGCATTCCCGGGCACCTCGATCAACCATTCCTTGGTGTCGTCGCGGGCGCGCTGGTAGCCCCAGCGGCGGCGCCACTGGCCGGTCCCCTCGTCCCACACCAGATTGGTCTTCTTCTTGGGACGGATACCCTTGAGGCGCGCAAACTGCTGCCAGCGTGTAAGCGGCCGCGGCCGGGGCACAGGCTTCTCGCGCGGCAGACGAGTGGTGGGCTCCGGCAGCCGCGCCACCAGCGCCTCCTCCACACGATCGGTGGGCAGCTGCCACAGCTGGTTGATGAGCAGCTGCGTGTTGTCCCGCGCCAGGGCCCGCAGCTCGGCCTCCTGCGTGGGTCCCGCGTGCCGCAGCCCGGTCGGAGGGTTCCGGTCCGAGGCCAGCAGGTTACCCAGGTCGAACTCCAGCTCCAGTTCCTTGTGCACCGTGATACGCTGCAGCTTCTCTGCCTCGTCCCGCTCCGCCTTTGCCAGCAGCTCCTCCACGCTCTGACCCTCCATGGCTCCGGCTCGGCTCCCTCTCTCTGGGAGAGAGTTGCAATCACTTCTCTGCCAGCTAGGTTCAAGCCCCGGCACTACAACCACGTGCGGTCGCCCAGACGCTCGTCCCGGAAGAGAAAGCTCCGCTTCCGGGACACCCGGAAGGGACTCACAATGCCGGCGACCCAAGGAAAGGCCGGCAGAGGGCGGTGTTGGAGAGAAAATGGGATTAGAGGCGGCCCTTGGGGTCGAGCCCGGATGTAGGCGGAGTAGGCGCGCGAAGCCCAGCCTGCGGTGCACGTTTTGGGGGCCAAAGATTAAGGGGGTCCCGCAGCGACTGTGTTACAGTTTAAGTGTAAGTCAGTTCTCAAGATGTTTAGTTAATCAGCTCTTCTTAGGACTTGACAAATTATTTTTCGCCAGAGCCCTGACCTGTTCATGGGGTTCCGGAGTGTGGGCCGAGAAAGACACTTCCCACAAATGTACGTAAAGCTACGTGTAGACGAGGGCTTGGTTTGCTTTGGGAGTGAGCGGACCTGGCAGTTAGACCGCCCGGAGTGGGCGAGCTGATATCTGGTCCCCGGAGCCCTGGGCCGCATCCTCTGCTGGCTTGTGGCAAAAGAGCGCCGGGCTCTGCCGTGAGACTGCCTGGATTCCGACCTTGACTGCACTAGTGTTTGACCTTAAGCTGTTTAACTTCTTTGGGCCTATTTTAAAACCTGTACGATGGGGTTACTAATAGTACCTTCCTCTTAGGGCTGCCATGAAGATAAATGAGTTAATATGCTCCCAAGGGAGCTTACACAGGTCTGGAGCCTATGAGTGCTCAGTAAATGTGAGCTAAGTACCAATTATTATTTAATCTTCATAATGGCTCTGGGAGCTATGCTGAAAAGGCAATCTTATACAGTGATTAAGCACCAGGTTCTTGAATTAAACCCCTAGAATAAAATCTGGGTTTATTGTATCCACATTGGACAGGTTGTTTAACTTAAGTCCTATTCATAAGTTGATAAATTTGAAGCATTAGTTCCTGGTACATAGTAAGCACCATATTCCAAAGGCAGGCTCAGTAAAATGACTTGTCTAAGATTTTACAACTAGGGAGTGTGTGAGCAGGAGGTATCTTAACTGTGACTTTAAGACTACATACATACTCTCTGCAATGTCCTCTAGGCTCTTGATGCTGGAAAAGTGTGGTCTGTCGACCAGCAATATAGCATCACCTGGGAACTCGTTAGAGATGCAGAATCTCTAGCCTCACCCCAGATGTAATGATTCAAAACCTTCATTTTAACAAAGTATCTAGGTGATGAATATGTACAGTCCAGTGTAGGAGGCACTGATGATTGTGTGGTTGACAGGATTTGTTTTCCTTTAATAGGAAGTTGGGATTAGTGAAGAAGGGGTTAACTGGAGAATTAATCCATAGAAATTGACATAATAGCCCTTAGTTAGGAAATAGATTCAGTTGAGTGTCAGCTAGAGAGGGCTTTAGATACAGCCCCACCTATCACATCTGCCCCCCTGAATTTGGTTGCTTCTTGAGCTCATTGGCTTTCCTCAGCTCTCCTTTGTTCATTCACTCATCAAACATTTAGTGAGCACATTTTATGCCTCAGGAATTGGGCTCTAATATGCTTTCTTCCTCTTTTCTAAAAGCATTTTAAGATTTGCTGGGGTTTTTCTGAGCCCTTGTCTTAACACTCAACACCAAGTCTTTAATACCAATCATCCCATGGGGCCAAGGCCAGGTCAAAGGTCATATTAGGTAACTTCCTTGACCCTTAAAGCATTTGGGATTTGCCATAGGAGAGTGTTAAGGACACTGATATGGCTGTTCTGGGCTTGGCTTAGCTTCTGATTCATTCATTCATTTAACATTTGAATGACTACCATGTTTGAGACACTAGATACAAAGATTGAGACCTTATGGAACAGTGGGGAAGAAAGAAATGTTAAGAGAAATTTACAATATGGCATGGTTGGGCCTTAAATAGGAAGTACAGCTGTGTAGAATTTAGCTCCTTTGTCAATCTTCTGAGTTAGGGAAAAGAAAGAGCAGATGTCGATAGGCGTTGAATGGTATTCTCACTGGATGAAATGCTATTTGGTTCGAATCATATAGGTCAGCTCTTAACAGAACTTTAATTGTTTTATGCTCAAGTGTTTCTTTATAATCCAAATCGATTTTAATTTCCTTGATGACTGGAGACTGATTTTTGCTTCCACTTTGCTGAGCATAGTGCCGGATACATAATAGGTATTCAGTACATGATTGCTTGAAAGAATAAGCCTAATTTCTAAATTAAAAAGGGATTAATGTTGGCTGTTAGATTAAAGATGAGCAAAACTAGTAAGACCAGGATTTGGGGCTTTAAAAAATGTTTTATTGAGGCAGATAGGTATGTGGTAGTCTCCAGCTTGCATTTGTATCATCTTTATGTTGGGCAAGATTGTGCAGTGTTAAGAAAAAGAGAGCTTACCAGGGAGGTGCAGATATATGTGAATGTACTATAACAGTATGGCAAAGGGTTGTAAATATTGTCGTTTCCTTTTGTTGGTTTTTCCCTTTGTCTTTCTTCCTTTGTCCCATGTTGCAGATAGATCCCCAGTTTGGTCATGAGACGCCACTTCTTTTCTCTTTATACCTGTTCTTTATGCCATTTCATCCACTCTCATTGTGTCAGCTGCCACTTCTGTGCAGATGATTCTTAGAGGTACATCTTTCTCCCTTTCCTTTTCAGAGCTCTGGACTCAAATCTCCAACCACCTGCTGGGCTCTTCTACCATACTCTAAACTCAGTGTGTCTAAGACTACATAACACATCATCTTCCTGAAAATTTGCTTCTTCCATCATCCATCCACCTTTTTTCCCCTCCAGCAAATGTTTATAGAAGGTTTTTCATGGCCAAGTCACTGTGCTGGGCCTTGGGAATACAACGGTTAGTAAAAACAGGCTCAGTTGATGTAATCATCCATTCTAGTCTAGCAAGGCTTGAACCTGTGATGTCATCCTTGGCTTTTCTCTTCCCATCTCCAAGTTCAGTCGGTCTAAAAGTCCTATTAAATTTGTCTCTGTATTGTTCCTTCCTCATTTCCACTACCGTGACCTTACCCCTAGACTGGGACTCTTCTGTCTACTTCTCCCGGTACTCTCTCCACTCTGCTCCTGCCCCTGGCTTCCAGCTGCGTGCAGCCAGAGTAGGCAGTGACAGAAGATCAGAGCATGTGAAGAGGGAGAGGTGAGGGCATGTTTGTCCCTAGCCCTCTGTGGTTATTACTGTGGGTTGGCTGGTTCCTCTAGAAGGCCATAGCTCCAATCAGGCAGCTCTCTCCATGCAGCCACCCTCTCCCAGCTACTCTAATTATTCCCCTGGTTCTTGCAGGCCTTGGAGTGGTTATGGCTTTTGCCATTGTAGTCCTATCCTGTGTGAATTTCCTTAAGCCATGTCTACATTCTTGTAGTATTGCCTTTGTTGATCTTACATTACCCAGCCTGACTGCTACCTGTTTCCTGCCAGGACCTTGACTGATACCTGGGGACCTATCCCTGGAGCATCCTAAGAGTTTCCTTACTTCGTTCTCTCTTTGAGCCAGTCTAGAGGCTTTATCTTCCACAGATCTGGCCAAATCAGTCTTCTCCTCAAAAACTCCTTTCTCTACCTTGTTCTTGGTCTTGGATGTTTGTGATCTGGCCCCAAACTTCTCTTTTTACTCACATGGGATGATACTGCTACTTATGCTTGTTTTCCAGATATTTCTTACCCACTCTATTTTGCATCTTAGCTATTTTCTAGAGCCTTAAGAACTTTTCTCAAGAAAGGCAAAAATGAGGGACAGGACAGAAAAAGCAACAAGTATGTTTTTGTAGCAATGTAACCTATAGGGAGATTCCCCTCCCCTCAACCGTGGGCAAGAAGGTTAAACGTGTGAAAGTACTACCTTTCAGGTTCCCTCAAAACACAACTAGTTTGGTCAGTAAAACATTTTTGTAAGCAATTTATTTCTTCATTCTTTTGATTAACTTAGATTTACTTTCTAAACATGTCTCAGCTGCCCCTTTTTGGTAAAGGAAATGATTAGGGATGATTCAAGCATTCTTTAATCCTGCTGTGAACATAGTCAATTTGAGTATTTTTGTCTAGGAAATCCAATGTTCCAGTAATTCGATAAAATAACAGAAAAGGACCCTTAAAACACATTGTTTCCACATGGTTCATTTTTTTTTTTTTTTTTTTTTTTTTGCGGTACGCGGGCCTCTCAC
>NC_041228.1:68954522-68958923 GCF_002837175.3 Physeter macrocephalus
CCATGGCTCACGGGCCCAGCCGCTCCGCGGCATGTGGGATCTTCCCGGACCGGGGCACGAACCCGTGTCCCCCGTATCGGCAGGCGGACCCTCAACCACTGCGCCACCAGGGAAGCCCCACATGGTTCATTTTTAGCTGATTTATAATTTAACTTGGAAGTACTTGAAGTGAAAATTTAATTTTGAAAATTTCTTAATCATAGATAAAAATCTGTGTATTCATGTACTTCGGTTTTAGTCAGAAACCCATACACAAAATCTGTTATTTCGTTTTAAAAAGGAAAAAGATGCAGCGTTAAGGTTTTGTGCGGTTAGTGGAGAAGCAGATTGAACATTGTACATTTGCCTAGAAGGAACTTTGGATTTTAGGGCAAAAAAAATGATGGTAGCATTTTAGAACGGACGTAAGTTGTTTTGTTCTCTGTAAAATACACAATGGTTGCACTTCAGAAAACGGCGTTTGCCAAAATCTTAATCACCTGTGAGTTGAGCAAGCGCCGCTGGCTGATGGTTTTCATTCCTGAGACTTCATCACCAAATCCCCAGGGAATGAAATTGGCTTTAGATTTAGAGTTCAATATAAAAATGAAAGACTGATAAACAGAGGAAAGCCGAAGGTCCAGAATTTTACAGATATTTGTACTTAGAGTCCAATAACAAAAATTTAGATCCACTTATTAAACGATCATTTTCTATTCTGTTTTAACTTACAAAAGTAAAATTGCAATGAGTAAGAAATCTTTTTTGTGTTTTTCTTAAGTCGATGAAATCTGAACAGTTTTTGTAAATGACTTGAAAGTAGATTTACTCCCAATTAGGCAACCCAGTCCTGAATGCCTTTCCCTTAAAGAAAGCAACTGTATCACCACACGGCCTTCAATTTGTCTTCGCTGTTATAGACCATGTGTGAACATATACCGATCAACCAATCAAAATGTTCTTCTAAATTTCCCACATGAGCAATATCAGAAATGAGCAGGGGGCTTCCCTGGTGGCTCAGTGGTTGAGAATCTGCCTGCCAAGGCAGGGGACACAGGCTCGAGCCCTGGTCCAGGAAGATCCTACATGCCGCGGAGCAGCTAAGCCTGTGCGCCACAACTACTGAGCCTGCGCGCTACTGAAGCCCGCACGCCTAGAGCCCGTGCTCTGTAACAAGAGAAGCCACGGCAATGAGAAGCCGGCGCACTGCAGTGTAGGGTAGCCTCCGCTCGCCGCAACTAGAGAAAGCCGCGAAGACCCAACGCAGCCATAAATAAATTTATTTTTAAAAAAAAGAATGTGCAGGGAAGTTATCCCTATGCCAAATAAACATTAATTCTTGGCCCTCTTAACCAAAAATTGTTTCTAAACATTATTAACCCATTATTTTTTAGAACATGACTGTGAAAAATGAAAACAACAGGTGGAAAACCTAAAAAGTATGACCCTGTATATGGTAAATTCTGTAGCGTACACTTTTCTTTTTCTAGGTCTTTTTAGTTGCCAAAGGAAGACAGCAAAGGAAACGATCTCTGAGTGGCAAGTAGGTGTGTGACTGCATCCTTGGCAGCATCCCAAGAGTGCACTGCAGTCTAAGCCAGCTCCCTGGGCATTTGGTAATCCAGGAGATCCAGTTGCCTGTGGTGTGTGTACTCTCCCCTAAGGCCTAAGTAGGAGTTATTCTTTAGAATGTATAAATAATGTTCCTGGCATTTTCCAGTATTTATTTCAATTGCCTCATTATACAAGGTAGTGTGAATTTCAGCTGGGGAGGAAGCTGCCTTCTTATGGTGGTTCCTAGATTCCCTTCTCTGGAAAGCCCATGGATTTCAAAGGAATCCATGGTTTAGGTCTCAGGCTTCAGTTTTTTCATCTGGAAAAATGAAGAATTTTGACTAGGTGGCCTTTACTATTCATCTCTATGATCCTTTTCTTTTGTTAAAAAGTTATGCTCTTCAGATACTCCAATATTACTTTCTTATAAAGTGCTTTCTCTCCTGGTTTTTGATTAAAGTTTTTGGCTGGTGTATCCATTTACAAACCTCCCCCTCTTCCTGAGTCATTTATCTCATTTCCTAGGCTGGTTGTATGACTCCACATAGTGAAACAGCTTCCTGTGTGCACAAGGAGACTGTGACTACAGATGTGCTAATCAGTTTTTAATAACGTGGAGGCTGATTATTGTGTTTTGTAGGTTATTCATGATGCTTTTCCTTTTTCTTTTTTTCTTGCTTACCGTTGAACTTCTTTGAGAATTGGAAGAAAGGGTAGAGAATGAGCAGAGTATAGATTATTCTACTATTTGTTAGTTGTTCTGGAAAAATTTCTTGTAGGTAAGAAGATAGAAGCTATATTTTAAAATATTTATAAAATATTTATATTTATAAAATCATGTCTGGGAATGAAAGATTATGATGGATTGTCTTTATGTGTATCTTTTCTGGCCTGAGACCTAGAACTGATGATGTTCTTTGATTATTATAATTATAGAAAAGTTTTAAAGAAAGCTTCAAAGTTAACTCCCTCAAATAATAAAATTGGGGCAATTTTATGTTTCATAGTTTGGTGTTGCTTCAGAGAAAGCTAGTCAGAGAATTTCAATACAAGGAAGGTAAAGTACAGGCATACCTCGGAGAGACTGTGGGTTTGGTTCTAGACCACTGCAATAAAGTGAATACTGCAATAAATCAAGTCACCTGAATTTTTTTGGCTTCCCAATGCATATAAAAGTTATGTTTAGATAATACTTTAGTCTATTAAATGTTCAATAGCATTATGTCTAAAAAAACAGTGTTCATACCTTAATTAAAAACACTTGCTAAAAAATGCTAGCCATCATCTGATAACGCAGGTTTGCCACAAACCTTTCAATTGGTAAAAAACAGAATCTGCAAAGCATGATAGAGCAAAACACAATAAAACAAGGTATTCCTATAGAATAAAATATAATAACATTGCTGGCATGTTTAGTAATTATCATTCTGAGAATGAGTTGGTGATTTCTGGCCTGATTACCTGGGGACAGATTCCCCAAGGGATCATCATCTCATCTGAAAAATGGGCTGGGCTTCCCTGGTGGCGCAGTGGTTGAGAGTCCGCCTGCCGATGCAGGGGACACGGGTTTGTGCCCCGGTCCGGGAAGATCCCACATTCCGTGGAGCAGCTGGGCCCGTGAGCCATGGCCGCTGAGCCTGCGCGTCCGGATCCTGTGCTCCGCAACGGGAGAGGCCACGACAGCGAGGGGCCCGCCTACAGCAAAAAAAAAAAAAAAAGGGCTACCATTATTTCTCAGTTTTAGAGTTCTATGAGTGGGAGATAAGTTATTCAAGCACGCGTTTGTAAAGAACTCTTAAGAAGATATTCTTTTTTCCCCATCAGATTCTCTAAGACCTCTGTGACTCTCTACCCCTCCCCTACAAGGTTGAGAACTAGTGTACTGTAGAAGAGGGAGATAATTAAGGGAGTAACTGGTGAAGATTTTATGGAAGAATAACTCGGCCTTTGAGCCTGCATAAAATTTGAATAGATGGGAGGAGGAAGAGGGTCATTCCAGTAGATGGTAGCAGTATGAATAAAGACATGTAGCCAGGGCTTCCCTGGTGGCGCAGTGGTTGAGAGTCCGCCTGCCGATGCAGGGGACGCGGGTTCGTGCCCCGGTCTGGGAAGATCCCACGTGCCGCGGAGCGGCTGGGCCCGTGAGCCATGGCCGCTGAGCCTGCGTGTCCGGAGCCTGTGCTCCGCAATGCGAGAGGCTACACGGTGAGAGGCCCGCGTACCGCAAAGAAAAAAAACAAAAAAAACCCCAAAAAACAAAGACATGTAGCCAGTATTTATGGAGCAAGTACAATGTATCAGGCAATGATTATTTTTACATCTTCACAGTGGGCCTAGGAGGTAGATATTATCAGTATCCTCATTTTATAGATGAGAAGACTGAAGATCCATAAGGGTTAAGTAAATTGCCCAAAGTCATGCAGTTAGTAAATGGTAGAACCAGGATCTGCATCTTTGCAGTCTAATTCCAGCCCAGCTACGTAAGCAGTACCCCATAGAGCTTCCTCTCTCTGGTCCATTAGCAGTTTGCTTGTCTAGGATATATGATTTGTGTTGTAAGAAATAAGCTAGGTAAGAAGTAAGCTAATAAGCTTGGGTCGATAAGTAGAGCAGTACCAAATGTGGAGCACTTTTAGGATCAAGAGGAAGAATTTGGATTTTTTTTCAGTTTTTTTTTTAACATCTTTATTGGAGTATAACTTTTACAATGGTGTGTTAGTTTCTGCTTTACAACAATGTGAATCAACTATACATATACATATATCCCCATATCCCCTCCCTCTTGTGTCTCCCTGCCACCCTCCCTATCCCACCCCTCTAGGTGGTCACAAAGCACCGAGCTGATCTCCCTGTGCTCTGCGGCTGCTT
>NC_041228.1:68959059-68962132 GCF_002837175.3 Physeter macrocephalus
CCCTCTCCAGCATTTACTGTTTGTAGATTTTTTGATGATGTGCATTCTGACTGGTGTGAGATGATATCTCATTGTCGTTTTGATTTGCATTTCTCTAATGATTAGTGATGTTGAGCATTCTTTCATGTGTTTGTTGGCAATCTGTATATCTTCTTTGGAGAAATGTCTGTTTAGGTCTTCTGCCCATTTTTGGATTGGGTTGTTTGTTTTTTTGATATTGAGCTGCATGAGCTGCTTGTAAATTTTGGAGATTAATCCTTTGTCAGTTGCTTCATTTGCAAATATTTTCTCCCATGTTTATATATTTTGGATATTAATCCCTTATCAGTCATATCATTAGCAAATATTTTCTCCCATTCAGTGGGTTCTCTTTTTGTTTTGTCAATGATTTCCTTTGCAGTGCAAAAGCTTTTAAGTCTAATTAGGTCCCATTTGTTTATTTTTCCTTTTATTTCCTTTGCTTTAGGAGACGGATCCAAAAAAATATTGCTACAATTTATGTCAAGTGTTCTGCCTATGTTTTCTTCTGTGAGTTTCATGGTTTCCAGTCTTACATTTAGGTCTTTAATCCATTTTGAGTTTATTTTTGTATATGGTGTAAGAAACTGTTCTAATTTCATTCTTTTGGATGTAACTATCCAGTTTTCCCAGCACCACTTATTGAAGAGACTGTCTTTTCTCCATTGTATATTCATGCCTCCTTTGTCATAGATTAATTGACCATAAGTGTGTGGATTTATTTTGGGACTCTCTCTTCTGTTCCATTGATCTTTATGTCTGTTTTTGTGCCAGTACCATACTGTTTTGATTACAGGAAGAGTTTGGATTTGATGCCAGAGGTAATACGGAGCCATGGAAGATTTTAGACCAGTGAAGACATAACTAAAATAGAATTTCTTAATTATATTTTAAAATCTTCCATGTTCTTACTGATATTCTATCCTCTTGACCTATCAGTTAGTGAGATGTGTGTTGAAATCTTCTATCTTGATTATAGATTTATCAATGTGTAATTCTACCAAATTTCCATTCTGTATTTTGATGTTATGTTATTAAAGGGCATGGACATTTAGAATTACTAAATTCTCCTGATGAATTTTTTTTATCCTTTTGTCACAACATAGTGACCATCTTTATCCTGAATAATGCTTTCAACAGTACTATAGCTATATTACTGTTTTTGGTTACTGTTTGTCTGATTTATCTTTTTCCATTTTTTACTTCCAAACTCCATATGTCCTTTTGCCTTAGATATGTTTCTTGTAAACAGTATATAGCTGGATTTTGTTGGTGGTTTGTTTTTTTAAATAAAATCTGACAGTCTGTGACTTTTCATCAATACATTTAGACTAATTAATATATTGTGAGTACTGCTATATTGTATTTATTATCTTATTTTATGCTTTCTATTTACATGGTATTTTCTATACCTATTTTTCTCTGCTCCTGTATTGATTGATTAGCTTGATTTAGTCTTCTTTCCTTTTTTAAAAAATTGAGGCATAGTTAACATGTTGTATTAGTTTTAGATATATAACATAGTGATCCAGTAGTTGTATATATCATGAAATGATCACCACAATAAATCTAGTTAACATTTGTCACCACACATAGTTACAGTTTTTTTCCTTCTGATAAGAACTTTCAAGATACCCTCTCTTAGCAACTTTCAAATATACAATACAGTATTAACTATAGTCACCATGCTATACATTACACCTGTTGGACTTATTTATTTTATAACTGGAAGTTTATACTTTTGACCACCCTCACCCATTTTACCCACCCTCCCCACTCCCCACCTCTGGCAGCTACCAGTCTATTCTCTGTGTCTGTGAGTTTTGGTGTTTTTTGTTAATTTTTTTTTTTTTTAAGATTCTACATATAAGTGAGGTCATATGGTATTTGTCTTCCTATGTCTGACTTATTTTACTTAGCAGTGCCTTCAAGCTCCATCCATGTTGTTCCATATGGCAAAATTTCATTCTTTTTGTGGCTGAATAATATTCCATTGTATATATATATACACCACAACCACATTTTAAAAATCCATTTATCCATTGGTGGACACTAGGTTGTTTTCTTATTGTGGCTAATGTAAATAATGCTGCAGTGAATGAGGGTACAAATAATCTTTTCAAGTTAGGGTTTCATTTCCTTTGGATAAATACCCAGAAGTGGAATTGCTGGGTCATACGGTAGTTCTATTTTTAGTTTTTTGAGGAAACTTCATACTGTCTTCCATAGTGGCCGTGACAATTTACATTCCCACCAATAGTGCACAAGGGTTCCTTTTTCTCCATATCCTCACTGACACGTTATTTTTTGTCTTTTTGATAATAGCTATTCTAACAGGTGTGAAGTGATATCTCATTGTGGTTGTGATTTGCATTTCCATGAGGATTGTAGATATCCTTATCTTATTCCTAGTTTTCAGAGGAATCCTTCCATAATGTTTTATAATAAGAATGATGCCCTGTAGAGGGTAATTAACTCTATACTCAACTCCTAATTTGCAGATATCTTTTCTAATGAGTTAGTGTTGAATTTTATCAAAACTTTTCTGTATTAATTAAAATTATCATAAAGGTTTTTCCCTTTTAATATGTTAATATGGTGAATTATGTTTATATATTTCACAAATTTCACATTCTGGGATAAACCTGCTTGATCACGATGTATTATCTTTTTCTGTACTGCTAGATTTGGTTTGCTAACATTTTGTTTACATTTTTGCCTCTGTTCACAGGTGAGGTGGGCCTGTTACTTTTCCTCTTTATATTATCCTTGTCCGGTTTAGATATCAATGCTACAGTAACATTACTGGCTAAATTGGGGAGTATTCCTCTTTTTCTCATCTCTGGTAGTGTTTGTATAAGATTGGAACACCTGATTACTTGTAAGTTTGGTAGAATTCACGTATAAAATCATGTAGGTTTAGTATTTTCTTTGTGAGGAGATTTTAAAGTTCTGACTTCATTTTTTTTTTAACATCTTTATTGGAGTATAATTGCTTTACAATGGTGTGTTAGTTTCTGCTTTACAACAAAGTGAATCAGTTATACATATACAT
>NC_041228.1:68963753-68989964 GCF_002837175.3 Physeter macrocephalus
TATTTTATTCTTTTTGTTGCAGTGGTAAATGGGAGTGTTTTCTTAATTTCACTTTCAGATTTTTCATCATTAGTATTTAGGAATGCCAGAGATTTCTGTGCATTAATTTTGTATCCTGCTACGTTACCAAATTCATTGATTAGCTCTAGTAGTTTTCTGGTAGCATCTTTAGGATTCTCTATGTATGGTACATGTCATCTGCAAACAGTGACAGCTTTACTTCTTCTTTTCCGATTTGGATTCCTTTTATTTCTTTTTCTTCTCTGATTGCTGTGGCTAAAACTTCCAAAACTATGTTGAATAATAGTGGTGAGAGTGGGCAACCTTGTCTTATTCCTGATCTTAGTGGAAAAGGTTTCAGTTTTTCACCATTGAGGATGATGTTGGCTGTGGGTTTGTCATATATGGCCTTTATTATGTTGAGGAAAGTTCCCTCTGTGCCTACTTTCTGCAGGGTTTTTATCGTCTGATTTCATTTTGAGATGGAGTCATTTGACTTCTCAAAACAGTTTTGGTAAGATACATATTTCTAGAAATTTGTCTATTTCTTCTAATTTTTCAAATTTATTGGTGTAAAATTTTCATAATAGTCTCTCAGAAAATTCTCCTCTTTATCTGAAGTTATGCCTATCACTTCACTCCTAATATTATATTGTCTATTCTCTTTTTTTTCTTGATCAATCTTACCAGAGGATTTTCTATTTAATTAGTTTTTGCAGAGATCTAGTTTTAAACTTGATACTCTCCATTGTATCTTTATTTTCCATCTCATTAATTTCTGCTTTTTTATTCATCTTCCTTCAACTTAGATATTGTTATTCTTTAAAAAAAGCTTCTGTAGTTCAACTTAGGTTCCTAATTTTCAGACTTTGTTTTTTATATGTAAGTATTTAAAGCTGTACCTTTCCCTTCAAGTAATACTTTCACCACTTCTCACAAAACTTATGGTACACTGATTTTCACTCAGTTCTCTGTATTTTTCTGGAATAAATATTTTTTAAAGCTTTTTTAAAAAATTAAATTAAATTATTTTATTTATTTTTGGCTGTGTTGGGTCTTCATTGCCATTCATGAGCTTTCTCTAGTTGCGGCGAGTGGGGGCTACTCTTCATTGCGGTGTGCAGGCTTCTCATTGCGGTGGCTTTTCTTGTTGCAGAGCATGGGCTGTAGGCGCACAGGCTTTGATATTTGTGGCTTGCAGGCTCAGTAGTTGTGGTTCGCAGGCTTTGTTGCTCTGCAGCATGTGGGATCTTCCGGGAGCTTCCCAGACCAGGGCTTGAACCTGTGTCCCCTGCATTGGCAGGCAGATTCTTAACCACTGCACCACCAGGGAAGCCCTATAGCTGGAGTTTAAAAAAATCCACCTGACAGTCTCTTTTAACTGGCGTGCTTAATTCATTAACATTCAATGGAATTTAGAATATATTTGAGTTTGTTTTATCTGTCTTCAGGTTTTTGGGGTTTTCTGGTCCTTTTTTTTTCCTCTCTCTTTCTCTGAATAATCTGTTTTTATTCTTTAATTCTTTTTTCTCTCTCTAATTGTTTAGAAGTTAGACACTATTTTTCTTCTTTTCAAGGTTGCATCTGGATTTTTTCCATTTATATTTAACTTCATGAAGTCTAAGGTTAATCAGTATCTTAACACTCCCTGCCAAATAATAGAAGATTGTGAACTTTGATCATCCTCCATCAAATTATTTACTATTCTTGGCCAGTATTTTGGTTGTATCTTTTTAAAACTCCTAAATTAGACATTATTTTAGTTATAGATAGTATGTTTAAATTTACCAGTTTGTTTAGTTGTTTACAAATATCTCTGCTCATTTTTCCTTCTTGTCTCTTAAAATTCTTTTAGGGTCATTTTCTGTCTTCCTGAAGTATATTCTTATAAGATTCGTTCATTAAGTTTTCCAGATAGCAAACTCTTACAGTTTTTGTTTATCTGAAAATGTCCTAATTAATGAAAGATAGTTTAGTTGAATATGCAGGTCTAGATTGATGGTTACCTACTCTCAGTACTTTGAAGATATTATTCACCCTTTTGGTTTCCATTCCTGCTCTTGAGAAGTGGGCTGTCTTTCGTATTACATAAACATAATACCTCCATGTATTTTGATATAACTATATATTTTACTAGATTTATGGATCACCACTGTTTCTTATCCTTTATCATAATTTCCTCAGAAAAAGTGCATAGGTGGTATACTGGGTTGGCCAAAAGTTCATTCCGAATGAACTTTTTGGCCCACCCTATAACTTCCGAGTTCTTTTATGTTTGAAAATGCTCTTCTTTGACCTCTTTTGTGGTTTGTTCACTGCTGGGCCCACTCTTCGCTCCTTTAAAGATATTCATGTCAAGACATACTACGCCAAAGCCATGATAGCAAGTAATTCACAGGTTTGTTACTCACTCAGGTGCAGGCAAAGTGAGGGAAGTCTCAGAGGGAGGGGACTCACCAGTGAGAGGACTCTCCAGTTTCCATATAGATGATGTTCTGGACAGGCATAGAATTCTTGGAGCACAATTCTTTTCTTTCAAAAGTCACTAAATAGTAACTCATGATGAAACATATTTCTTCCCTTTAAATAAATCTACCCAAGAGTTGTCATTACATTTTAATTAAAGTTCTCCTTAGGTTTTCTCCCCTGTTAAATCTGCCTCAATAGGAGCCACCTGTTCAGATATGGTCTGTAAACTCTCTGCCTGCTCATGTCAGCTGGTGGGGTTGGATCCCATATGGAGCAGGATTTGGGGTCTCTTTGAGCAGCATGATTCTCAGTTCTGGGGAGGTTCAGGGTCTCTAGCTCTGGTTCCCCTTCAGGCAATCTTAGCATTGTACCAGGCTTGGCTGGAGAAGCCATTTTACTCTGCAGTGGCTGAGTCCTCCTGGAGTTGTAAACAACATTCCAGAGGTATGCATCCTCCACTGGCTGCTTGGCTCAGTTTTCTTGGGAACCAAATGTCTCAGATGGGTGTGGGATTGCCTCTGTCTGTAACAGTGGGCCACGCACCATACACACACACACATCCACACACCTCTTTCTCCATTAGCTGTTTATTTTGCTTATTAAATGATATGGAATGAAGTATGACGCATGGGCATATTCATAATCCAGCCCAGATCTACCTTCCTGGTCCCCTTTCCTGCTGCTCCTCCACACACAAAGTGCTTCATCTGCTGAATTATTCTTCTGTTTCCTGAACACATGATATACTTTCTCATTTCCAGATCTTCTAGCAGAAAGTGGGAGAAATAAGAATCAGAGTATTAGAAACATAGACCCAGGCTGACATCACTCCAGAATCTGTCTGCCAACCGCATTTTTAAAATGAATAAGGAAACTGAATCTGGGGGTCATATAGCTTGTTTTAGTTACTATTAGGATATGGTGGGGCATGACGCTTGACAGGAAGCAGTGAGACGGAGAGAAGAGTGTTGACAGGGAAGCCCTGCCAGTGAGATACAGGAGGAGAGGCCAGGTTCTTCCGAGAGTTGTGTGTTCATTTGTTCACTTAGCGCATCTCATTCTGAACTTCACCAGATGAATTAGGAGGTAACAAAATAGAAATGGGTGAGGAACATTTTAAATAGAGAGCAGCTTCATCAAAGATCAGAAATGTGAAAGTGCATGATGTGTTTGGGAAAACAGAACAGTTCAGAATTGCTGAGACATTTGGAGGGCTAGCAGGAAATGAGGCTGTGGCGATCAGGTGGGCCAGATTGTGGAAGGGTTTGCATATCACACTTTGTTCTGTATTCAACCAACATTTACTGAAGACCTCCTATGTGCCAGGAGCCGTGCCAGCACTGAGGATAGATGAGTGAGAAAGACAGTGTTCCTGCTCTCCAGGAGCTACAGGCATTAAGGAGCTGATGGAATGGAGTGATTTAAGCCTGTAGCTTGATGGAAAGTTCAGTCTAGTGGCAGTCAAGGGCAAAGGGACTGGAAACAAGGATTCCAGATAGGTAGGAAACTGCCTTAGTTCAAGGGAGAAATGATGCAAGCCTGGAGAGTGATGGCAGCTGGTAGAGCAGAGGTAATAGAGAGGCATGCACGGGCCAGGGAAAAGGTCAAGGAGGCAGGACCTGGAGAGGGAGGAATGCCAATAGCCTCTAGCTGCATCCATCCTGTCTGGTCTAAACATGGTGATGATGTTGCTGCGTCTCGGCTCTTATTTCTGCTTCTTATGGGTTCTTGGAGAGAGACAGTCTAAACGCCCATCTTGCTCTCCATGGCTTGAAGCGTTGCATCTGTATTTCCAGTAAACACAGGATGTTGTTAGCCAGGTTCGAGTTCACAATCAACTAGTTCATCATAATTGACTTACTGGAAATGCTCCTGTGGAGGAATTCAGTTATTTTCTTAGTTTTTACTAGAGCAGTTGGAGATCCCTTTGAGGAAATTCTGTGAATTATCTTATATAATTGTTATAAAATGAATTGCTAAATGAGGCAATATTGTATAATTCTACGTATAAATATATATAGTTTGAAATATTTAGGGACTATTAGTTTTTGCTGTCTTCATCATCTTTTACTATCTATAAAATAAAGGAGACATGGCAATTGCCATTTTAACAAAGGATGTTTCACCAAATATCCTTCCCCTTTTCTTTCCCTCCTCTTGGCATCTTGTTGAAATCTGTTTTCTCATAATATGCAACAAAAGGATTTATTCCCTTGGCAACATATTTAATAATAGACGATTTAGCAGACACTATTGATACCTTGCAAATCGTAATTTCTTCTAAGCAGATAATTGTTGAGAACATTTTGTTACATTATATTTTTCTCCCTGTTTACAACTCCCAGGTTAGCCATATACATAAACTGCACACTGCAGCTCTTCTACCAAGCCTCGAGGACAGCATCTCGTGTGTTTGCAGGCTTGGAAATGGACATATGATAGGATACTTTGTTTTTCTCCTTTTCTGGTTTGCATCGATTATGAATCAGCAGATACTTGGTGACTGCCTAATGCAACAGAACAAAAAGACAACAGGTTGCCTGCATTATAGGGACTGTTACTCTAATTGAAAGGACAAAATATCACCATGGGAAGGCATATAAAAAGTGTGGCAGGGCTTCCCTGGTGGCGCAGTGGTTGAGAATCCGCCTGCCGATGCAGGGGACACGGGTTCGTGCCCCGGTCCGGGAGGATCCCACATGCCGCGGAGCGGCGGGGCCCGTGAGCCATGGCCGCTGAGCCTGCGCGTCCGCGTCCGGAGCCTGTGCTCCGCGGTGGGAGAGGCCACAACAGTGAGAGGCCTAAGTACCAAAAAAAAAAAAAAAAAAAAAAAAAAGTGTGGCAGGGTTTCCCAGACATTGTAATGTACCCCTGGCACATGTATTTGCTCCCTTCCCATCATACTCCATACTGGTCCCAATGTTTTTCATGACCACCTGCTTCCTACTTATGTGTAGAAAAAGAATGGAAATCATCTACCTCACAATTTTGGGAATAAGATCCAATGCCTCCCAGGAGGAAACAAGATCTGAATGAAGTACCATCTAAATAAAGTGGAGGATAAAAGTTTGAAAGGGTAGCTTAATGTTTATGCAGTCCTTGTTGACTGGTTTAGTAGTAACCAGTGGAAAATAAAAAATGATATAACTTACAGACTTGCTGCCTGCCAAGAGTCATAAGCTCATGAGTTTAATTAGGAAAAGTGAGTGTTTCCTTATTTGACGCTGCCGCTCCTTCCTGTTTACATTCAGAGAAGAGGAGTGACTTCCCCAGGGAACCTGTCCTCCAACTACTGTCTTTGACTGGGGCCTCCCCTGTGCTCTCCTCCCACCAGCACCAGAGTCCAGGCCAGAGCGGGTGCTTAGGACAGTGCCAGTGAGTCATCAGAGTTGGTAATTTCTGACTCTGCATCATTTGCCTTTCCCACTCCTGGGTCCTGTCCTCTTTGGGTTATAAGTGTCAGGTCTGAGCCCATTTCAGAAATGTTATAGGCCAGTGTCCTCAGTCTCAGGCTCTCTCATAAGCACATAATTGTGGTTCCTTATTATCTCTAATTCCTGTTCTGGATTCTCAGTCTCCGTGCACTATTGCTGAATTTAGGTGCACCTGTCAATCCAACTTAATAGTGTTTTGTTCCAAAAAATTATAAAAATATAATATGATATCATTTTAGAATTGAGACAAATGAAAGTGACAAGTATAATTTAAAACAAACCTTTTGTCAAGCAGAACCAAAGTCAGAAATGCATAGAATTTTGGAAAATAAAACCTAGAGAAACCACAAATTTGGGTTTTATGATTTAAAAATGACCTAAGTACTTTCTAAAGATTCTCTAATACCAGATTCACCATAGCATAATGAGTCAAGTGGCTTTTTCTTTTTCTTTTTTGATATAGGAGATTGAAAGTGTAGCTCCAGGATCTCGAACCTATAAGAACAATTGATCTAGGTAGGAATGGTAACTCCAATACCCAAAAGGGTCAGGCAGGAAATGTACATGAGTGAAGCCCATAGCTGCCACACATTCTGACAAACTCTCTGAAGAGATCTTTGGATTTATGGCTTCCCTGGTCCATACATTTCTAATATATTACTTAATTACTATAGGTTAATCTGGGCCTAAAATAATTAATCAAGAAACCTGTTAAGTGTGTTTGCACAATCTCCTGGAACTTGCATTAACCTGAAAGGTACCTGGCTAATCCTTTCAAGTGTCTGCTGTGTTTGTTTATCTGAGTAACCAATTACTTTGTAAGGACTTTCCAGTTCATCAGGCTATAGCATAGTTGCATATGCTCTTAAACTTCAACAGCAAGCAAAAAATAGTAAAGGAAAAAAAAATTGAGATTACAGACAACTGAAAAACTATGATGGGAATACAGGATTCTAAATGTTGACACCGGAGAATCAGGCATGGCTGAGAAACAGCAGCATCTGTCCTGAAGCATCATGCTTATTTGGACCAAAGTTGTTATAACTCATAGCAAGAGAGATACATGGCAAAGGTGGATGATGAAGGTTGCTATGGAGATGATGCAGGAAATGATTCAGAATATTGCCCAGAAATTTATTTTATTGAATATTGATAAATCCCATGCAACATGTGTCAGGCTTATTATACAATGAATTGGATATCAGGGATTCCTTGTGACTGTCCTTAGGCTATGCCCATCACGTGTAACCCACGTATGAAAGCGGAAATTTCCAAATGACACTCCATGCCACAGAATTACACACAGAGTGAGTGGTTTTCAGATTTGAGTGTGCATGTGAATCACTAAGTGTGCTAATTACACACACAATGTCAGCTTTATTCTGATTCAGGGGATCTGCAGACCATATTTTGAGACACGATGCTTTAAAAATGAAGGAATGGAAAGCATTACAGAGGTTTTGACTTGTTTTCTTGATAACTGGTCTTGTTCACACTCTTTGGAAGCCATTCCTGCAGCTACAAAATGTTAGAACTCCTTGAAGACAAGAAAACATGTTTTATCATTGTCCAGAGCTGTTTTTTCACATATTTATGATGACTCCGAGGGTTATCCTCCTAGCCCAGAACTTTTTTGAACTCCAAGTGTGTATGTCCAGCCGTCTGCTGGACACCTGCCCTTGGATGTGTAGTATACTCCTCGCGCCTCACTCAGCAACTGAAATCCTCCCTCTGAGCCTGGGTCACCTGCAGCTTTTCCTATTTCAGTTAAGGCAACACTATTCTTCCAGTTACCCAGGCCGAAAACGTGGAGTCACCCAAGGAGTCATTTTCTTTTTTCCGTGTCCCATATCCAGGTGGCTCACAAATCCTGCCCCCCACCTTCAAAGTAGATGAAGAATCTGGTCATTTTCCCTGCCCCTTGCTACATCCTGGTCCAAGGTTTTAACCATTTCTTCCCTGAATTACTGCAGATCTCCTTACTGGTCTCGTTGCTTTCATTCTTGTTCCCTTATAATCTGTTCTCAACGCAGCAGTCAGAGTGTTCTTCTAAAATACAAACCATATCCTGTCCTTCTTCTTTGCTGAGCCCCATGTCACTCAGAATAAGAGCCAGAAAAGTGAGTTTGACCTGCAGGGTTTGCGATCTCTCTGGCCTTTTCTTACACCTCTCTTCTACCTGCCCACTCTCTTCTGGGCTCTCCCTGCATGCTGTTCCTTGAAGCCACTTGGCTTTCGCACTAGTGGTTCCCTCATTGTACTAGTTGCCTGGAATGCTCTTCTCCCGCCTATCTGAATGGCTTTCTTCCTCACCACCTTTAAGTCTTTGCTCAAATGTTGCCTTCTCTGAGGGCCAACTCTTACCCCTTTATTTATTTAAAACTTTGACCCACTCTCCCTCCTGCCCATCTTCTCACCATGACACCCCAACCCTTTTTGCTCTGCTCTGGTTTTCCATAGCACCTCCACCCTGGTAACATACTGGATTAGTTTTCATTTTTTATATTGATTGATTGATTTAATGTTAGTTGTTTACTTTTCTTTCTCCCACACTAGAATGTAAGTGACCCAGGGAAGTGATTTTTATCTGTTTCGTTCACTGAGGTGTCCCAGGTGCTTAGAAAGGTGCTTGCCACATACTAGGTGCTCAATAAATATTTGCTTAGTGAACTCAGTGGAATATTTATGGAGTAGTTACTCAAAGTCAGGCACTGTTCTAAGTTCTAGGAATATGGCTGTGAATAGATAGGACAGCTCTGCCTTCTTGGAGCTGACGTTCCTAAGGAAACTAGGAGCAAAAAAGCAGAACTGCAGAGTGTGCAGCATTTTGTGTGGAGGACGGCATGATGGGGCTGATAAAGCAGCTACAGCAGTCAGAGGTGGTGGAGAACACCTAGTAATGGCCCTAAGCAAAAGACAGAGGGGATCCGAAAGGTGTGGTGTGCAGGAGAGCTAAAGCTTCCAGAAAATAGAGTGTATCACAGTGTACAAAAGTACAGTAATTACAGGAAAGAAAAGTGGGCGTGAAGAAGAAAGAATATGCAGGGCGAGGGGGGAGGAAGGGACAGTAAGCTTATGTAAACAGCACCTAACAGAATCTCCAAATAACAATGGCTTACCTCACAGTGGTTTATTCCACCACATAAAAGAAATCCATAGGAGGGAGCCAGGTTTGTATGGAAGCTTAAGGATCCCATCAGCGACCCAGCATCTGGTCTCCATCCTCAGCACATGCCTTCTATCCTCAAAATCGCTTCCTGGAAGGAGGCAAAGGGAAGGGCAAAAGCGTGCATCTCCTGGCTGAGGAATCTTCTAGAAAATGACACAATACTTCTCACAGGCTAGAGCTTAGTTACCTAGCCATATCTAGCTAGTGATAAAAGAGTCTCATGAAACTGGTATTTTAACCTGGGCATTGCCATCACAAACATCTATGCCACAGGAATAAATGGATAAACTACAGTTTATTAGAAAAGGATCCAAAATTAAAACACAGAGCATAAAAGAGCCAGACCAAGACCTTGATTTAATCATGCCTGGAAGGAAGTGTTGGTAGTTAAAACTGTACTGTCTGCATAATTTGATATCATTAGTTCTTTATGTTTGTGTGTTGAGGGGTGATTAACAGGGAGGGAGATTTCAAAATCACAGAACTTAACGTCCTCAGATGGTTAGAGTTTCAAATTGAAAAGGTGCTTCTGTAGTTATCTGATTAATGCTTCTGACATGGAACATTAATAACTATTTTAATGTCCTTTGAATAAAAGAAGTATAGGAAATTAAGACAACTGGTGTATCTTTCAGACCACATTTAGGAAATCTTTGTAAAGTGGATCAGGAGTCATTTGTTTTAAAATTTATTTTAACAGTATTTTAAACAACAAAGGAATAAACTTACAAGATAAAAAAGGAATAAATGTACAGTGAAAAGTAAGTCATTTCCTACCCCAGGCCATTAGATCCCTTACCCTCCAGACTTCGAGTGCCTCTCCCTGGGAGCAACCGCTCTCACCAGTTTCTTGTATAAGAAGGAGCAATAAAAAACTCGTGATCCATATGAAAACAAATGCTTGCTTCTTATTGTTATCAATGAAAACTTTGATTTGTAGGCATTAAAAGGCAGAGCAAGCGCAAATGATACTGCGTCTAGGAACCCTCTTCTTGATTAAGCCAGGCAGATGTTGTCACTGCCTCCCAAACTCCTGTATGTCTTTTTATAACTTTCATTATTTTTTTATTGTGGCAAAATATAACATAACATAAAATTTGCCATTTTAAATATTTTTAAGTGTATAGCTCAGTGGCATTAAGTACATTCACGTTGTAAAGGCATCAGCACTATCCATTTCCAGAACTTTCTCTTCATCCCAAACAGAAACTCTGTACCCATTAAACACTAATGCCATTCCTTCTCTTCCCAGTCCCTGGTAACCATCATTCTACTTTCTGTCTGTATGAATTTGCCTATTCTAGGTACCTCATGTCAGTGGAATCATACAATATTTGTTCTTTTGTGTCTGGCTTATTTCACTTACCATAATGTCTTCAAGATTCTTCTATGTTGCATCATGTGTCAGAATTTCCTTCCTTTTTAAGGCTGAATAATATTCCATTGTATGAATATACCACATTTTGTTTATCCATTCATCTGTTGATGAACATTTGGGTTGTTTCTGCCTTTTGGCCATTGTGAATAATGCTGCTATGAACATTGGTGTACAACTCTCTGTTTGAGTTCATGCTTTTAATTCTTTTGTATCCTTCACATCTTTTTATAACATACTCTGAGTTATTGTAGTTGATGCGTAGACGCACAGATGCTTTAAAGTCCCCGTTAGATTCTTGAGAGCAGGACTCGTGGTTCTTTTTTCACTCACAAACTCACTCACTTGGTCATTCAACAATTATATATTGAGCACCTGCTGAGTACCGGGCACTCTGCTAGACTTTGAGAACACAGAGTACAATGACATGACCTCTGTCCTCTCGCAGCATAGGTCTAGTGAGGGACGTTTTTTTCTCTCATTGCATCTAGAACAATACCTTGCACATTGTCTATAGTCAACAAGTATTTGTTGACTTGGTTGCCTTAGTGACTTTGTGTGTCCTTAGTGGTTCCTGAGAGTGTCATATCAGTGATTGGATGGCAGTAAAAATATTTGGAACAAATGTAAGCTCCAAAAATATTTGGAACAAATATTAGGAACATGCCTTTCTTGTTCACTGTTGTATTTTTAGCAAATAAGATGGTGTCTACCACACAGTATGGGCTTGATAGTTTCATAAATGCTGATGACATAATTTGTTGTTATGAACTCTGACAAGTTGTAATGAACTCTGCCCACGTATTATAGATGGAAAAACTGAGGCATTTAAGAAAAGCCAGAAAAGTAGTGACCAAGTCAGAAATAGAACCTGGGTCTCATGCGCTTTGCTCTCGATCACACTAGTGTATAAAATTAGAACTGATGTTCCACCTTTCTGCGAAAGATGTGAACTTTAATTAAGTTTAATCACACACAGTATGGAGAAGGTTTAAGGTCTATAAATTTCCTAAAAATGATAATGAATCAGATTCTAAAATAAGCTTGTTAAGTGCTATTCTTAAATTAAAAAGATAGTAGCATATGGTGATGAATTGCTATTTCTGCTGTGAGGGCTGAGGTGTTATTGTGCTGCCTGCTTGGGAAGGCCTCACCAAGCTGTGTCTATGGCTTTATATATTATTTGTCTGCTCATTCAGCTCAACCCCAGTCTTGGGGTTTAGAAATGCTATCCAATTCTTTTTTTTTCTTAACATCTTTATTGGAGTATAATTCCTTTACAATGGTGTGTTAGTTTCTGCTTTACAACAAAGTGAATCAGTTATACATATACATATGTTCCCAATGATATCCAATTCTTGACTGTCAATGAATTATTTAGGCCTTTTGGATCTTTTTGAGCAAACTGGTTTGGAAACATTTAATCCTATGTTATATGAGTTAAAGTTCAAATCACTTTATCTCATTAGGAATTCTGGCTAAATTTTTCATGAGGGAGAAGGTTGAGGCCTTTAATTATTAAAAAGTTTTTGGATTATTTGTGGATCTTAAAGCCAAGCTATTTTAAAATTTTTAGATATTTCAGTTTCAAAAAAGCCTCCAATATTTGAAATGTGTAAATTCATTTTACAAGAAAACCTAAGAAGAGCTAGATTGGAAACCCAAGGAGAGCATAGATTATATTCACACCCAGCCTCAGCTGATCACACCCTGAAACTATCACTGGTTCACTGATGGCACAGGAGTAGATGGCCTTAACCCACAAGGCACACCATTTTGTGTGTGTACATATAGAGAGTCTGACATTTTAAGAACAGTGATTGAACAACTTGAAGAGAACAGAATGCTACAGTGCTGGCCCCAAGTTAAGGAGGACCTGTATACTGTTGGAACAAGAATAAGCCTACAGGTCAGCGTTATTGCCCTGTTGATGCTCAGACTTTCTAGATAATGAAATACGTTTTTTTGCCTTTGTGACAACAGGAAATGCTCAGAAGGCTTCAGGCTTACTATAATTTGTCGTAAGAATGCAGCTGTCCCATCAGTTTTGTCGTCGTCGTCGTTTGTACATTTCCCATAGCACACTTTTCTAGAGTCAGGAGAGGAAGATAAAATGGCCAAGTGGTGGCCCATGATGTTTGGTCCTTCACTACCAACTTTAAGTGATTTGGGTGAAATATGTACAAGTGTGTGTTGTGAAAGGAAGGGTCAGAGCAATAACTAGAGGGCATATGGTGAAATCGAAGAAATGAAAATGGATTTTTGTCCAAAGTGGTTGTCTCCGCGACTGACTCAGTTGTGATGCGCTGGTTTCCTTGGTGCTGCCCTGTGCGCACCCCAGAGAATGCTGGGGCTCTTCCTCCAGCAGGCCGCCCTTTCTCCCTACCCAACACGTGTAACGCAAGAGCAGGCGCTGAAGGGGGAGCGCCTCCTTGTCAATGGGCTCCTCTCCTGATCCTACCAGACAACTGTCTGAGCCAGAGAGAGGAGAGGTCAGCAGTTCCCGTCCTTTTGGTCACTTACGTGCATCCTTCAGAAGAGAGTTTGACATTTTGCAATACAGGTGGAGAGAGGCAGTCAGGATAGGGAGAGCCGAGGCTGGAGGGGGGAGGAAAATAAGGGAGGACAAGTCTAGGGTTGAATATTCTCCCCAACACCTGTGTCAGTGAGCAGAAAGTTAATGCCTTGGCAATTCTAGCCACTAATAAACAGCGTATTGAGGGCCCATGTACTATGCTGCGTGCTTGGCAGCTAGAACATTATTAAATTCCTGCAACACCCCATGAAGTAGGCATTATCCTTTATCTCCACTTTACAGATTAGAAAACCAAGATCCACAGAGAAAGTAAGTTTTCTAAGATTATGCAACGGAAATCAGAGTTCAAACTCAGGTGTGATGTGACTCTAAAACCACTCTGGCATTCTGCATCCCCAAAATAAAGTGTGCCTCTCCCCCAAGTCCGAACAGCTCCACAAAAAGTCCACATGTGGTCTGAAGAGCAGCTCATGAGGCGTAGTCAGCTGGCCGGCTGGGGCCCCAGGCCACTCTTGTGCCTCCAGAGGAGTTTGGCAGAGATAATGACTAGGTATGGGTCCTCTCTTCACATTGTGGGGGTCGCTTTAGAGAATATTGTGGTTCCCACTGTCCAGCAGACATGCCACTGTTAGAGGAGAGAAGTTTGCCAGACCTGTGTTTCCCGGGCTGCATGTATTCTTTTGCTTGTCATCAAGTTGTTACTTTAATACCACAGTCGATCATATATAATGTTACAGCGAAGCACACCTCACATGCTCATTAAGACAAATACCAAGTTTGCCTAACCACAGTCAATAGAGAGGTCCACGCACGGAGGCAGGTGGAAAACTAATGAGGTTTGTTCAAAAGCAGCAGCCACTCTCCTCATGCACACGTGTTTCGGGAACTTTCGTGGGACTCCCCGCCTCCTCTCGCCTTCCTCCCCTCACTTCTCTTAGAAGAAGGGTCTAGACCGGTGTCATTAACTGGAAAATTGTAGAGGAGGCTGGGAGGGAGCAGCACGATGAAAACTGAGGATGATATGAGAGAGAGAGTGACATTATGGGAAAAAAGGAGTATCTCAGAGGGGGTGTTACCACATCGTACCGAGGACAAAGGAGGACCTTCAGGTGGGGCCACCACCTCATGTGGTGATAGGGTGGTTTCACGTATTTAGGAAGGGGACGATCCTCAGTGGAACGGCTGGAAGGTCCAGGGCCTGCAGTGTGACTGATGTAGGTGACCTCATTTGGTCATCTTGATCCCACCATGAGACAGGTGTTGTCACCCTACTTTTTGCAGAGGAGGACCCCCAGGGCTGCAAACAGTAAGCAACCTGCCTGAGCTCACATAGCCAGGAAGTATCAAAATAGGGACTGGGACTCAGAAATCCTGAGTCCAGGACCAGACAGGTGGACATTCTAATGGGTGTGCAGAACATTGTCCTGCTTTCGGGAGAGGGAGAGGCCCTTGCAGCAGGAAGCAGAGGCCCAGCTATGGAACTAGGATTTGGTGATAGGTCTTGAGTCTCTAGAAGGGCGCCTGGTAGCGGTAAGCATCCCAAGATCCCATAACCAGAAGATCCTGGGGCCAAGGCAGGGAGAACGGGGAGTAAGACAGCAGTCAGCTTGATAGAGCACTGTGCTGGGCACTTTTTAACAATCCATTGAAGGTGGGATGTATCTTCATTTAAAAGGATTGGTTCAACACTGGGGCAGGGCTGGATCTACTACGGATAGTAGTGAAGTGGCCTCAGCCACAGGGGCAGGGACATAAGCTGATCATCCTAGGACCAAGGAAAGGGGTGGAGGTAGGGGCTAAATGCCATACCACCACATCCAGCAATGAAATCAGCCACTTTGTAAAACAGGCTGGATGCAGGTTCTGCAGTAGAGGAGAACCCTGTGTTGGAGAATAGAAGGAGGTTCTATGACATTGAAGGTCCCTTCCAAATTGTAGCATCGATCATCTTATAAATAAAGTGCTGCTGGTGAGGTCTTTCTTTATCGGTGTGTTTACTGGGCACCTACAGGTGCCTTCCCAAACCACTCCCCACCGCCAGCCACTCCATGGTTCCTTGGAGGCTCTCTCACTCTTCCCCCAAACTGTTCCCGTAATGTCTGCAGATGGACCCTGATCCTAAACACAGCCATCTGTAAAAGGCTGATAGCCGCACCCCATCAGTCAGGCCACTGACCTCTCAGCTTTGGGCAGGCCTTTACATCCTTAACAGAAGCGTCCCCTACCCAGTAGGTTTCACAAGGGCAAGGACCATGCCCATCTTGCTCACCACTGAATTCCCAGAGCCTGGTGCATAGTTGAATGACTGGAGAGTGATGACTGACTGACTGACTGACGACTGACTGACTGAATGGGCACAGTGGCCAAAGGAGACTGGGGAGAGGAAGGTGGTGTTATCCCCAGGATCATTTCGTTGTATTCAAAGAGCTGATTGAACCAAACTTCAATGCCTCCGAAAAACGTGATGGTTTCCCATTTGGCTCATATTGGGAGGGAGAATCATGCAGTCATATATGTAGGAAAGACCCCCCCAGGGTAGTCCCTCCATAGGTTTAAACTGACCTACAGACTTTTTCTTTGTGCTCCAGCACGTAGCACGGTCCCTTGGACATAGAATATGCTCTGCAAGTGTCTGTCATGGTGACTAAGTGCCAGAAGTGCTTGCAGTAAGGCAGTTTCATGTAGTTAGTGTTTTCCCGGACCAGACTCTGAGAACTGATAAGGTTCTGGGGATTGTTGGGATTGTGAATCATGAAGGCTTGCCCTGTGCTCGAATGCAGTATAAATTCTCCACCTAAGGACACTGTGCTGGGGAGGGAGGGAGCAGACATGCCCTGTAGCTATATTTACAAAGTAGTCTGGGTCTTTCACAGAACTCTGCTCAGAAGCCAATCTTTTTTTTTTTTTTCTTTTTAAACATGATTCATTGAAGTATTCTTTTTGTGACTCCCCTTTATCTAACATTCTTTGGGGATAAATTGTTACCGTGTAAATAAAGTTTTAAAGACTTAACCCCCTCATTCTAATCTTGCTTCTGAGCTCACACACTTTCACAAGATCATCAGTGACCTCCAGTCACTAAGCTCAATGTTGAGCTCTCCCTGCAAGAAGATACTTTCCTCCTTGGCTTCTCTAACACTACATTCTGGTTTCCCCCTCAGTTATGTGGCTTCTCCCTTCCCAGTCTCTTTCACAGCTCCTGCTGCCACACTCTGAGGTTAAATTGTTGGAGGTTCTGAGATCTTGGCTCTAGGACTTCTTTCCTAACTCTATACTTGCTCCCTACCGTGGTTTCAATTGCCTTCCATACACCCGTGACTTTCAAATTTATATCTCCAGCTCAGATCCCTTCTCTAAACTCCAGACCGCTCTACTGCCTTGACACCCCCATTTGGATATTTCAAAGCACCTCTAACTCAAGTTGTTCAAATTGAACTTGTAAACATTGAACAGTTTCTCTTAGACTGGTTCTCGTCCAGTGTTTTCTATTCCAGTCCATGGCATCACCAATTAGCTTGTTGCATGAGCTGTCAACTTTGGAACCATTCTTGACAAGTGCTTCTCTCTATCCTCCACCACAAAATCCTGTCGATTTTACCTCCTGAGTATCTCTTAAATCCATTACCCTACTTCCATCTTCATTGCCATCATTCTAGTCTAAATACTTAGCATCTATCACCTGGGCTGCTAAAGCTGTTTACTGACTGGTTTCCATGTCTCTGCTGTGATCTCCAATGTAAACTCCACAAGGAGCTTTCCAAAATACATCTCTGATCACACTGAGACAGGTTGGGACCCTTTGCTGGGACCTGGGACCCTTTGCTGCAGTGCTGCAGTGCTTGCACCTGGACACACCTCTCCTAGAGCAACAAAATACAAAGAAACTGTATGGGACTAAAAATAACTGCGTGTATGCACAGTTGGGGCAAATTCTGGACCCAAAAGATACAAAGAGACCAAAAAACCCAACTGCCACTTTTGAAGAGCCTGGAGCAAAAATAGGGTGTCGGGAGCAAAAGCGCAGGTAGTGAGCCTGCCCCCTGCACACAACACCACCAAGGGCTGGGCAAAGCACCTAAGCCACCCTCTGGCCCGAGCCCTGGACACACCCCTACCCTCACCCCATGTAAGGAACAAGCTTGCCCCACCTCCGGGAGCGAGCAAGCAGGGGAACCTGTGGTTTGTTCTCTCTCCCCCGCCACCCCGCTGCAGCAGGGGCCCCAGTAAAGCCCTGCCTGTATGTCTTGTCTGGTCTGTAGTCAATTTCTGTGGATTGGGAAAGGCCAAGGACCCTGGCTGGTAACAACATTACCCCCTTTTGCTTAAATACTGTAGTGAATTTTATCCTACTGCTCTTAAAGTAAACATCAGAATCTTGGAGGAGACCTACAAGACTGGCCTGGCCCCTGCCTACCTGTCCAAACCTCATCCTGCCTTATTTTACTTCTTCCTCTGTGTTTCAGCTACACTGACTGGAGTCACATGCTCTCCTATGTTGTTCAATCTTCATATATACAGATGAGGCAACAGACTAAGGGATATTAAATGGTTTGCTTAAGGTCAAAGCAGACTCTTGTCTTCCAGGTCAGTGCTCCTCCTACCATGCAGCCTGGACCGCTTTAGTTCATGTGTGTTATCCTACTGTCATGTGACCAAGAGAGCCCTGCAGAAAAGAAGGAAACAAATAGTGTGTGACTGCTTATTCAACTCTAGTGAAACCATTAATTTTACTTAATTAAGTTCTTTCAAAAAAATCCAGAGTATAGTCAGAGTCTGGTAAAGCTAATAATAGTGTCTTTCTTTGGTTAAAAAGTCTTTAGAACATCTTCAGTCCATGAAATTACATTTGAAAAATGCTCGTGTATTATCCTTGGCTAATGATAGATGGATAATGTGAAAAAAAGATTAAAGGTCAGTTGTCAAATGTGGCTATTAGCCAAAAAGTCTTTCAGATAGTGTTTCCTGAAGCCTTTTGAGCCTGGACATGGTTGATGAACAAAGTGGGTTAGAGCCGTGAATCATCAGAGCCTCCTGTCCGACCGTGTTTCCTAGGGTAGCAGCCTGGATATGTTCAAGTCCCGAGTTATCTGATGTTCCTTTGTTAAACTGCTTCGGAGTGTACTTTGTCACCCTATTATTGATGGAAGGCCGAAGTGTCAGTGCTCAATTGTGAGCTTTGGGGACTATTAGGGAAAGTGCTTATTTCATGAATTAATTCCCTTCACTGACACAGAGACCTGGGTTAATGCTTTCACTCAGTTGGGAAGATATGGGCAGAGTCTATAACGATGATCTTGAGGTGGGAAGTGATGAAGTGAGCACTGTCAGAGATGTAATGGATGTCATATTGTGAAGGGCTATATGCTCAATTCGGTGAGTCCATGGTGAGGCATTGAAGAGAAAAGCATTTTCAGCCTCTTTAACGTCTATGACTTTTAAAAGTTCTAGAATTTAAAAAACAAGCATTAAAATGACCCCTCCAAAGTACTTTTCAAGTTTACCAAAGATTACCATGGCAACTAAATTACTGCATGACTAAAGGAAGTATGTCTAATGACGTTTTTCAGCCTATGTACAAGTTCCCTGTTTATTAAAGAAGAAATGCCAGGGGTTGAGACGATCATGCTCTCTGTTAAGGAAGAGAAGGAGCATTCTCCAGAGGAGGTGTGTACTCTTAGCATAGGAAGGAAGTGTGTTAAAAGCCTGCACGTTCATCTTCATGTATGTGCCTGATGACATTAAAAGGATGAAACTGTTCAATGGCACGCCACTGCTCCTTGCAAGCAAGTCAGAAAGGCAGCGTTTTAACTACAGGAACAGCTTTGAGATGATCTGGTGGTGGCTTCTTTTCTACATGCATTTCTGTGTTCACCTATGTTCTATGCACTGAATTTCATACCCTCCCGGGTGATTTTTTTTTATTATCTAAAAGTGCAAGCAGGAGCCAAGGTCAAGCCTTGTTACACATTTTCAGAGGATGTTATATAATTGCCACTCTGGGATTTCACTTCAAGTTTTATAGACTAGGTTTTCTGTTTATCATTTATGAGTATCTTCTTAGAAAACTCTTTGTTTCTTTGTAATGTACTACAAGCATTTATCACTAAAACACACTAACATTTGGTGAAGAAAAGAGCAACAAAGCTATATGAAATGGAAGTTTTTGTTTTATTTTTAAAATTAAAGTGTTTATAGCAAGTGCAGGTGTGTATTATTTCAACCTGGATTCATTCATTTATACACCCAGGTGATTTTTCTTTCTTGATTCTATTTGAAATTGCCACAGCATTATGGACTTGGAAGTACCGATTCTTCTGGTTGGAAGGTACTTTAAAGGTAGTCTGGTATTAAAGGATAAGTATTTCTGAGGCTCTCATAAATTTGCTGCACCTTAAGCCTGAATCAGTGCCCAACTGACGGTTCCATTAGCATCTGGTTGGTGTTCCACGTAGGATTTGTGATATTGGGAAAACTTTTTGGGAACCTCTGGGTCTGCACTTGTCCTTTTAGCTTCTGTTTCTAAGTTGGCCCGTTGATATCTTGCAAGAGAGAAGAGAGAGGGAGAGAGGGAGGGAAGGAATGAGAGACAGAGCGAGCGAGACAGAGAAATTAACTGTTCTTTCCTTTGCGTGCTAGCATTTCCCTGCAGAAAATATAGTTTAAAGTTACTTGAGTCAGGACACTGAGTGCGCAATCAGCCGCTTGGAGTTAACGGAAACCTTGAAATTTGTCAGCATGCCTACATGTAGTTCACAGTTTAAGCAGTGAGTAGTATAAGATGAACAGAGGTAGAGAAAAGCCTATGGATTGGTGAGTTGATTACAGAATTAAACATAATGCGTATGTATATCTCAGGGTATTCAAAGAATGGAAAACTGTATTTGGGGGCCTGATATTGGTATCAAGACCTCATTTTCTTTTTCTTCTAGAATTTGAGCCAAAGCATGGCATAGTATTGCTTATGCTTAAGAGTTCTAAGAAATGTTTGGTATAAGCAGGGGCAGAAATAAATAGCTAAGATGAGGCTATAGAATGATTTGCAGGTTTCTTTCTGTCTGCCATTCTGCCTGAGAAGACAGTGGAGAGTTAAGAGTGAGGGCCGTGGAGTCAGGCTACTTGGCTCCAGTCCTGGTGTCCTGGGCTGGGGTCTTTGGACAGAGTTTGGTATGCGTGGTAGTTAGAGGGATGGACCCCTATGGACAGGAGAGGGAGGAAGGTGTGGGTAGGCGAAGGGGTGGAGCTGACTGCAGGTCCAGCAAAGCATCAGCCCACTCGATGGGGGGGCCCTGGCATGACCCATTTCAGCTGTCCCTCAGAGAGCCCCATTGGTCAGACCTTTCTACCCTGGCAGTGATCAGCCATTGGGTTTGGGCTGCCCTGGGGAGGGGGTGCTCTTGGCGAGGTGCTCTGGACACAGCTGAGGAGGACTCTGAGAAGCTGACAGCTTGAGGCTTTCGCTGGTAGCACTCCCAGAAGCTGAGACAAGGCCCTCCTGGAAGGTGGGTCTGGGTAGTACATCTCTGTGTCTACCACACCTGGCTCCCTTTTAGAAGCTATGTAACCTTGGACATGTTACTGAACCTCAACTGGGGACTCTGTCTCTTTATTTGTAAACGGGGATAATAACAGTACCTACCTCGTCAAGTCTTTGTGAAGGTTTAGAACTGTGCCTGGCATGTAGAAAGCATATAAGAAATGTCAGCTATTTTTCTCTTTAGGCAATCTTCCCCTCCCCGCCCAGTAGCCCACTGAGTGGAGAAAAGTTGTAGTATTTTCAGACTTTGCAAGATATAGTTCACACTCTGGGGAGAAGGTCACGACAGACCTTTTAAAAAGAGATCGTAATTGGGATGCTTCATGTTCTCCCCTTGTCACTTGATATTATATGATCTACACTGCTAGCAGAGTGTGCTAATGACCTCCGAGTAATAGAATATTAACAACTCCTAATAAGCTGGACATCATAGAGAGCTATTTAGAAGCGATTTCTAAACTATGTGATTTGTTCCTAATGCTTGTGCATTCCCATCATAAAATAATATTTAAAGATTGATAATTAAGGAACTTGGTCTTTAACCCTCTGATGATTCATAAATGCTCATTTCTACTGTTTTGTAAGAGTCTCAATGGAACTTTAAGGCCAATTGGAGTTTTTCAGTTTCTGTAGCTTTGAATTTTTCAAGTTTTCTTTGGAAACCACTGAATATATCAAATAAAGCCCTTTAAATCCTATTCATAGCTGAACTTGAAAGGATTGTGCTCTCATCTCAGAAGTGGCAAATTACCGATGCTGCTGCTATTGAATTACCAACTGGGGAGAACTGTTGAAGGAAATGGCTGGGGGATGAGGAGACGGGAAAAGGAGAACCTGCTAGAAATAAAGACCAATTACTTCTTTCCATCTATTTGTTCACTGAAAAAGTATTAATCTAGCACCCACTGGGCTGTAAGCAGGACGCTGGGTGCTGGGATAAACAGAACATGAACCTTCTTTTGAGAAGCTTATGGTCTATTAGGGGTTGTGTTTGGGGTGTGGGCGTGGTGGGTTGATTGACACAATATTACAGGTACTGTCATAAAGACACAAGGTGACCCTGAGGTGGGAGGCCTGCAGTTAGGGGTCAGCCTTGGGAATGGCAAAGAAGGAAGTGATGTCAGAGATACTGCAGTTGAAGAACAAGAAGTACTCGCCCATCAGTCTGCTGAGGGAGTAAGACAGAGGACTCGTCGACTAGAGTTAGAGTTTTGAGCCTGGGTGGTGGGGAGAATGGGACTATCCTTAGAAAAAATAGGATATTTTGGGATGATGATAGATTTGTTTTCAGACGTGTTTGTTTGAAGTACATTGAAACATCCACATGGAAGCCCCTGTCAGGCAGGTATGCAGGTTTGCAAGGGAATTCATAGATCAGAAAAGAAAATAAAACTAAGGTTGCAATGATGAAGATGAAAACTAAGTATATATTCAGTTAAACAGTTTGAGATCAAATGTGCACTGTGTGTCCCAAAGTAAAACTTTCATAATTGTATTATTTTTTTGCCTTGAATTTTATCCAACTGGAAGGGCTAAAATGAACCACATAATTTTATGCTTAAAGCTTCATTTGCTAGTGTACCTGATTTGCTTAATTTTTCTCATTCTATGAGTGGCTAAGCTCAAAAAAGTATGAGGTCTTTTAAAATGTATATCTTTAAAAATATTTTTTAAAAATTATAAAATATCTCTTGCTTGTCAAAACTCAACTAATAGAGAACCACATACTGTAAAGAGTGAAAGGCTGCTCCCCCGAAGCCCCAGCCTGTTCTACTCCCTAGAGCTGATGACTGCTAGTGTTTGGTGTGGATCGTTCTGGTCTTTTAAGTGCAAATATAATTATGTATCTGTGTATTTTATATAAATGAGTTCATACCAAATATACTGCCTTGCATCCTACTTCTGTGCACAGAATAATATCTTGTGGACCTTTTTCTTTGTTGAGACATCTTATCCTTTTTACTCACTGAATAATACATAGCTTTGTATAGATGAATTGTAATTCACTTAACCATTCCTCCATGGATGCATGTTTATTTTGCTGTTTTTCAGAATACAAAGTGTGCACGCAAACATCCTTCCATGTGTCTATACACTTGTTCTAATAGGTGTCCTAGAAGTGGCACCACTAGGTCAAAGGGAATCTGCATTTTAAATTTTGATACATTTGACAAGTTGCATTCAAAGAGGTTGTACCAATTTTTACCCCCTTAAAGGCTTTTTTTTTCAATAATTGCAGCTGATGTTTATTGAGTTCTTCCTGCATGCAAAGGAATTTGTGTACATTATTGCATTTAATCCTTAAAAGCGTCCTTTGAGGCAAGTGCTATTGTCATCTTCCTGTTGAGGGATAGGGAACTGAGGCTCAGAGAGGTTAAATATGATACTCAAAGTCACATAGGTAGTAAGCCGTAGAGCCAGTATTTGAAACCAGTTTGATACTGGAATTTGTACCCTTAAGCACTGTCCTGTCCTGCCTCTCCGAGGAACAGAAGACCACAAATTTGTCGACTGCAGGGGCCTCAAGTGTTGTGCTTGATCCTCAAATTTGGTTCTGCTCTTCTTGGATGCTTGAAAGAAAGGGAAATAGTTGTATAGAACTAATCTTAAAGGCTTCTTTTGAATCAGATTGTCATTTTCCTGTGCCTGTAACTCTCCAGCCATCTTGTCTTGCATCCTGCTTGAGAGAAACCTTGTCAAAGACCCTTTATGGAAGCACATCCCTAAAGACTCAAGTTCCTGAGGGGCAAGTGCTCAGGCCACGTTGTCCGCACTGTCTTCAGCATCTGCTGACAGTAGCTCAGACTGTGTTCATTATTCTGATGTGACAGGTTGTCTGGGCAAGAGGGACAGAGGAGAGGAATGTGGCTGAGACCCTACGGCTTTCCCTGTGAATATTTAAAAGCCATTTAAATAGATTTCTTTTTATCTCCTAATTTCCTATTGATGACAGCACTGAAACTACTTGTCTCATTTTTCAAATCAAAGCTTCCTAAAGTAAAATGGCCTGGAGACTGAACAGCTCTTGAAGCTCTATTAATCATAAGGGTGGGAGAGGTGGGGAGCCCAATAAATTGTTCAGGGAGTAGAAAAGTACGTAAGACTCAAGACCACCTCTCCTTTCAGCCAACCTCTTCACACTGCTGCTTTGAGGCTGTTTTCTTGTGAAGAGTCTTTCTGTTTCTTTCCTCAGAAATGATTTCATAAGTCCTTTCTTTCACCATACACCTATCGCTTTCTCTCAAAGACCTTGGTGGAGTCAGACAGCTGGGCTCTAGGTCATCTGATGTGTCTGCCCTCAGAAGAGGTGAGATGCCTTCCTCTGGGAAGGCATCTCGCAGTCCGGAGCCATGTCCACACTGGGGCCATCGTCTCCCTTAGCTTTAGGAACTGGAGTGATGTGGGTTGGAATCCTGCCTCAGCCCTTGTTACCTGTATGACACAGGGCAAGAGACTTAACTTCTCTCATTTTTGCTCATCTGAAAAGCCTTGGTGTCCCTACTGAGATGATAATGCCTGTCTCCCATGATTGTCTTCAGGATGACTGCTAATTCGCTCTGTCTGTCATTGGTAAATCACGCACCAGCTCTGTCCTTTATCTGTTGCAGCAGCTGCAGAATTTCCACAGAGCAGTGGCTGTGATGATCATATGGTAGTGTTGTGCAAGTTTGGTAGGCCTTGGGGCGTTGAGGCTGCTTTCCAGGGCTCTATAGCGAAGACGGAGAAAACACAAGTTACTCATTTCAAAGCTTGGGGTGGGGGCTGTGTACCCTCCACAGCCCCCCTTGGTCCATCCATTGCTCATCTACTTAAGCTCCTTAAAGCTTGGGGAAGTTACTTAACCTCTCTCTCAAATTATTTTACTTGTAAAAACAAGTTAACAGTCTCTACTGCATATAGTTGCTGCAAGGATGAATGAGAACTTCATATCACCATTTTTCCATTCAGGTACCTTTCACAATCTCACTTTAGTTTCCTTGTTTAGCTTCATAAGTGTTCACATTCCCCAATATAAGCTCTGTGAAGCCAGAGATTTTGTCTGTTTTGCTCACTGCTGTATTGCCTAGCACATAGCAGATGTTAAAGGCATAATTTTGTTGAATGAATGAATACGGAATGCATAGAACAGTGCCCAAAACATGGTAAGCACCCCATATATGTGAGTCCCTTTGAAAAATCATTAGCTACTATCTATAAATTGAGGATAATAGGACACCTACCCCATAGAATAGGATAAAAGATCATATGAATGGTGTACCTGGCACAGCACACAGTAGCCCCTCAAAAAATGATAACTGGATTATGTGTGAGTGATTGTCAGTCATTTTAGCTAAAGTATTTTGTGAAGAAAGCACTTATAGTAGTTATGTTCTCTCCAACTCTGTGTTTGAGCTCATCGATTTTTAAAAATTTGACTTCATTCTTGGGTGAGGGGTGAGGAAAAGAGGTACAGGGAGAGGCTTGAAGAGGCAGTGGGTGTTAGGAAACGCTAGGCATTTTTAAATGAATTCAGCTCCTGCATCCAAAAAGTATTTAGTGAATTCTTAATTATGTTCTTAACATTGTGCTGGGCATGGAAGTAACTAGAAAGGAAGATGAGAATGGCTTCCTCTCACGGCCAATCAGGAACCAGCAGCCTTTCAAAACTGAAGTGCCAGTTTTCCTGGGCAGCTGTTGGAGATGCCCCTTCTGGAAGGCTTAAAGTGACCTAGCAGTTTTCTCGTAGGAATATATGCTGTAGCTATCATCAGTGATACATAGAAAGATACACACACACATACTCATGAATAGTCATCACAACATTAAAAAATATAAACCAATCTAAATGTCCTGGAAGAAAGGGTTGTTTAAATAATATGTTCAAATAGTGGAATTCTGTTTGGCCATTAAATATATTATGAACCAAACCGTTTTGCAGGGCAGAAATAGAGACACAGATGTGCAGGACAGACGTATGGACACCAAGGGGGGAAAGTGGCGGGGGTGGTGGTGGTGGGATGAACTGGGAGATAGGGATTGACATATATACACTAATATGTATAAAATGGATAACTAAAAAGAACCTGCTGTATAAAAAAATAAATAAAATTCAAAAATTCAAAAAAAAAAAAGATATTATGTACCAGTATCTTTGTTGACATGGAAAGATATTCACAATATATTAGAAAAAGTTTATAGTATAATCTAAATTGTGAAAGAGGATATTGAGAAATAATTGATACAAAGAGACATAAAATAATTTTTAAAAATTATTTTAATTATTTTGTTTTATTCTAATTTTTTAGATATACATAAGTAATTTAAGCACATAGAAATCTGGAATGATACACACCCAAATATTAACAGCATCAGAGGGATGGTTTTATTGTCTTCTTAGTGGTTATTTGTATTTTCTAATTTTTCTAAACTAAATTTTTTTCCATTATGTAATACATTTTAAAAATTATTGTTTCAATAGCCATGACATGGAAGCAAACTAAGTGTCCATCGACAGATGAATGGATAAAGAAGATGTGACACATACATACAATGGAATATTACTCAGCCATAAAAAGAAATGAAATTGAGTTATTTGTAGTGAGGTGGATGGACCTAGAGACTGTCATAGAGAGTGAAGTAAGTCAGAAAGGGAAAAACAAATACTGTATGCTAACACATATATATGGAATCTAAAAAAAAAAAAGTTCTGAAGAA
>NC_041228.1:68989974-68996162 GCF_002837175.3 Physeter macrocephalus
CGCATAGCACAGGGAGATCAGCTCTGTGCTTTGTGACCACCTAGAGGGGTGGGGTAGGGAGGGTGGGAGGCAGATGCAAGAGGGAGGGGATATGGGGATATATGTATACATATAGTTGATTCACTTTGTTATACAGCAGAAACTAACACACCATTGTAAAGCAGTTATACTCCAATGAAGATGTTTTAAAAAAATTATTGTTTCAAAACTTATCTCTAGAAGGTTACACAAGAAACTGCTAACATTTGTTTCCCCTAGGGAGGGGAGCTGGGTATCTGGGGAACAGGGGTATAGTATAAGTTTTCACTATATACTGTCTGGACTTCTGAATTTTATTTATTTATTTTTTATTTTTATTGAAGTATAGGCGATTTACAATGCTGTGCCAATCTCTACTATGCAGCAAACTGATTCAGTTATACACATAGAGACATTCTTTTTTTTTTTTAAATATTCTTTTCCATTATGGTTTATCCCAGGAGATTGGATATAGTTCCCTGTGCTGTACAGTAGGACCTTGTTGTTAATCCATTCTAATGTAATAGTTTGCATCTACCAACCCCAAACTTCCAGTCCATCCCTCTCCTTCCCACACCTCCCCCTTGGCAACCACAAATCTGATCTCTATGTCTGTGAGTCTATTTCTGTTTTGTACGTAGGTTCATTTGTGCCATATTTTAGATTCCACATATAAGTGATATTGTATGGTGTTTTGGACTTTTGAATTTTAAAATATATGAATATAATACCTATTAAAAAATAATAAAAATTAAAAACTATAAATGGTGGCTTGAGAAATGGTGGTGGGCACCTTGACTAGACTCTCGATGTGGGTAAAGGAGATTTCTCAGGTGAGTGGTGGCTCCTGCAGGTGGAAGATGGTGCCTGGGACCTGAGCAGCTAACTTAGGGAGGATGTACATGCTCAGTGTGGATGAGGTGAAGAGACCAGGCAAACAGAACAAATGCCTTGAGTAACACTATGATGCTGACCGTGCTATTCTCCTCCTTCCGCCTGAAAAATCGCCCAGAACTTGGTTATCTCTGTAAGCCCAAGATATTTATCTAAAAATTTTATTCATTTTCTTTTTTAATACAAAATAATACATGTTCATTGTAGAAAACGTATAAAATTCAGGCAATGGAAAAACTATTCGTAATCCAATTATAAAAATGTTTTAATATTTCTTTTTTTAATGTTGCTTCTGGAAGATATAAAGATCAGGGTAGAGAGTTGTGGTCATTGAACAGACTCATTCATTCATTCATGCATGTATGTGTAACCCAGTGTTCCTCCATCCTAACTAACCGGGGTCCATTGTTTGAGATCTCATTTACTTAGCAACACTGAGCCCTCCAGCACCTAGACTGTCACCAGACTTTGTGACCCTGGGGCCCCTTCGGACTTATTCCTTCTTTGTCATGTATCTTCAGTCATTTCCTCTCCACTGGATTATTTCCATCAGCATTCAAACATGTTCAAGGTTCTTTCATCTACCCATCACCTTCCGAAACCTGCTGTGCCTACATTTTCCATTTCAGTAAATGATGTCCACACAGTTGCTCATGTCAAAGAGCTAGAAGTTATCCTTACTTCCTCTTTCTTTCTCCTTCTACATTCAATCCATCAAAAAGTCCTGTGGACTTTATCTCCAGAATGTACCCCTGGTTCATCTACTTTTCTCCATCTTCACTGTTACCACTCTAGAGCAAAGCACTGTGATTATTGGCCTAGAAATGGGAATAGCCTCCTAAACTGTTCTTCCTACAACCCATTCTCAGCAGCCAGTGAGACCTCTGACAAATCCAAATCCAATATCTCTTTCCTTTGTATAAAGCCCACCAAGGGCTTCTTCACATTTAGACGATTACTCCATTCCTTATCATGACCCAAAAGGCCCCTTCTAGGCTGACCCTTTCCACATCCCTGAGCTTGCTCCATTTGTGTTCCCCCTTTAGCCACTCTGGCTTTTTCCTGTTCCTTGAACACTCCTATTTCTTTCGCTGCAAAGGAAGATTCACCAGGGCAGAGACCATGACTGTCTTCTTTATTACTGACTCCTAAGTGTCCATTCCAGCTCCTTGAGCATGGCAGGAACGCCATACAAACTTTTGAACAAGTAGATGAATTGATGAACTAGTGAGGATGATAAAAACAAGGGCACCAACTTCTAAAATGTAAAGCCAAATGTGGTAAGTTTCATAAGAGAGATTTGAACTAAGTGGTCTGGGAGGTCATAGATGGGATACTTATTCTGGCTGAGGAGGTCAGTGAGGACTTATGGATGAAGAAATGTTTGAGCTGGACATCAAGGATACATAAGACCCTTCGGGCTAGAGAAAAGGTGTAGGGTCTGAAGAGAATGGCAAATAGTAATCCTGTTGAATCGGGACATAAGGTGTATGTAATGGACTTGTACAAGTTAAGGCTGGGAAGGTAATTCTGGATGTGATCATGGGGGATCCATAGTGCCAGGTTGAAGTGCTTAGACAGTTCATCTGACAAAGGAAACATCCCCCTACCCTCTGGGGATCAAAATGATCATAGCCATAGGAAGATAAATTGGTCCATGATCTTAGGTGGTCCACAGTGGAGACGAATGAAAAATGAAGGAACAGATGTCAAGATTATCCTTAAAAAATCATCAATAGGAATTGATAACTGTTAGGAAGGGGCTGAATATAGATGAGGAAGCAATGCAGATTTGAGCTTGGGTGACTCAGAGAATGGTGATACCATTAATAGAAATAGAAAATCATGAAAAGAGGATTTTTTTTTGAGGGGGAAGATGATGAATTTGGTTTGTAACCTGTTGAGTTTAAGGTACCAATGGAACATGCTTTGTGTTGGAATTTGGGGCTAGAGGCAGGATTTGAGATGTAGTTTTCACTCATTCATTAATTTGTCCAGTGAATATTTATTGAGCATCTAGTACATGCCGGGCACTGTATCAGTCACTGGGAATACAAAGATGAAAAGCATAAACTCTGTCCCTGCGAGTTTCCTTTTGCTATATCCAGCTTTTTGACCCAGGACCAAGAGGAAGACTTTCCTCGATTGATATATAAATTTAAATGATCAAGATCAACAATATAACTCATAATGGGCATGAATATTTATATTTTTTAGTTCTGCTATGATTATAGCTTTGAATTAGAAGGAGTTTCATCATACAAAAATAATTGCTTATAATCTATAACCTAAGGTTCAAGGAAATCCTGACATGATTATCAGAAGAAATAGTTTGAGGATCTGTATGTGTGTTTGACTTTGACCCATGATTAGATACTCTCATCTATATCTCTAATGCAGTGAAATGGCAATGAAAGAGGAGCCAAAAATACCAACTCCAATGTGCTGGAATTTGGAAGCCTTCTGTTTCTCAGTGGGGCTCATCAAAGGGTGTAAATTCTGTGGACAGTTTTAATAAGGGTGTCAATCTGGAGCCATCCTCAGAAGGGAAAGAATACCACCTACACTCAGCCTCAGAAGAAGCAGGGATGACTGTTTTATGAGATCTGTATTATTTTTCTGATGGGAGAGGATGGGGTTATGAAGGCAAGGTGAGGGAAAATGTGGGAAGAAATCAGGTGGTAGAAATTCAGGGCAAATGGGGAGAAGACTCTTAAGAAAAAGGGATGTGAGTTTAATTATAATCATGCACTTTCACTTCTTCATTACCCTATTTTATTTGCACAATATCATGCAAGTTTGAGCAATAGTTATCTTTCCCACTTTATATAAGGAAACTGAAGCTCAGAAAAGTTAAATGACTAAGGTTACAGGACTAAAAGCTAGAAAACTGGGGCTTGCCCCATGTTTTTGATTCAAGTCTAGGATTCTTTGCACTGTACTGAACTGTTGGGAGATGCTGTATGCTCTGGTGCTCTGTCCCACCACTATGCCTTTGCTCAGGCTTGCAGCTGAGGTTAAATGTCCTTCTTTACCTTTCCAAGGTTCAAACCCTACTTATCCTTACATGCCACCTTCTTTATGAAACTTTCTCAGATTCTATCAGTTAGTACCCAATAGCTTTTCCTTAGGCTTTCTTTCTCCTTGGATTGCATCATACTCTCTCCCGGCATTATAATAGTTATTTATTTATATGCATATTTTATCTCTACTGGTAGACAGTAAACTCCTTCAGGATAAGCCCTGGATCTGAATCATCTTTATTTTTTCACAATACTTAGTACAATGCTTCGTGTAGGCATTTAATATATATTGAATGAACGAGTGAGTGAGCGAATGAGTCTTCAGGTCCCCTGATCCTTATCAGTTAGATAACCTCCTTGCCTCTCCAATTTAGGGCAGGACTGAGGTCACCTGGGTGTTGTGGAGGCAGATAGCCAGATGAAAAAAACAGGGCAAGGTTTGCTTTACTTTTTGCAGGTAAAAGGAAGGTGTAGAAGTAGTGAATGGATGGGTTTAGAACTGAGATGCAATCTGTACGATTGTCTGAAGGTCTTAGGAAAAAACTTCCAATCGCTTAGCTCATGTGAATTGAAATAATTAGCACTCTGGGCTATGTAGTTGTGTTATTTGGCACAAAGAGAACAAAAATGTATTGTCAAGTGTGTTATAAGGAGGTCAAGAAAGATCAGGAATAAATCGAGACTGTGGCCTTTCCTAGACATTTTCACTTTGGACAGACACCACAATGGTCTGATGTCTGAATTATTTATTCTGGAGTCATGTGATTCTGTCCGCTGCTAGACTTCCCAGTGTGCTTGGAACAAGAACAATTAATTCAGTGGCTCCATGACTCATTACCCATAAACTACACTGAAAAAGCTTGGCATAGCAGTGAGAGAGAACTGGAGATTAAGGATGAGGAAGCAAATGGAACTTCTGCTGAATCCCTGTTTGAAATCATCCCTGTGCCAAAGAGGTATTAATCACTCTCTCAACCATTAAGGGGAAGAGGCCAGCAGAGCAGTTCAACCTTAACCTCTTCTGTGACTGCTTCAAAGAGGAATTAAAAACTATTCAACTTTAAAGCTTGGAACCAAGTAGTGTGAGTTTAAAGGATGAGAATGATGGTAACCATGCTTTAAAGAATCCATATGTATGTTGAGCAATACTTGCTCTGGCATTCTCTTTCACTGACAGGTTCCTAAAGAACTAATAATTTCCTAAAGAACTAACTAGTTTCCTTATTGCAATGAACGCAAAAAGTAGAAATCAGGAAATTCAGACTAATGTGCATTGACCCCACATTGGTTTGCCAACCCAGCAAAGGAAAACATCACCTACAGGGAGAAAGTATGAGGCTGGCCTCAGACTTGTCCGTGACAATATCAAATGCCAGAAAAAAGTGCAGTAATTTCTACGAAGAGTTCCAATTTTATACCTAGCCAAGTTATTTTACAAATAAGTATAACAGAAAGACATTTCCAATATACATAGTCTCAGGGTATTAATGAGCTCTGCTTGGAAAAAAATTTTGATGTTGAAATATGGACAACTAAATGATACATCACAATTATAAAGAATTAAGAACAGGAAAGCCATGGTATGTACTGACTAGTGGTAAGCATTTAATGTATTTAAATAACCTACTAAGGCTTTAAAAAGTAGTCCTTTTGTATGCAGAAAATTATAAGACACTGATGAAAGAAATTAATGATACAAACAGATGGAGAGATATACCATGTTCTTGGATTGGAAGGATCAACATTGTGAAAATCACTATACTACCCAAAGCAATCTACAGATTCAGTGCAATCCCTATCAAACTACCACAGGCATTTTTCACTGAACTAGAACAAAAAATTTCACAATTTGTATGGAAACACAAAAGACCCCGAATAGCCAAAGCAACGTTGAGAAAGAAAAACGGAGCTGGAGGAATCAGGCTCCCTGACTTTGGACTATACTACAAAGCTACAGTAATCAAGACAGTATGGTACTGGCACAAAAACAGAAATATAGATCCATGGAACAGGATAGAAAGCCCAGAGATAAACCCATGCACATATGGTCACCTTATCTTTGATAAAGGAGGCAAGAATATACAGTGGAGAAAAGACAGCCTCTTCAATAAGTGGTGCTGGGAAAACTGGACAGCTACATGTAAAAGAATGAAATTAGAACACTCCCTAACACCACACACAAAAATAAACTCAAAATGGATTAAAGACCTAAATGTAAGGCCACACACTATCAAACTCTTAGAGGAAAACAGG
>NC_041228.1:68996663-69017802 GCF_002837175.3 Physeter macrocephalus
TTGTAGTGAGGTGGATGAACCTAGAGTCTGTCATACAGAGTGAAGTAAGTCAGAAAGAGAAAAACAAATACCATATGCTAACACATATATATGGAATCTAAAACAAAAAAAAAATGTTCATGAAGAACCCAGGGGCAAGACGGAAATAAAGACGCAGACCTTCTAAAGAATGGACTTGAGATTACGGGAAGGGGGAAGGGTAAGCTGGGACGAAGTGAGAGAGTGGCATGGACATATATACACGACCAAATGTAAAATAGATGGCTAGTGGGAAGCAGCCGCATAGCACAGGGAGATCAGCTTGGTGCTGGTGACCACCTAGAGGGGTGGGATAGGGAGGGTGGGAGAGAGGGAGATGCCAGAGCGAAGAGATATGGGGATATATGTATATGTATAGCTGATTCACTTTGTTATAGATCAGAAACTAACACACCGTTGTAAAGCAATTATACTCCAGTAAAGATGTTAAAAAAAAAAGTCGTCCTTTTGAAGTGAAATGAAAGTAGCAATTGTTGACTTTCAAAAAGGAATTAGATAATGCTTATAATTATTTAATCAAGGGGTAGATGGGATCACTCAGTGAGTTAAGGTAACATGAGGGACTTAGTTTACGTGTACTATAACACATTCACGAAAGTTGTTAAATACATGAATAGGTAAGAAAATGATGGTCAATATTACATCCTGTGTTTTTAATTACTGACCTCCGGTTAAAATAATTCTAGTTCTATTTTGAAACTTATATACTAGTTTTTTGGATTTTGAATATTTTGAAAGAAAAAATAATGAGAACCAAAGAGAATGAGAAACAGAGGATAATAACAGTTTCTACTTGCTAAAATTTCCTAGAATGATTTTGAACCTATCTTTAGTGCTGAGGCTGACTCTTAGAAGTTAACACTGTAACCAGGTATGTTTTCACACAGCCACTTTTCTCAATCCCTTTTTCTTCCTCTTTTGTGACACACTTCCCCACTGAAGTTTATATGCAGGGCACACACCCATGTGCATATCCAGGGTTGTGTACAATTTCTAACTGGGTGCTGTAAATCTACCCTTTTCTCCACTTCTCAAGAAAGCCTCTCGAAATGAAATGCATCAGGGTGCTTTCAGTTGCAAGTAACACTCAACATCGCTCATATAATAGGGGCATTTATTCTTTCACAAAACTAAATCCAGAGTTAGTGAGGATCCAGAATTGGTTAGTTCAGCAAGTCAACAACATCAAGACCAGGCTCTTTCCATCTTTCCACTCCACTGTCTTCAGTGTGTTTGCTTTTGTCTTCAGGTTTAGCCTTTCATGGCCACAAGATGGCTATGGCAGCTCCAAGCTTTATATTTTCACATAGCTATGCCTAAAGGATAGAAAACAGGACATCCCTTTCTTGTGTCTCTTTTTGAGAGTGAAGAAGAATCTGCTGGAACCTCCCTGACAAGACTTCTCACGTCTCCTTGGCCTAAATTCTGTCATGGGTCAATTTCTTTTTTTTTAGGTTTATTTATTTTATTTATTTATTTTTGGTTGTGTTGGGTCTTTGTTGCTGCACGCGGGCTTTCCTCTGGTTGTGGTGAACAGAGGCTACTCTTCATTGTGGTGTGCAGGCTTCTCATTGCGGTGGCTTCTCTTGTTGCAGAGCATGGGCTTTAGGTGCACGGACTTCAGTAGTTGTGGCTCGCAGGCTCTAGAGTGACGGCTCAGTAGTTGTGGTGAGCGGGGCTTAGTTGCTCCACGGCATGGGAGATCTTCCCGGACCAGAGCTCAAACCGGTGTCCCCTGCATTGGCAGGCAGATTCTTAACCACTGAGCCACCAGGGAAGTCCCCATGGGTCAATTTCTAAACCAAACATTTGTTGCAAGGGAAATGGCAGAGAGGCTCACCTTCTCTGAAGCTAGAGTTCTGTTAGCAGTCAGGAAGGGACAGGCAACCAACAGTGTCTATTAGAGTGAAAGTGACATTATAGGAGTAATTTTCAATTGGCTGTAACGTTTATATAACCATATGAGAAAAGTGTTCTTTTAGCACTAACTGCTAAAATTAGTGGGTGAAACTTTAAAGAAAAACAGGATATTTGCATAGCTTGAAAGTATTTTCCCAAAGATATTTAATTACATGTATTAATTACTGTGGTGTTTTTGACATATATTCACAAATTCTGTCAGGAGGTGGAGCTTAATTCTCCTTTTGATTGTGAGTTTGACTTAGTAGCTTGCTTTTTTTTTAATTTTTTTATTTTTATTTATTTATTTATTTTACATCTTTATTGGAATATAATTGCTTTACAATGTTGTGTTAGTTTCTGCTGTATAACAAAGTGAATCAGCTATACATATACATTTGTCCCCATATCCCCTCCCTCTTGCATCTCCCTCCCACCCTCCCTATCCCACCCCTCTAGGTGGTCACAAAGCACAGAGCTGATCTCCCTGTAGCAGCTTGCTTTTAAGGAATAGGGTATGGAAAGGGAAAAATAGTAACATTACAGTGAAGAAACCTGAAAGATACTATCTTTCCCAGATAATCAAGGTTAGGCAAGATGGTATCGTGGATTGGAATCTGAAAAAAAAAAAAAAAAAACCTACAAAAGAACATTAATGGAAAAATCAGTGAAATCCAAGTAAAGTCTATAGTTCAGTTAATAGAACTGTACCAATGTTAATGTCTTAGTTTTGTAAATGTAACTTGATTATGCACGATATTAACATTAGGGGAAACTGAGTGACGGTATGCAGGAACTCCTTGTACTATCTTTGTAACTCTTCTGTAAATCTAAAAGTATGTCAAGAATAAAAAGTTTTAAAACAATTTGGTTATCAGAAGAAAGGTTTATTATCAGGACTAATTGCTTTGAATATATCTTGTAATAGATGATGGCACTCCAACATCTCATGATACCTTGTTTGGTTGAGAACAACTGTTCCTTTTGTTCATTCAATACATATTAATAGGCACCTACTATGTGCTAGGCATGATGCTAGGCAGGAGTACCAATGCTGAACTGAAAAGATACCGCCCCTGTCCTTCTGCAACTCATATTCCATTGACCCAAACTGGAAAGTAATGGTTTTTTTCCTACCCAACACAATAGTGATTTGAAGAGAATCTTCAACTTTTAAAAAGAATTAATTTTTTTGAAGTTTAGTTGATTTACAATATTTTATTAGTTCTAAGTGTATAGCATAGTGATTCAAGATTTTTATGGATTATACTCCATTTAAAGTTATTGTAAAATATTGGCTATATTCCCTGTGCTGTACAATATTTCCTTGTAGCTTATTTATTTTATGCATAGTAGTTTGTACCTCTTAATTCCCTACCCCTATCTTGCCCCTCCCCCTTCTCTCTCCCACTGGTAACCACTAGTTTGTTCTTTATATCTGTAAGTCTTTTCTGTTGTTATATTCAGAGAATCTTCAACTTTGAGATTTTTGATATGTTACATTCTCTATAGAGATTTTTTATTTTAAAAACTTGCCACTAATTTTATAAAATGTGGGGAATTTATGCTATTCATTTTTTAATACTAGCAAGTAAAATTAGAAAACTTTTTTAAAGGAGATATGAGTTAGGAGTTTTCCTTGTGCTGGAAAATAATGTTTTACTCCTTTGTCCAAGACTAAATATGAACCATTTCAGCTAAAGCATTTGTTAGATTTACCAGTGACTGAAGACAGGGTTGGGAGACTTTGATAAAAAGCCTTACACTGTTTGTCTTATTGCATTGGCAAATCTGAATATAATATATGTGATGAGTTTTTAAAAGGTGAATGCAGAATTTAATAAAGAGAGAGTAGAAAAAAAAGACAAAATATCAGAATGCAAAATAAAATCACAACAGGCTAGCTTAAAAGGGACTTTGAAATTCACAGCCTTATTACAGTACTTTGCCTCATGCTTGCTGAATTTTTCTTGCAATTACCTGAATGAAGGATGATCATAAAATAAAACGAACAGGACTTTGTAGCTTTCCCAAGGCAATGTTGCAGCTATATCAGGATACGTGTAGGAGGTTGTAACAAGGCTGCTGGATGAATTTTAATTCAAAATTTATTTAAAAGTATCATGTTAGGGCTTCCCTGGTGGCGCAGTGGTTGAGAGTCCGCCTGCCGATGCAGGGGACACGGGTTCGTGCCCCGGTTTGGGAGGGTCCTGCATGCCACGGAGCGGCTGGGCCCGTGGACCATGGCCGCTGAGCCTGCGCGTCCGGAGCCTGTGCTCCGCAATGGGAGAGGCCACAACAGTGATAGGCCCGCATACCGAAAAAAAAAAAAAGTATCATGTTAATTCTTCACAAACAACAACCAGAATAACATAAAGCGATTTTCAAGTTTCATTTTTCGTTCTGAATATTTAAGAAAATTTTGAGTCACATACACAAAAAAAGAAAAATCACTGATGACTTGTTTGTTTCAAAAAAATTAATTGTGGTCAAGATTTATCCTATAGGATTCAGAAAATATTTTCTGGAGCCAAATGAGATAGAAAAGTTTGATTTCAGTTAATCTCAAGGAACATTGCTTTAATCAGTGAGATTTGTGATTTTTGTGTCTACTTTCATTCTTTTCACCATTGCATTTTTTTCCCCAGAGTTAACTTTCACAGGTTTTACTTGTCCGTATCTCTTCTTCCTTCTCTTGGTGATATCACCCCAATATTTTTTTTAGGTGATTTTTTTTTTTTGACAAAAGTCAAATATACAGATCTTGAGTGCACAATTCACTGAGTTTTGACAAATGCATACTTGTATAATTGCCATCCCAATCAAGATAAAGAACACTTCCATCACCTCAGAAAGTTCCTTTATTCACCCAGCAAGTCAACTCTCAACCCACATGTGTAACCAAGCAAGTGGTCTGGTTGCCTGCCTCACAATGGAAAGGCCAAATGCTGAGGCAATAGTCTTCTGCAGAGAGAAAAGGCTTTATTGCTGGGTGGCCAAGCATGGAGACAGGAGGCGATGCTCAGATCTATCTCCCCCATTGATTGGCTATTGAGTAGGGTATTTATCTTGGAAGTAGAGAGCAAGATGGAGAAGGGGCTTGGGAATGATTGGTGGAAAGTCAGTGTAAGTGTCAATGTAAGTTTTAAGAGTCTTCTGCTCAGGGCAGGCATGTCTGTTCGTCATGCCTCTTCATGGGCCGCATGTGCAAATTCAGGGGAGGCGGTGTGTTCCGTATGCAACACACAGTGGATTTTTGGCCTGTGAGGTCTCAAGTTCACTATGAGTCATCCTAGTCCCTTAAAGCACCTGTGTAATGTTTAGTCAGGGTGCTGTCAGCAAGTTGGTTCCATATCTGCGGTTTCCCTGGTGTTCTGCAAAACCGGCTTGATGTTCTTGGTGTATCATTTTGTTTCTACATTATGGACCTTGTAAGTTACAGGGTACAGTTTTACATGTACAGTGTTATGATTTCCATCACCATTGATTATTTTGCCTGTGTTTGAACATCGTATGCATGGAATCAGTCAGTACTTAGTTCACAGTATCTGGCTTCTTTTGCTCAACATGTTTTTGAGATTCATTTAGTTGCTGTATGTGTCAATTGTGTTATCACACTGAACCTGGGTCTGCTTGCCAGCCTTGCAGCAAAGCCCATCTGCTGACACCAGGTTGTGGTGGAAAGTACATCATTTATTGCCAGGTACCAAGCGTGGAGAGTGGGCAGCTTGGGCTCAAGAGACCCAAACTCCCTGATGGCTTTCAGGGAAGAGTTTTTAAAGGCAACATTTGGGGTGAGGGCTGTAAGGTGTATAATTTTCTTCTGATTGGTTGGTGCTGAGGTAACAGGGTAATATTTTGGGAATCTTAATCATCAGCCTTCTAGTTCTTACCAATCTGGGGTCTACATGCTTGTGGTCAGCATGTAATCACCATCCTCCACCTGGGCAGGAGTCTTAGTTTCTACATAAAACTCAAAGATATGCATCAGATTGTTATGTATATTCCTTGAGGAGGAACTAGGACTCTATTTTATTGCTTAACTATTGTTTCTTGACTGGTTTTCCTTTGTTTCTGCACGCCCTCACTTCCCTAATTAGTAACTGCTTGTGTCTGCTCTTTGGAACTCAGGGAAGGTCTAGGAGACCAAAGCCTTTTCCTACAAATAAGAAACAGGGGACACAGAGGGGCTTTTCTACACCTGGAGGGTCCTGCAGTGTCCCTTGATTTCAGTCCCATCTCTTCTTTGATACTCCTCAATCCTGAGGGGAATAGGGGAGGCACAAGAAAGGGAATAAAGTTTTGGATAGAGAGGTTAATCATAAACTTGACAGGGGAGCTTGATTTTAGGAGGACTCAGTTTCAGTAGTTCATTCTTTTATATTGCTAAATAGTATTCTGTCTTCTGAGTAGTATCCACTTTTCTGTGTATAGGCATTTGTATTATTTCCAGTTTATTGCCTAATATGAATAACATTGCTATAAACATTCTTGTACTAGTCTTTTTGTAGATGTATGTTTCAGTTCTTTTGAGCGAATACCTAGGAGTGAAATTACTGAGTCATAGGGTAGGTGTATGTTTAATTCTATAAGAAACTGACAAATAACTTTCCAAAGTGTTTGTATCATTTTATAATTCTACCAGTAATATATGATATTTCAATGTTCATGTTCCTGTCAATATTTTCCACTGTCATTGAAATTTTAGCCATTCTAGTGGATATGAAATGGTAACCCATTGTAGTTGTTTTTTTTTTTTTTTTTTTTTTTTTTTTTACGCGGGCTTCTCACTGTTGTGGCCTCTCCCATTGCGGAGCACAGGCTCCGGACGCGCAGGCTCAGCGGCCATGGCTCACGGGCCTAGCTGCTCCGCGGCATGCGGGATCTTCCCGGACCGGGGCACGAACCCGTATCCCCTGCATTGGCAGGCAGACTCTCAACCACTGCGCCACCAGGGAAGCCCCCCATTGTAGTTTTAACTTGCATTTCCCTAATGACTAAAGAGATTGAGAACATTTTCATTGCTTATTGGCCATTTGTGTATATTTCTTTGTGAAGTGTCCATTTAAGTTCTTTGCTTTTTTATAATTTTTTGTCTTTTTGTTATGAATTTATGAGTTTTTATATATTTATATATTAGTTCTTTGTTGGATAAATATATTTTTATTTCTATAATATTAATATTGATATTAAAATATTTATTAATATAAATATATTTATATATTATGTGTATAGTAACTTTTCTCCCAGCATTTTTATTATTCTCTGAGAATTCTAGATTCTAGGTATGTGTATTTGACTAAGTAATTACAGATTGCTCTCTAGAATGGCAGTAGTCTATACTCCTATGAGGAGTGCATGTTCCTATAAACATTTTGCATTATTCAGTTTTCAACTTGTTACCAATCTACAAGGGTAGAGTAAGAATCCATTGTTGTTTTATTGTTCATTTCTTTGATTTCCAGTGAGTTGGAAATCTCTTCTAGGCATGTTAGCCTTTTCAGTTTTCTCTTTTATAAATTGCTTATTCATATTGTCTGCCCATTTTGCCTATTGAGCTGATTTCCTTTATCTTATTGATTTGCAGGAGTTATCATATATTTTATATATTAATCACTTGTCAGCTTAAGAAACTGAAAATATCTTATTTTTAATTTTTCAACTTTATCCATGTTGTCCTCTGTTGAAAAATGATAGTTAATTTTGAGGTAATAAAAGCTATCACTTGTTTTGTTAGATCAAAAAGATATTTTCTTGTTTTTCCTTCTATTAACTTTATATTTTATCTTTCATATTTAGGTCTGTAATCCATTTGGAGTCTGTCTTTGATTAGGGTATTAGGTAGAAATCCACTTTGATTTTTCTCCACATGATTAGCTATTTTCTTTTAAAAAAAATTAATTAATTAATTTATTTATTTATTTTTGGCTGTGTTGGTTCTTTGTTGCTGCACGCAGGCTTTCTCTAGTTGCAGTGAGTGGGGGCTACTCTTCGTTGCAGTGCGTGGGCTTCTCATTGCAGTGGCTTCTCTTTGTTGCGGAGTATAGGCTCTAGGCACACAGGCTTCGGTAGTTGTGGCACGCAGGCTCAGTAGTTGTGGCTCGTGGGCTCTAGAACACAGGCTTAGTAGCTGTGGCACACGGGCTTAGTTGCTCAGTGGCATGTGGGATCTTCCCGGACCAGGGCTTGAACCGTTGTCCCCTGCATTGGCAGGTGGATTGTCAACCACTGAGCAACCAGGGGAGTCTGCTATTTTCTTAAATGAGGAACTAAGTAATACGTCCTTTCTTAATGATTTGTAGTACTACTTTAATTGTATATTAGGTTCCTGACTCTGAGTTTCCTATTTCATTCCATTGATTTTATATGTTTTTCTTGTACCAGAACAAGAATGTTTTTATTACTGTGGCTTTGTTGTATGTCTTACTATTTGGTAAGCTCCCTTATTTATCCCTCCAACTTTAGGCTGACTTAGCAATTTTGGACTTTTAAATATACATATAAACTTGAAATAAGTTTGACAAGTTCCTCAAAAAAAATCCAAGTGGAATTTTCATTGGGATTGCATTAAATTTGTATATTAACTTGGCTATTAATGATATCTTTATAATATTAAGTTGTCATTTTCAAGTATAGTGAAGTGACTTTCCATTTATACAGTGAATCTTCTATTTTTTCAAATTAGAGTTTTAAGGTTTTCTCCACAGTGTTCTTGTGTATCCTTGTTAAATGAAATTCCAGATATTTTAGAGTTTTGTTGCTCTGCTCAATGGTATCTTATTTTTTATTATTTTTTCTAGTTGGCTATTGCTGGTGTGAGAAATACTGTTGATTTTTTTTAAATTTATTTATTTATTTATTTATTTATTTTTGACTGCATTGGGTCTTCGTTGCTGCGCGCGGACTTTCTCTAGTTGCGGTGAGCGGGGGCTACTCTTCGTTGTGGTGCACGGGCTTCTCATTGCGGTGGCTTCTCTTGTTGCGGAGCATGGGCTCCAGGCACGTGGGCTCAGTAGTTGTGGCTCGTGGGCTCTAGAGTACAGGCTCAGTAGTTGCAGTGCATGGGCTCACTAGCTGTGGCTCATGGGCTCTAGAGCGGAAGCTCAGTAGTTGTGGCACATGGGTTTAGTTGCTCCGTGGCTTGTGGGATCTTCCTGGACCAGGGCTCAAACCCGTGTTCCCTGCATTGGCAGGCAGATTCTTAACCACTGCACCACCAGGGAAGTCCCAATATTGTTGATTTTTACTGATGATTTTGTGTTTGTTAATTTTGCTCTATTCTTTTAGTTCTCAAACACTCACTGTCTGTTAATACACTTATATTTTCTGGATTGATGATCTTATCATCTGCAAATAATATTTTTATTTCTTCCCATCCTATCCTTATACCTATTATTTCTTTTTCTTTTGTTTTAGAGTTAACCATAACCTCTAAAATCATATTGGAACTTTGCTTTTATTCCTTATCTTCAGAGGAATGTGTATACTTTTGTCCCATTAAGTATATACTTGGGGGACTTCCCTGGTGGTACAGTGGGTAAGACTCCATGCTCCCAATGCAGGGGCCCTGGTCAGAGAACGAGATCCCACATGCATGCTGCAACTAAGAGTTCTCATGCTGCAACTAAGAAGTACACATGCCACAACTAAACATGCTGCAATGAAGATCCCGCGTGCTGCAACTAAGACCCGGCGCAGCCAAAATAAATAAATAAATATATTTTTTTTAAAAGTATGTGCTTGCTCTGGAGTTTTGGTATAGCCTCTACCAAGTTAAGAAATTTCTATTTGATTTCTAGTGTTACTAAGAATTTTAAATAATCAAAAGTGATAAACTTGTTCATCTTAATTTCTAAAACAAATTGTGATAAAGTAGACATAACATAAAATTTACCATGTAACCAGTTTTTAGTGTACAGTTTAGTGGCATTAACTAACAGTCACATTGTTGGGTAACCATAATGACCATCCATCCTAACAGTAAATCTTTTCTACTCTGAGGTCATAGGTATGTTACCCTATGTTTTCTTTGAAAATGTTTTGAGTTTTGTCTTTTACACATGAATTTATCTTGAATTGATTTTTTTGGTTTTGTGTAAGATAGGGATCCAATTTTATTATTTCCTTATAATCAATCATTCTATCATTATTCATTTAAAAATCTGTCTTTTCCTCGCAAGAACCTGCAATGTCATCTCTGTCGTATATAATTTTTTGGAAGGGTAGGAGAGGGATGTTTATTTGTGGTAAAATGCACATAACACAAAATTTATTGTCTTAACTAACCATTTTTAAAGATTTAATTTTATTTATTTCTGGCTGCATTGGTCTTTGTTGCTGTGTGTGGGCTTTCTCTAGATGTGGCGAGTGGGGGCTACTCTTGGTTGCAGTGCACACATTTCTCCTTGTGGTGGCTTCTCTTGTTGCGGAGCACAGTCTCTAGGCGTGCAGGCTTCAGTAGTTGTGGCACGTGGGCTCTAGAGCACAGGCTCAGTAGTTGTGGCGCATGGGGTTAGTTGCGCCGAAGCACTTGGGATCTTCCAGGATCAGGGATCGAACCCATGTCCCCTGCATTGGCAGGTGGATTCTTATCCACTGCGCCACCAGGGAAGCCGTCTTAACCATTTTTAAGTGTACAGTTCAGTAGCATTAAGTATGTTGGTTGTGCAGCCAATCTTCAGAACTTTTTCATCTGGCAAATCTGAAAATCTCTACCCATTAAACAACAGCTGTCCTTTTCCCCTTCCCCTCATCCCCTGGCAACCACATTCTATTGATACTTTCCCTCTTTCTTTTCTCTCTCTCTCTGTCTCCCCCCTTCCTTCCTTCTTCCTTTCTTTCTTCCTTTCTTCTTTACTTTCTTCCTTTCCTCTACCTCCCTCCCTCCTTTCCCCTCTTTCTCCCTCCTTCTCTCCTTTTCAATCTCCCTCTTGCTCTCCCTCCCCCTCCCTCTCTCCCTCTTTCTTTCCCCCTTCCTTCCTTCCTTCCTTCCTTCCTCTTTCTGTCTTTCTTTCGTATGTTATGTTGTATGAATTTTTTCCCCCACTCCAGGATAAGGTTAAACATGGTAACATTGTGACTCTTATAATGCTAATTCTTACTATTCTTCTTTCTGTTTCTATGCATTTGACTACTCTAGTGGATTCTAAATGGAATTATACAAGGCTCCTTGAAAAACTGAAAATAGTTACCATAAGATCCAGCAATCCCACTCTTGGGTATATATCTGGAAAAAATGAAAACTTAATTTAAAAAGATACATGCACCCCAGTGTTCATAGGAGCACAGTTTACAACAGCGAAAACATGGAAGCAACCTAAACGTCCATCAACCAAGGAATGGATAAAGAAGATGTGATACATATATACAATGGAATATTACTCAGCCATAAAAAGAATGAAATGTTGCCATTTGCAACAACGTGGATGGACCTAGAGATTATCACACTAAGTGAAGTAAGTCAGACAAATATCATATGATATCACTTATATGTGGAATCTGAAAAAATGATACAAATAAACTTATTTGCAGAACAGAAATAGACTCACAGACGTAGAAAATGAACTTATGGTTACCAAAGGGGGAGGGGGGGAGAATAATTAGGAGTTAGGGGTTAACAGATGCACACTACTAAATATAAAATAGATAACAAGGACCTACTGTATAGCACAGGGAACTGTATTCAATATTTTGTAATAACCTATAATGGAAAGAAGCTGAAAAAGAATACATACATGTATAACTGAATCACTTGGCTGAACACCTGAATCGTTGTAAATCCACTTTTAAAAAATAGAAGTATAGTTGATTTACAACGGTTCAGGTGTATACAGCAAAGTGATTCAGTGCTTGTCTTTTTGTGACTGGCTTATTTCACTTAGCATAATATGTTCAAGGTTCATCCATGTAGCATGTATCAAAATTTCCTTCCTTTTTTTAAAGGCCAAATAATATTCCATTGTGTGTATACACCACATTTTATTGGGTGGGCCAAAAAGTGCCTTCAGTTTTTTAAGTAAAAATAAAAGACACATTTTTCATTTTCACCAAGAACTATATTGAAAAACGTATTCACCCTTTTGTTCCACTACCTTCTGCCATTTTTCAGGCAGCTTCATAATTCCATCTTCCCCAAACTTTTTATCTTTTTGAGCAAAGAACTGTTCCAGGTGCCTTTTACAGTCTTCCAGGGAATTGAAATTTTTTCCACTAAGAGAATGGAAATAAAGACCAAAATAAATGTTAATCCAAAGTTGCAATGTCTGATGAATACGGCAGATGAATCAGAACTTCCCAGCCAAACTGTAACAGTTTTTGTCTGGTCATCAAAGAAACATGCGGTCTTGCGTTATCCTGATGGAAGATTACGCGTTTTCTGTTAATTCTGGACGCTTTTCATCGAGTGCCGCTTTCAGTTGGTCTAATTGGGAGCAGTACTTGTTGGAATTAATCGTTTCATTTTCTGGAAGGAGCTCATAATAGAGGACTTCCTTCCAATCCCACCATATACACCACAGCACCTTCTTTGGATGAAGACCGGCCTTTGGTGTGGTTGGTGGTAGTTTATTTCGCTTGCCCCATGATCTCTTCCATTCCACCTTGTTGTATAGTATCTACTTTTCATCGCCCACCACAATTTGTTTTAAAAACGGAACATTTTCGTTACGTTTCAGTAGAGAATTGCATGAGAAAATATGGTCAAGAAGGTTTTTCTCGCTTAAATTATGTGGAACCCAAACATCAAAACGATTGACATAACCAAGCTGGTACAGATGATTTTCACAGCTTGATTTGGATATTTTGAGTATGTTGGCTATCTCCCGCATGGTATGACGTTGATTGTTCTCAGTTATTGTTTCGATTTGATCACTATCAACTTCAACTGGTCTACCAGACCGTGGAGCATTCTCCAGCACGAAACTTTGCAAACCACTTTGGACACATTCGATCAGTCACAGTACCTTTTCCATACATTGCACAAATCTTTTTTTGAGTTTCAGTTGTGTTTTTACCTTTCTTGAAGTAATAAAGCATAATATGCCAAAAAGTTGCTTTTTTTTCTTCCATCTTCAATATTAAAATGGCTACACAAAAATTCACCAATTTTGATGTCTTTTTTTAAATGCACACTGATATGCCTGCTGTCACATAGAATCTAACAAAGTTGTTTCGAATGAAGTTAAAGACACCTAAGTGCTACTAGAGCCATCTTACGGGAAAAAACAAACGAACCTTTTGGCCCACCCAATATCTATTCACCCATGATAGATACTTGGATTACTTCCACCTCTTGGCTATTGTGAATAATGCTGCTATGAACATGGGTGTACAAATATCTTTTGAAGACTCTGTTTTCAATTCTTTTAGATATATATCCTCAAATGAATTTTTTAAAAAATGATTTAATCATATGCTTTTTTCCTCCTTAATCTGTAATATGATGAATTACGTGGTTAGATTTCTTTGCATTCCTGGGATACAACTTACTTGATTATGATGTATTAAAAAATACACTTAAGGGCTTCCCTGGTGGCGCAGTGGTTGCGCGTTCGCCTGCCGATGTAGGGGGGCTGGGTTCGCGCCCCGGTCTGGGAGGGTCCCGCGTGCCGCGGAGCGGCTGGCTGGGCCTGCGCGTCCGGAGCCTGTGCTCCGCAACGGGAGATGCCGCGGCAGGGGGAGGCCCGCATACCACAAAAAAAAAAAAAAAAAAAAAAAAAAAAAAAAAAAAAAATACACTTAAGAAACTAACACACCATTGTAAAGCAATTATACTCCAATAAAGATGTTTAAAACATATACTGTGGTTGCATAATTACTATTTTTTTCTTCTTCTTTTTAAATATATAAAGGTATTTTTCTTATCCTGTGTGCTCATTTTATATGGCTATGATAAGATGACTTTTCTCTGTTATAAACCTATTATATTCTGTTAAATTTCATTGTTAAAAGTTATGTTCTCATAAAGGCTAGGATTTCTGTAATTCTTATAGAATACAGTTTTATACCTAAAAAAATACACTGTTGGATTCAATTATTTAATATTTTATTTAGTTTATTAGCAACTATGTGTAAAACTGAAACAGGCTTAAATTTCCCTCTTTTCTATTGTTCTTACCTGGTTTTGAGTAGAAGATTATACTAGTGGTGTAAAATGAGCTGGGAATCTTTTACTCTTTTCCTATTTTGGATCAACTTGTATAAGTTAGATTTTATAAGACAGTTTGGAACAACTTACCTGTAAACCATCCGAGGCTGTGATTTTTTATATTCAATTTCTTTAATACTTACTGTCAGTTTAAACTTTGTCAATGTGCCTGTTGTATCTTTAGGTATTTTCTTTTTTTCTGTATTTTATTTATTCCATTTTGTCTGTTTTTCTCTTTGATCAGTGTTACCAAAACTCTATTTATTGTTTATTAATTTTAGGAAAATTAATTCTTGGTTTGTTAATCCTCTATTTTATTCTAAAATGATTCTTTTTTTCTGTTATCTTTATTATTTGTTTCCTTCTTGTCTCTTTGGTTTTGCTCTGCAATGCTCAACATTTTCAGCTGAATCCTTAAGTCATCTATTTTTGATATTTGTTTCCTGGTAAATGTATTTAAAGCTATACATTTTCCTCAAGTATGGTTTAGCTGCCTTCCACAAAGTTTTGACTTGCAATGTCTTCATTATCATTCAGTTTTAAATAGTTCTTTATTTCTGTCTTAACTAAAGAGTTATTTAGTAATATTTAGTCTCTAAGCATACGAGATTTTTTTTGAAAAGGTTATCTTTTTGTTATTGATTAAAATTTTTTTGGACTGGTTAGAGAGCTGAGTTTGTATGATACTGATTATTTGAAGTTTATTGTTCTTTTTATGGCCTCTCACATATTCAATTTTTGTTAATATTCTAAGAATGCAAGAAAAGACTAGTCACTTTTCTATAAATCTATGTGTTTTTTTCAGGGTTGATTTTTGGGTAGGGAGCCAGTAGCCCATGGAAATTCAACATCTTGAAAAGGTTACTTTCATTTTTTTACATTCAGATTACTCTTCAATTAGTAAAATGAGATTTTGGACCATTACAGAAAGATATTCTCTGTGAAGTCAACATACAGATTTAGACATTTCTCTATTGTCACAGAAATATTGTATTTTATTTCCTCCATTTTCCTAAAGAGATGGGTTTTGGAAAGTTTAAAACTGAACATCCTGAGAGAACTCAGAAATAAGTACAAGATTTAGATTATTGGACCCATCTTTTGGGAAGGACCTCCTTCCCATCTCTACATTTGCTTCTCACCTCTCCTCATCAGCCACATATAGCAGAAACTTGGCTGCATCCAGATGGCTTCTCTTATTTTAACCTGAAGGACTTGTGCAAGTAGTAAAAATGGTGAGCAATTACTTTCCAAGGATGGGGAGTCCATGAACTAGGATAGTCTTTGTTCAGCAGAACCTAAAATGAATTGGGGTATGCAGATTCAGTGGTAGAAGCTGGAGTTTTGCTGATATGTTTTTGTAATTGTGGAGGAAGGCCCTAGGATCAGAGGAAGTAAGATGCCTCAGAGATAGTTGGCTTTAAAGAGGGACTTTGGGAGAACTGAAATATCAAATGGAGTACTTTTACATTGAATCCCATAAGGTATATAATGTAACCTCCTTTGTCAGTTTCTCCTATGAAATCTTAAGTAAGATCTACATTGAAGAGAACATAAGAGCCATAGAGGACTAGTGACATTTATTTCATCATTGAAACTGTAGGGGAGGAGAAACTTTTCCTCTACCTTCTTAGGTTCAGGGACTGAGGGCCTGTGAATTAAACTGACAAAAGACAGATTAACAGGAGAAAAGGCATACAGACTTTATTGATATTAATATTTTTACATGCACAGGGGCTTCACAGAAAAGAATGGAAAAACCCAAAGAGGTGGTTAGACCTGGGGACTTATATATCATTTAACAAAGGGTGATAAAAATTGCAGCGAAGTAATTAGACAGAGGAAAAGGGAGTTTTTAGGTGTTAAATTGTGGGAAGGTGACTAAGAAATGTATGGGGGAAACTAATAGTAGATAAGGGTTGTTTATGCAGATTCATCTTGGTGTTCTCTTCGTGGTATAGGACGGGGGGGGGGTACCTTTATAAATGGAAATTTCCTTTATGAAAGGGGAAGTTTATGTCCTGCTTTTAGTCAGATAGAGGAGGGCATAAAGCTCCTCCTGCGTCTGCTATTTCTCAGTTGCCTTCAGCTCAAAATAACCCTTATGCCAAAGTGGCATATTTTGGGGTGAATCCCCTTCAATACATTTTACAATCGGTCTTTGTGTATCTTGCAGATGTTCTCTTGGCTAGAGTTCCTTGAGGTTTTAGATCCTTGCCTTTTTTAAGTTCAAGACGATCTGCTGCTTGAGGCTGTCTACCCTCCCAACAGAACAGGCCTCCCAAGATGTGTCACTTTGGCATATGGATTATTTTGAACTAAAGGCAACAGAGACCCTGAGGGCTCGAAACTACTCCCTTAATATAGTTAGCAGCATAGGTAAGACAACCTGAGATTATCTTTTAGATGTACATACTCATGGATTTAAAGGTAAAATGATGTTGTATAAAACTAAACTCTGCACACTAAATGAAACAAAACAGAAGGATGAGTTTATTGCAAGGCTTTCGACCTGCAAGCCAGGAAACTAAAGACTGTGGGAGCAGTGAGGTCTTAGTTGCTCATAGGCCGAGGGATTTTTATGTGAACAAATATGGAAGTTATTTGCCTTTTTCCACTGATTGGTTGCCTAGTGGTCTTCTCTCTTATTTGCTAAGGTTATGTGAATTAGGGGAACAAGGAAGTCCAGAGATGGCATGAACAGAATTGGCATTTGGGTATTGGCTGATGTGCTCTGCTGATTTCTGAGAAGAGTTGTAAATTCCTGTAAGGTTAGGTTAAGTTTCCTTTATGCACCTGCGTTAATCTTCTCCGTTGTGTCCCTGGCATAAGTGACTTCATTTTAGTTTGGATCTACAATGTGATATCTATAATTTATGTTTAATAATTCTGGTTAATCAGTATTTGTCCTCCCTGCTAGATTATAAGCTTCACCAGGGAGGAGAATGCCTGGTTTATTCTCTACTGTATCCCTGACCCATAATAGATGCTCAATAATATTTCTTGACTGATTGAGTAAATTAATATGTAGGAACCACACAGATAAAAGTGCAGCATGAAGAGCAGTCAGATCACTAGGGGCAGTAACCAGTGGGCCCCTACATGAGTGTTGGTTGGGGTAAAAGTTTGTAGTCACCAAAAGAAACACTGCCCACTTCAGAATTTTTGAATAGAACGAATCCTATAAAATGAACAGAATTTCAATAGATATTTTTAATGCATTTACATAGCTAATTCTGTAAAATGTTTTCCTGATTTTCCATGGATTTCAGTAAAGAAGAAATTCTAGTATAGACATTATAATAAAAGGCAATTAGACCCTTTCTCTTCTTTTCTGTAAAAGCACAGATACATTTTCCAATTCATTTTTGCTGCAACTTCCCAAAGGAGACTCAAAGCTTGCCAAACTCAAATATTGTTAGAACTCAAACAATTCCAAAACTGAAAGGAAGGCAAGTTTTTAATCACCTCTGGGATGTTCACCTTCGATAAGGATTTTTAGGGCCAAGAAAGAATAAGCCCAAATATAGCTCTAAGATGTTGAGCTATCTACTTTTATACCTCCACTGGTGATAGAATTGTTGCTTTGTCAAATCCTGTTTGACCCTTCTCAGTGGGAACTTGGTGATTAATAATGCCCTTAATTGCTTTTCCTCCTGCCGTCGCAGCTGGTAGAAGTGATGTACATCACAAAGAAACGCTGAACCGAGTTTTAAGGACGGAAAGGAAGCGGGGATGTAGCGCTGTAGGGCTCTGCTTCCTTCCTACGGCGTGGGAGGCTTGCGAGCTTCTCCCTTGTTAAGGGAGAGGTAACGTTGTGATCGCTGTTCCAGCTCCTTCTTGGCTGACAGGGAAGGCTTCCTAGAGCCCCAAGCTTTGGTCAAGGCTTCCCCTCTGCCACACAGGTCGAGGGTATGCGAGTTAATGAGCCAATGAACAGGATTTCCTTGCTCACATCCTTTGCTGCTAATTAGTTGATGCAAGGGCTCAGGGACTCAAAATGCCTCCTTTCAATCACGGAGAACCATGGCTTTTCCTGAGCAGTGAATCAATGGCAAGTGTTCAGTAGGAGCTAAGAGGATAGGGATGGTGTCCCGACGACGCAGGGCCTGTGATGGAATCTAACCAAATGGGGAAGCACCAGGGAGGGGAGAGGTGATAATGGACAGTGAATGTGACTTTGATTTAGAAACTGATTTTTATATCATTTGAGATAATTCAGTAACTTCCCAAAGAGACAGATAGACTGCTGCGCCAGGGGTAGGAGCTTTAGCAGCAAGTTTAGCCACGTGAGAACATTTAAATTAAGGTCTTTTTACATTGTTTTGGGGAATTGCTTTGGCTGAGATGGTGGAATGGGGAGTGGGGAGCAAGGAAGAAAACTAAGTATAAAGAACGTTAACTTCATAGCCTCAACCCAAATACCCTAAAAGCAGCTGGGCAGGAGGAAACGCAAGGACAAGAAGGGAGATCCAGGCAGGATCAAACGAAACGTTCACTGGAACGGCAAGGACAGCGTCAGGCAGGGAAGAGGAGGCTCACATTTCCCCATTCCCATGACATTTTCTTTCATTTACACCCAGAATGACTCTTCTCTGGTCTCAGAGGGGGCCTCCTTCAGAGGAGAAGTAATTAGTTTTTAAATAGCCTCTTGAGATCTACCTAGGGAAAGCACAAAGTAGAATGTAATGGTTTAGAGATGAGATCAACCAGCAACTCAGTTGGGGTCACTGGGCAGCCCCTGAAAAACAGAATAACCCAGCAAGGAAAAGTGCTAGAAGAATGCCTCTAGGGAGAAGCTCGAGGGCAAAGGGATAAGTGGATATTGTCACATCTTAGGCCTGTGCCTGGGTTGGTATTTCCTTTCCATAGTGTCCCAAACCACTTCCTTCTTTGCACAGTGCCCTGATTGCATAGGGCCAGGCAGAATAAATCATCTGAAAGTACTTCGCATGTTCCTCCTAAAGTAATGTTATAAGCTATATTCGTTTTGTTGAAAAATTTCAAACACCTCACAGCACCCAACCAAAGTGTTTAAGTAAGATCAGATAAGCCTGTTCCACACTGTACTATTGAAAACTTACCAAGAAACCTTTGACCCTTTACAAAGATTAGCTCCTTTAAATCATTAACGACCAATCAATACTTGCCTATTTCTTGGTGAGGAGGCCAGTACTTAAGATGTGGGTTTATTCATGGCTTATATTTCACATTATGGCTTGATTTAAAGACAGTGTGTTTTAGTGATTAAGGGCATGGACCTCAGAGCAGACTGGATGCAAGTCTGGCTCCACTATTTCCCAGCTGTGTGATCTTTGGAAAATTACTTAACCTCTCTGTTCCTTGCTTTACTCATCTGTAAAATGGGAGTAGTTATAGTACTATGGTATAGGAGATTAAACAAAGATGAAATGAGGGCTTAGACTAGTACCTGGCACATGGCCAATCCCCAAAAAGGGTTAAATATTATTATTTGAGATTTTTAGAATAATTTTACTGCTCTTAGGAACAGACATGATCCAACTTTAATTTGGCTGGCAGCTGTGACTTGCTTCTATCAGTTGCACTGATGGGAGAGGCGTGAACACATGGATGAATCTTTCCTTAAGGACCATTTGTTTGGTTTGTAATAAAATAATGTAACCCTTGGCTACATGTTAATAAAAACACTTATTATGTGTCAGGTACTTTATATGCCCCATTTCATTAAATCTTCCATGAGGAAGTACTGTGATTATTCCCCACTTTACAGCTGAGGCAGCTGAGGCACAGCGAGGTTAACGGAGAAAGTGCCAAAGGTCAAACAGCTGGTAAGTGGTGAGTCTGACTCCAGAGCCTGTGCTCTTAACCATGGTGCTGTACTGCCTCGACCTCTTCTGACACAAGCCCTTGTCCAGAAGTATGAGAGAATGGCCTCCTCTTGGCCCTCTGGGAAGCCAGTAGCAAGGTCCCCACTTGCAAACAAAATGCTCACAATGTCACAGAAAGAACTTTTGCCGTTTGATGGAGGAGAATCATATATTGGGCAGAGGCAAGGACTAGATGGTTCCTAAGGTAATTTCCAAAATTCATGAAGACCTGAGGTGATCGGCAGCAGAGTTCAGTAATGCCAGCTCTTCAGGTGGTCATCAAGGTCATTTGCTCCTGGGCCTGGGGGTAGGCTACCACAGCACTCCTCGGGTCTCCTGCAATGTCTCTGCTACTTGGGATCTGCCGCTTCAGCTTCTCCAGAGGTGTTCATTCACTCTGTGCTCAGCTGGCCCTTACAGCTCTTTCCACACATGATTCTCAAGCTAGTGTCTTTGGGAGAGTTTACGAATCCCCTCTGAGCAAGGCACTGATTAGTAATGGCATTTGTTTTTTAGTGCTGCTGTGACAGATTACCACAAACTTAAACAACACAAATTTATTATCTTATAATCCTGGAGCTTAGAAGTTCCAGCATAGGTCTCCCCTGCACAACAGTCAAGTTGTCGGTAGAATGGAGTTCAGTTCTGAAGGCTCTAGGAGGGAGTCTTCTTCCTTACCTTTTCCAACATCCTTGGCCCACGGCCCCCTTTCTCTGTCTTCAAAGCCAGCAAGGGCCTGGAGAGCCTTCCTCAGGTGGCCTCTCTGCACCTTCTTCTGTGGTCAAGTCTGTCTCTGACCATAACGGGAAAGGTTTTCTGCTTTGATTCTTGTGATTAGACTGGGCCTGCCTGGGCAATCTAGGAGAATTTCCTGAGCTTAAGGTTCTTCACTTTAATGACATCTGCAAAGCCCCTCTGTCACATAAGGTACCATATTCATGGGTTCCAGGGATTAGGACATGGGCATCTTTGGGAGGACATTCTTTTGCCTACCACAGGAATGAAACTGAAACTGGGTGTCTAGTCCCATCAGTTTAGCGTGCAAACAATGCCACCCCATGGTGTTTTTTCAAAATGCTACACCCAATATGTTCATTGCAGCTCTATTTACAATAGCCAGGACATGGAAGCAACCTAAGTGTCCATCAACAGATGAATGGATAAAGAAGATGTGGCACATATATACTATGGAATATTACTCAGCCAT
>NC_041228.1:69018150-69023161 GCF_002837175.3 Physeter macrocephalus
GAGGGTGGGAGGGAGGGAGACGCAAGAGGGAAGAGATATGGGAACATATGTATATGTATAACTGATTCACTTTGTTGTAAAGCAGAAACTAACACACCATTGTAAAGCAATTATACTCCAATAAAGACGTTAAAAAAAAAAATGCTACACCCAAGCACCCACCTGCCTTTCTAGCAGGATGTCCTATATCTGAGGTGAGGGTGGGAGAGGCCCTCTTATGATGAGTCCGTGAGCCCCAGGGACTTAATCCAGGGGGTCAGCCTTGGTCAGTATTGCCTTTCAGGGAGGAAAGTGGTCAGGGCTGTAAGAGCACGGTTCCAGCCCGATGCTGCCGCCCTGCCCCAACCTGGGCATCCTTTAGGCCCACTCACGGGCTGTGCTGCAGAAAGTGCGGTGGTACAAAGACTGACGAATACAAAACTCGCTGCCGCTGCCATTGCTGCTGTGGTGCAACTGACTTGGGGCAGGATGGGGAAGGGGAATGCTTCTCTCACCTGGGGGTGCCCCATGCACGAGAGCCCCAGGTTCTCAGTGATAACTTTCTTTACTGAAATGGCCTTTCCAGTCTTCTTGGAACAGCAGGCACTTCTCTGGTCTTATCTGCTTCCATGGCCTTGTGAGATCCCTTTTGACTGCCTGACCCTTGACCTCAGGGTGACCCTGGGGAGTACTGTTGAGTTTACCTGCCCCTCAACACAGGTCAGGTGACAGTTAAGGTAACTTTGAAGCAGGCAGAAAAGGAGGTGCGGTTCTCAGTTCCTTCCTCTTGGTCCCCACCAGAAGCCCCTGGGCCTCTTAAGCAAATGCACCAACCCTGTTGGCCCATCTTTAAGCTTGTGTCAGTGGGATGTGGGTCGGGGTGAGGGAGTTGGACCCTGATGCCGGCACAGTGACTGTTGAGTGATTCAAGGGCAATTGGGTGACTTGTCTGGGAACAGCGAAGACTTGAAGGCAACTGCATGTTGCTACCATCAGAAACCAAACAACAGTGAGCAATTTCCAAATGGCAGTTCTTTTAACAAAAAATAAAGTTCCATTTTGCTGGGCATCACACTAGGGCAACAATCTTCAAGCTCTTCTTGTCTTGGGACCCTGTTAAACTCTTAAAAATTATTAAGTCTCCCAGCTTGGTTGACATGGGTTGTATCTATTGATATTTTCCATATTAGAAATTAAAACAATTATGCATTAATTCATTTTTTAAAACTCATTACATTTTAATATAAGTAACACATTTTTATGAAAACCTAGTGTACTTTCCAAATCAAAAAAATATTTGTGATAAGTTACCTTGTTTTACATTTTTGCTGATTGCTTTTATGTTTGGCTTAATGGAAGACAGTTGAGTTTTTCATATCTGCTTCTGCCTTCAATCTGTTGTGATAGCACACTTTGGAATGGCTACCCTGGGGTAATTTCAAATCATATGTGCAATAATGCTTTAGAAATGACCAAGCACCATAAAAATGCTAGGAGTTTGCTCTTTCTATACAGAGATGATAAAACAGGAAGTAACAGGAAATTCCTCCTCTGAGGCACACCACACCTCTTTGACTTAAACACACCAGAACTCAGCCCACCCAGAAATGAGGTGTTTGTTCCTTCATACAGAGTTTCAGAAATAACAGTCTCCCAGAAACTTACATGAAAAAAGTCTATTATTTCACCAGATACCAAAGAAATCTCACTCCATGCCAGAAAAACTGTGGTTTTAAGAATTCTATAAGATACAGTTGGGAAAACTGTGTATGACTCTATACTACATTAAAAAAATGTTTTTACATACATTTGTTTAAATCTAACCTGTATACTTTTGAGAGGTAGGAATTCTGAGGCTGAGAGAGATTAATGGGAAAAATGGCTTACCAAATGTCACGCGGTTCTGATAAGAGGTAAAACTGGGAATCCAGACCATGTTTTCTGATTCTAAATTCAATAGGTTTTTTCCTTACATTGCAATGTCTCTGGGTGGTTTATCTCATGCCCATGGGGCTGTAAAGAAGAGGGAAGTAGGAAAGATGTTTCTGATTTGGGGGTGGAAAGCGGAAAGAGTATAGGGAAAAGTTTAAACCATGTCTGCGGCCCACACAGCTGTAGGAAGTATTGCCCTGAGGGATCATAGTGTCTGGGGAGATGGAATGGGAAAATGTAGGACACTAGATCGCTGGCAGAGGGTAGAAGTTAAGGATCCTTAAGTCAAATTTTCTCTCCTTCACAATTTTATCCAACTCCGTCTCTGACTATAATGGGATTTCTTCAGAAATCTCTGACAGAAAAAGAACCCAAAGATAGAAAAGTAGTTCAACATTAGATACTATTATGTGACTGCCTCTTAAACAGAGTTGAAGATGCTATTCTTTTGCTGCAAGTGACACCCAAAGATCATGAGTGATTTATCCATCTAATTACCAGCCAAGCCCAGAATGGTAAAGGATAAGAAATGACTGCTTGTTAGTTTTTCATCTCTTTTCATAGGGCTCGCTGTTGTCTTCCTAAACAACCTTCAGAAACAAGCATTTTACTTTTCTAATATGGCATAATCAGATGGACACACCCCAGTCACTGTCCTAAGTGACCTGTGTAGAGCACAAAATTGTGTGAAAAGTCTTCCTTTAGCTTCCTGTGGGTTCCATGATACCCACTTGCTTGAACTCCTTCCTACCTCTCTGAAGGCTCCTTCTCAGTCTGTTCTGTAGGCTCCTCTTCCCGGCTGACCCTTAATTGATGATGTCACATGAGACCCTCTTCTCTTTTTTCACTCTCCTGAGTCAATGCACCCACTCTCTTGGCTTCTATATCCACCTATTTGCTGATGACTCTAAAAGCTCTGTTTCAGGTCCAGATTTCTCTCTAGCTTTGGATCCATCTATCCATTTGCTTTTGGAAGTCCTACAGCTTTTGAAACCATTTGGTTTCAAAATGGAACTCATTCAAAATGTCCAAAATGGAACGCATTTTTACTGCTGTGCTCCAACTTATTTCTCCTCTGTGTTCTCCACCCAGCAAATGGCAGCACTGCTTATCTAATTGTATAAATCAGAGACTTAGGAGTTACACTGGACATCTCTCTCTTTCACCCTGCAAAGGAAAACTCTGTTTTCCTCCTCTACTCTCAGTACTTCTGATCCTAGATATGTGGGGTTTTTCCCATACCAAGCAATTCTCCAACTCTCAGTTACCAAGCAATTCTCCAACTCTCAGTGGGTAATGACTGGGTGTCCCACACATTTAACTCAGTTCTGACACTATTTGGAGATAGAGTCAGATCCCACAGGGTAAGAGCTCAGTCCCACGAGACTGCCCCCACTTTAGACCCCAGTCTCAAGTCCAGGTTCTCACCGTACTTCTGACCTGTAAATCGGGACTTCCATGAGCCCCTTTTCAGGTCTGATAATTTGCTAGAATGGCTCACAGAACTGAGAAAAAATTTTGCTTACTAGATTTATTGGTTTATTTATAAAAGGATACAACTCAGGAACAGGCAACTGGAAGAGATGCATGGGCAGGTATGGGGGAGGCAACATGTAGGTTCCGTGCTGTCTCTGGCTATGCCACCCTCCCAGCATCTCCATATGTTTTCTCTCCCAGAAGCTCATCAAATTTTGAGAGATTTTATACAACTTGATCTCCAGCAACTCCCTCCCCCTTCCCAGAGGTCAGTGGGTGGGGCTGAAAGTTCCAACCCTCTAATCTCTTGGTTTTTCTGTGACTCTAAGTCACATAACATAAGTCAGATGTGCTCTAAAAGGGCTCCCTATGAATAACAAAAGACACTCCTATCACCCAGGAAATTCCAAGGGTTTTAGAAGCTCTGTGCCAGGAACTGGGGGCAAGACCAAACATATATCTTTATACCACACACCCCTCATAGACAATCAATCACCAAGTTTAGGTCTGGCCACTATAACATTAAGCTGGGCTTATTGCAGTGACTCCCAGGATGGAGGGATGTGTCACTCTGCCTCTAGCCTCCCCCCACCAACCCATCCTTGTCTTTCTGAAATGTGGACCTGATCATGCTACTTTACCTCCTAAAACTCAGCCAGTCCTCATTGCTCTTCGAGCATAGTGTTATTTTCCCATTTCACCTCTTGTCGCTCCCTTTGCTTGCATTCTACACACTAAGCCATACTACATTTCTTTTGTCTCCTAGAACGAACCATGCTCTTTGTCTTGCTTCCTGATTTTACAAGTACAGTTTCCTCTCTTGGAACAATTTCCTCCTTTTCTCTACCTCTGTGCCTATCTAACTCAATTGTCAGGTTTAAGCCAAAATATCAGTCCTCAAGAAGTCTTTTAACATCACCGGGGAGGGCTAAATACTGCTTGCACGTGCTCCGATAGCACGTGGAACTTCACCTTGGCACTTACCACAGTGTTCCAATTACCTGTTTACTTGTCTGAGCCTCTGTGTGTGGTGTAAGCTCAGTTAGAACAGAAACCGTGGTTACCTCGTTCATGGATCTATCTCCAGCATCTAGCACTATTTTGGAGATACATTCTAAGTGACCTTGGGCAAGTTATTTAACCTCCTTGTGTCTTTCTGTTTACGAGACTGTAAAATGGGAATTGAAATAGCACCTATCTCATGGGGTTACTCTGAGCAGTGTCCATATATTTAGAACTTACAGTGGAACATTCAGAGGTTGCCTCAATAATCATGTCTAAACAAATACTGTCATGTCACTTTGGAAACCTCCCACCTTGGGCCTCAAAACCAAAAGAAAGTCAGAGCCCAGTGATTAAAACTTGGATTCTGGAGCCAGGTTGCCTGATTCAAATGTGAGTTCTTCCACTCACTGGCTGTGTGCCTTGGGCCAGTTATTTAACTGTTCAATGCCTTCTGGTTTACCCATCTTGTATAAAATGGGACTAGAAGTTGTATCTACCTCACAGGGTTGTGCCCTTGCCACATAGTAAGGACATTGTAAATGACATTGTAAATAAAATTAAAAATATAGAGAGGAGGGCTTCCCTGGTGGCGCAGTGGTTGGGAGTCCGCCTGCCGATG
>NC_041228.1:69023238-69029347 GCF_002837175.3 Physeter macrocephalus
ATCCCACATGCCGCGGAGCGGCTGGGCCCGTGAGCCATGGCCGCTGGGCCTGTGCGTCCGGAGCCTGTGCTCCACAACGGGAGGGGCCACAACAGTGAGAGGCCCACGTACCACAAAAAGAAAAAAAAAAATAGAGGATGGGTGAGAACGTGCAGACATTTGGCGCCATGTGATTACCAGTGACAGTTGATATGGAAGGACATCTCCCTGGGTTATGGCTCCCAGTCAAACTTCAAAGCACACCAGCTTCAGCGGTTCACTTATTGCTGTCCACACTAGCCACAGACTAGTTTCCAAGAGACCCAGACTTCCTAATGGAAAGCAGCATGTGCTCTAGGGGAGGACAACGTCTGGGAAGGGGTTCATGAGCAGTGGTGACTTTGGGGTCAGCATACACGTAATTGCTGCAGTTTGCAATGCCATTTAACATGAATAAATGGCAGCAGGTGCAGAAGACAGGATAGGTTTGAAGGGGCCACCACAGGGGGACCCTCTGCAGATGTGAGCTTTGTGTCCAGTGTCTGACAGACTTTGGGATTGCTTCTGACAATGAGAACAACTGCCCTTTGCCTAAACTCTTGTCACACTGAGTCTGAAAGTAAACGCTGACGCATTTATGATAGCTCAGTTTATTTACCTTGGAAAGCACAAATGTCCATAATTAGTCCTGATTATTCAACATGTGGCTTCTCTTCTGTTCTCCTCCCTACTCTGGCTTTTGACTACAACGATTGGCCCAAACAAAGAGATTGAACTAGCTTGTGTTATGGATTGAATTGTGTTTCCCCCAAAAAGATGTTTTGGAGTCCTAACCCTCAGTACTTCAGATTGTGATTTTATTTGGAGATAGGACCTTTATAGAGGTAATCAAATTAAAATGAGGTTATTAGAGCATGCTCTCATCCAGAATGACTGAAGTCCTTATAAAAGGGAAATTTGGACACAGAGATAGACATACATAGAGGGGATACCATGTAAGGAGACTGTACATAAGTCAGGTAGAGAGCTGTACATAAGTCAGGAAGGAGCCAGCTCCTTCCTCATAGTCCTCAGAAGGAACCAACCCTGAAAAGACCTTGATCTTGAACTTTTAGCTTCCAGATCTCCGAGACAATGTATTTCTGTTGTGCAAGTTACCCAGTTTGTGGTACTTCATTTTGACAGCCCTAGGAAACTAATACTGGATCTAAATTCCTACCTAGATATTTATTGTCCCTGATGTTACATGTATCTCCCTAGCTTTCCCCAGCTGGGTGTCTGGGTGAAGATAATCAATGGGTGTGCGTAACAGCAGTGCTATTTGGTTCTAGTCTCCATCAGCAGAATTGGTAGACTCAAGTCTCTTTGTCTACCTTTTCGGTAGTCATTAAAGAGCTCTTGCTATAATGCTTGGTGTTCATTTCCATTCTGACCTGTGGCCTTAGCCATGCTATTGACCTAGCTGGGTCAAAGAAGTCCTATACAAAAGGAACCTATGATGACCAAACATTTATAAAATTTATAAAATTTATTTAACCATAGAACAATTTTGTCATATAATTGTTGGAACATGGAACATCCTTTGGGAATTACTGCCCACAGTGTTTTGATCTTCTGCAAATGAGTAAGGTAACTTTTCAAGGAGAAGTCCAGATTAGACACTGGATTGGGAGACAGAAGTCTTGAAATTCCCTTGGGATGCAAATTATAATCATAATCTAAGTCAGGTAACATTTTAGACCAGGTAATTCTATCTGGGGCTATCCTGTGCATTGTAGGCTATTTGGCAGCATCCCTGACCTCTACCCACTTCAGTAGCACATAACTACCACTCGTGATAATCTAAATGTGTAAATGTTTACATTTACACAGGCACTGCCAAATGTTTCTTGGGGAGCAAAATTGCTCCTGGTTGAGAACCAGTAATCTAAGATCACTTTAAATGTTCACAAGTTGACACTCATTTTCCACATTAAAAGTACCAAGCTAGAGAAGTGATCCAGAAGATTAAATTGTGTGTGTGTGTGTGTGTCTTAGGGAGGGGTAAGGTAGAAAGATAGATGTCTCCGTGGAGTCACTTGCAAAGAGATGCAGAGGATGGGTACAAACAACTTCAGGCCTCATTTACTCTGACTTTACTGGGATCTTAGTAACTTCCCCATTTTTGCTGATTTTGTTATTGCTTGGTTATTTCTCCATCTAACAAGTGTTAATAAAACTTTTATGGAAAAAAGAACCCATGTGTTATAGGGAATAAAAACTATAAGAGAAGGTGCACACATGAATGAGCTAGACTTAGTAGAATACTTGAACAAACCCAAGCTCTTTTCTGCTTGAGAATCCTTGCATAAGGAAGGTATTCATTCTACCTGGAATTCATTATCCTAGGATCTTCTCAAGCACTGTCTTTAAGGAGAGACCTTTCCTGACTTCTCTCTTGAAAGTAACCCTCTCTGAGCCAGAAATTTATTTTTTTAACCTCAACGGTTAATTTTGTCCTAATAAAGGGACCAACTTTTTTGGGGGGGGATTTTTAAAAATATACCTTCCTGCTAATCTTATCTTGTCTGTTGACTATATGGTAATTTCATCTATGTTACCAAGAAAGTGAGTATCATAAAGTTCAGTATGAGATAAAGAAAATCCTCTTAAACACATCTCAGGAGAAAAATATCAAGCAGGCCATCTAGTAATTTATATATTGTTGATAGGCTATAATAACAATTTCTGGTTGAGTCAAACACCCATTTTTCTTAAATTGTCAAGTATTAAACATAAAACAATGTGTTTTTTAGAACCAGCCTCAGTGAATTTGTACAAATGATTAACTTGTCAGCTAATAGTGTTTTTGTGCATATCATTTTCACAGTAGTTGCTATGGGTATTTCAGTACACCCATGTGACTTATCACAGTCTAATGGTATCAGCATTTTACCACTTTGAGTGAAGTGAGGAAAACTTACTTTCATTTAGATCCCTTTACTTTTTCAAGTTTTAAATATCATAGGCTTGAGTATCAGATAGTGTTATCATTTTTGTTTCAAACAGCAGATATAATTCAGAAAACTCACAAGGAGAAGGGCGGCCTATTGTATTTGCTCATTATTTCTACTCTTTCTGTTGTTCTTTCTTCCTTCTTGATGCTACAAGTTTCCTTCTTTTTACCATTTTCTTTCTTTTTGAAAAATTTTCTTTATCTGTTCTTTAAGGGTAGGTCTGCCAGCAACAAATCATTTTAGTTTTCTTTCATCTGGGAATGTGTTTATTTCCCCCTCATTCCGGAAGGGTAGTTTTGCCAGATATAATTTCATGGTTGACAGTGTTTTCTCCCCCCCAGCTCTTGAAAAATGTTCTACTTGCTTCTTGCCACCATAGTTTCAGGTGAGAAATCTGAGAAATTTGCTATCATTCAAATTGGTGTTCATACTATAGGTAATGTCATTTCTCTCTGGCTGCTTTCAAGATTTTTTCATTGCCTTCAGTTTTCAGAAGTTTAATTATGATGTGTTTGGTATAGGTTTCTTTGGTTTAGCCTATTTAAAATTCACTCAGTTTCTTGTATCTGTGGGTTTTTTTTTTAGTTTTACTTTTTACCAAATTTGGGAAGGTTTTAGCCATTATTTCTTGGAATACTCTTTTAGCCACTCTATTTCTTCTCTTATAGGACTCCAGTGATACTAATGTTGGATCTTTTGTTGCTACCCCATGAGTCCCTGAGTCTCTTCATTTTTTTCAGCCTATTTTCTCTCTGTTGTTCATATTAGGTTAATTCTATGCAAACTGATTCTAACCTGAAATCTCCACTCTACTATTGAATCCATCCAGTGAGTTTTTTCATTTTGGTTATTGTATTTGTCAGTTCTATAATTGACATTTGATTCTTTCTTATAACCTTCTGTTTCTTTGCTGAGATTTTATAGTTTTTATTTATTTCAAGAGCATTTTTAATTGCTTGTTGAAGCATTCTTATGATGGCTGCTTCAAAATCCTCACCAGATAATTCCAACATCTGATTCATCTAGATGTTGGTATCTGTTGATTGTCTTTCTCATTCAAATTTTGATTTTCTTATTTCTTAATATGATAGGTGATTTTGGTTGTATCCTGAATATCATGAATGTCAGAAGACTCTGGATCTTATTTAATATTTAATTTTAAAAAGACAGTCACCCTGTTTAGGTTTAGTGTGTAAGTCCTGGCCTACTTTGGAAACTGTGGTTTCAATGTCATTTTAATTTCAGAGCCTTTGTGGTACTATTTTGACCTGCTTGGTTTATCTGGTGCCTGTAGCTTTCACAGAATCCTGCCAGTGCTGTCTGAGAGAGTAGAAGGAGTTTCCCTAGGCCTGCATAGAGGTCTGCTGGGTACAAAAGTACTTCGTGGATTGAGCACTTCTATCAGGATCCCTTGCTTCCTAACAGTTTGGTATCTTTTAGAGAGGGTTGTCAGCCCCAGGGGAGGGAAGGAAAGCCCTTCTCCTGGCCACTTAATATCAGCAGGGCTCCAGATAGATTCTTCTTTCTGGTTCTACTGAGCTTGCTTAATCGAAAAGTTCTATAACCTAACACCCTGATTATTTCCTTCATAGCACTTGTGGTCTAGAATTATATTTATTTATTGTTTTGCTTTTCTGTTACCTGTCTCTCACACTGAATATAACTTTGTGAGGGCAGAGATTATGGGGGTTTTTTGTTTTTGTTTTAAAATTTACTGCTGTATCCCAGCACCTAGACAAAGTAGGTTCTTAATAAATATTTGTTGAAGGAAAGAATAAATCTCCAGGGATAGAAAAGATAATGACAGCTATAAGGAGGAGATGAGAGCAGACTGAATTCTTAAAATATATTATCTAGAGGACCTTCAAGATGGCGGAGGAGTAAGACATGGAGATCACCTTTCTCCCCACAAACACATCAAAAATACATCTACATGTGGAACAACTCCTACAGAACACCTACTGAACGCTGGCAGACGACCTCAGACTTGCCAAAAGGCAAGAAACTCTGCATGTACCTGCGTAGCGCAAAAGATAAACGAAACAACAGAGACAAAAGAATAGGGATGGGACCTGCACCTCTGGGAAGGAGCTATGAAGGAGGAAAACTTTCCACACACTAGGAAGCCCCTTCACTGGCGGAGATGGAGGGTGGGGTGGGGTAGGTGGGGGGAAAGCTTCGGAGCCACAGAGGAGAGCGCAGCAACAGGGGTGCAGAGGGCAAAGTGGAGAGATTCCTGTACAGGGTATCGGTGCCGACCAGCATTCACCAGCCCGAGAGGCTTGTCTGCTCACCCACCGGGGCGGGCAGGGGCTGGGAGCTGAGGCTTGGGCATCGGAGGTCAGACTCCAGGGAGAAGACTGGGGTTGGCAGAGTGAACACAGCCTGAAGGGGGATAGTGAGCCACAGCTAACCTGGAGGGAATCCGGGAAAAAGTCTGGACCTGCCTAAGAGACAAGAAACCACTGTTTTGGGATGAGCGAGGAGAGGGGATTCAGAGCACTGTCTAAATGAGCTTCAGAGACAGGCGCGAGCTGCGGCTATGAGCGTGGGCACCAGAGACGGGCATGAAACGCTAATGCGGCTACTGCAGCCACTACGAATCTTGTCTGCAAGCACAGGTCACTATCCACAGCTCCCCTCGCAGAAGCCTGTGTAGCCCGCCACTGCCAGGGTCCCGCGATCCAGGGACAACTTCCCCGGGAGAACACACGGCACCTCAGGCTGTTGCAACATCACACTGTCCTCTGCCGGCACAGGCTCACCCCGCATTCTGTACCCTCCCTCCCACCGGCCTGAGTGAGTCAGAGACCCCTAATAAGCCACTCCTTTAACCCCTTCCTGTCTGGGAGAAGAACAGATGCCAGAGGGCGACCGACATGCAGAGGTGGGGCCAAATCCAAAGCTGAACCCCAGGAGCTGTGCGAACAAAGGAGAGAAAGGGAAATCTCTCCCAGCAGCCTCAGGAGCAGCGGATTAAATCTCCACAATCAACTTGATGTGCCCTGCATCTGTGGAATACCTGAATAGACAACGAATCATCCCAAATTGAGGAGGTGGACTTTGGGAGCAACTGTAGACTTGGGGTTTGCTGTATGTGACTGACTAGTTTCTGATTTATATGTTTATCTTAG
>NC_041228.1:69029445-69030687 GCF_002837175.3 Physeter macrocephalus
TTTTTTTTTTTTTTTGCAGTACACGGGCCTCTCACTGTTGTGGCCTCTCCCATTGCAGAGCACAGGCTCTGGACGCGCAGGCTCAGCAGCCATGGCTCACGGGCCAAGAGGCTCGGTGGCATGTGGGATCTTCCCAGACCGGGGCATGAACCCGCGTCCCCTGCATCGGCAGGCGGACTCTCAACCACTGCGCAACAAGGGAAGCCCTATATTTTTTAATTTTAATAATATTTTTAAATTTTTTTACTATAATAACTTTACTGTATTTTACTTTATTTCTTTCTTTTCTCCCTTTCCTTCTGAGCTGTGTGGCTGACAGGGTCTTGGTGCTTGGCTGGGTGTCAGGCCTGAGCCTCTGAGGTGGGAGAGCTGAGTTCAGGACACTGGACCACCAGAGACCTCCTGGCCCCATGTAATATCAATTGGCGAGAGCTCTCCCAGAGATCTCTGTCTCAACGTGAAGACCCAGCTCCACTCAATGACCAGCAACTTCCAGTGCTGGACACCCCATGCCAAACAATTAGCAAGACAGGAACACAACCCCATCCATTAGCAGAGAGGCTGCCTAAAATCATAATAAGGTCACAGACACCCCAAAACACACCACCGGACACAGCCCTGCCCACCAGAAAGACAAATTCCAGCCTCATCCACCAGAACACAGGCACCAGTCCCCTCCACCAGGAAGCCTACAGAACCCACTGAACCAACCTTAGCCAGTGGGGGCAGACACCAAAAACAACAGGAACTACGAACCTGCAGCCTGCGAAAAGGAGACCCCAAACACAGTAAGTTAAGCAAAATGAGAAGATAGAGAAACACACAACAGATGAAGGAGCAAGGTAAAAACCCACCAGACCAAACAAATGAAGAGGAAATAGGCAGTCTACCTGAAAAAGAATTCAGAATAACGATAGTAAAGGTGATCCAAAATGTTGGAAATAGAATGGAGAAAATACAAGAAACGTTTAATAAAGACCTATAAAAACTAAAGAGCAAACAAACAATGATGAACAACACTATAAATGAAATAAAAAATTCTGTAGAAGCAATCAATAGCAGAATAACTGAGGCAGAAGAAAGGATAAGTGACCTGGAGGATAAAATAGTGGAAATAACTACCACAGAGCAGAATAAAGAAAAAAGAATGAAAAGAATTGAGGACAGTCTCAGAGACCTCTGGGACAACATTAAATGCACCAACATTTGAATTATAGGGGTCCCAGAAGAAGAAGAGAAAAA
>NC_041228.1:69031031-69032786 GCF_002837175.3 Physeter macrocephalus
TCCCCTCCACCAGGAAGACTACACAACCCACTGAACCAACCTTACCCACTGGGGACAGACACCAAAAACAACGGGAACTATGAACCTGCAGCCAGCGAAAAGAAGACCCCAAACACAGTAAGTTAAGCAAAATGGGAAGACAGAGAAATATGCAGCAGTAGAAAGAGCAAGGTAAAAACCCACCAGATGAAACAAATGAAGAGGAAATAGGCAGTCTGCCTGAAAAAGAATTCAGAATAATGATAGTAAAGATGATCCAAAATCTTGGAAATAGAATAGAGAAAATGCTAGAAATATTTAACAAGGACCTAGAAGAACTAAAGAGGAAACAAGCAATGATGAACAACACAATAAGTGAAATTAAAAATAATCTAGAAGGGATCAATAGCAGAATAATTGAGGCAGAAGAACAGATAGGTGACCTGGAAGATAAAATAGTGGAAATAACTATGGCAGAGCAGAATAAAGAAAAAAGAATGAAAAGAACTGAGGACAGTCTCAAAGACTTCTGGGACAACGTTAAACACACCAACATTCGAATTATAGGGGACCCAGAAGAAGAAGAGAAAAAGAAAGCGACTGAGAAAATATTTGAAGCGATTATAGTTGAAAACTTCCCTAATATGAGAAAGGAAATAGTCAATCAAATCCAGGAAGCACAGAGAGTCCCATACAGGAAAATCCAAGGAGAAACATGCCAAGACACATATTAATCAAACTATCAAAAATTAAATACAAATAAAAAATATTAAAAGCTGCAAGGGAAAAGCAACAAATAACATACAAGGGAATCCCCGTAAGGTTAACAGCTGATCTTTCAGCAGAAACTCTGCAAGCCAGAAGGGGGTGGCAGGAAATACTTAAAGTGATGAAAGGGAAAAACCTACAACCAAGATTAGTCTACCCAGCAAGGATCTCATTCAGATTTGACAGAGAAACTAAAACCTTGACAGGCAAGCAAAAGTTAAGAGAATTCAGCACCATGAAACCAACTTTACAACAAATGCTAAAGGAACTTCTCTAGGCAGGAAACACAAGAGAAGGAAAAGACCTACAATAACAAACCCAAAACAATTAAGAAAATGGTAATAGGAGCATACATATCGATAATTACCTTAAATGTAACTGGATTAAATGCTCCAACAGCCCGCCTGCCGATGCAGGGGACGCGGGTTCGTGCCCTGGTCCAGGAGGGTCCCACATGCCGTGGAGTGGCTGTGCCCGTGAGCCATGGCCGCTGAGCCTGCGCGTCCAGAGCCTGTGCTCCGCAACGGGAGAGGCCACAGCAGTGAGAGGCCCGCGTACCGCAAAAAAAATAAATAAATAAAATAAAGAGTATTACAAGAGACAAAGAAGGTCACTACATAATAATCAAGGGATCAATCCAAGAAGAAGATATAACAATTGTAAATATTTATGCACCCAACATAGGAGCCCCTCAACACATAAGGCAAATGCTAACAGACATAAAAGGGGAAATTGACAGTAACACCCTCATAGTAGGGGACTTTAACACCCCACTTTCACCAATGGACAGATCATCCAAAATGAAAATAAATAAGGAAACACAAGCTTTAAATGATACATTAAACAAGATGGACTTAACTGATATTTAGAGGACATTCCATGCAAAAAAGAAAGAACAGAAAACCCCCAAAGTGAGCAGAGGAAAGAAATCATAAAGATCAGATCAGAAGTAAATGAAAAAGAAATGAAGGAAACAATAGCTAAGATCAATAAAACTAAAAGCTGGTT
>NC_041228.1:69033654-69064999 GCF_002837175.3 Physeter macrocephalus
GGACAACCTGGAAGAAATGGACAGATTCTTAGAAATGCACAAGCTGCCGAGACTGAACCAGGAAGAAATAGAAAATATGAACAGACCAATCACAAGCACTGAAATTGAAACTGTGATTAAAAATCTTCCAACAAACAAAAGCCCAGGAGCAGATGGCTTCACAGGTGAATTCTATCAAACATTTAGAGAAGAGCTAACACCTATCCTTCTCAAACTCTTCCAAAAGATAGCAGAGGGAGGAACACTCCCAAACTCATTCTACAAGGCCACCATCAACCTGATACCAAAACCAGACAAAGATGTTACAAAAAAAGAAAACTGCAGACCAATATCACTGATGAACATAGATGCAAAAATCCTCAGCAAAACACTAGCAAACAGAATCCAACAGCACATTAAAATGATCAAGTGAGGTTTCCCAGGAATGCAAGGATTCTTCAATATACACAAATTAATCAATGTGATAGACCATATTAATAAATTGAAGGATAAAAACCATATGATCATCTCAATAGATGCATAAAAAGCATTTGACAAAATTCAACACCCATTTATGATAAAAACTTTCCAGAAAGTAGGCACAGAGGGAACTTACCTCAACATGATAAAGGCCATATATGACAAACCCACAGCCAACATTGTTCTCAATGGTGAAAAACTGAAACCATTTCCACTAAGATCAGGAACAAGACAAGGTTGCCCACTCTCACCACTATTATTCAACATAGTTTTGGAAGTTCTAGCCACAGCAATCAGAGAAGAAAAAGAAATAAAAGGAATCCAAATTGGAAAAGAAGACTTAAAACCATCACTGTTTGCAGACTACATGATACTATACATAGAGAATCCCAAAGATGCTACCAGAAAACTACTAGAGCTAATCAGTGAATCTGGTAAAGTAGCAGGATATAAAATTAATGCACAGAAATCTCTTGCATTCCTTGAAATTAGAACACTCCCTAAAACCATATACAAAAATAAACTTAAAATGGATTAAAGACCTAAATGTAAGGCCAGACACTATAAAACTCTTAGAGGAAAACATAGGCAGTACACTCTGACATACATCACAGCAAGATCCTTTTTGACCCACCTCCTAGGGAAATGGAAATAAAAACAAAAATAAACAAATGGGACCTAATGAAATTTAAAAGCTTTTGCACAGAAAAGGAAACCATAAACAAGACGAAAAACCAACCCTCAGAATGGGAGAAAATATTTGCAAACGAAGCAACTGACAAAGGATTAATCTCCATAATATGCAGGCAGCTCATGCAGCTCAATATCAAAAAACAACCAACCCAATCCAAAAATGGGCAGAGGACCAAATAGACATTTCTCCAAAGAAGATATACAGGTTGCCAACAAACTCATGAAAGGATGCTCAACGTCAGTAATCATTACAGAAATACAAATCAAAACTAAAATGAGGTATCACCTCACACCTGTGAGAATGGCCATCATCAAAAAATCTACAAACAATAAATGCTGGAGAGGGTGTGGAGGAAAGCGAACCCTCTTGCACTGCTGCTGGGAATGTAAATTGATACAGCCACTATGGAGAGCAGTGTGGAGGTTCCTTAAAAAACTAAAAATAGAACTACCATACGACCCAGCATCCCACTACTGGGCAAATACCCTGAGAAAACCATAATTCAAAAAGAGTCATGTACCACAATGTTCATTGCAGCTCTATTTACAATAGCCAGGACATGGAAGCAACCTAATTGTCCACTGACGGATGAATGGATAAAGAAGATGTGCCATATATATACAATGGAGTATTACTCAGCCATAAGAAGAAATGAAATTGAGTTATTTGTGGTGAGGTGGATGGACTTAGAGTCTGTCATACAGGGTGAAGTAAGTCAGAAAGAGAAAAACAAATACCATATGCTAACACATACACATGGAATATTAAAAAAAACCAAAAAAAAATGGTTCTGAAGAACCTAGGGGCAGGACAGGAATAAAGACGCAGACGTAGAGAATGGACTTGAGGACATGGGGAAGGGGAAGGGGAAGCTGGGACGAAGAGAGAGAGTAGCGTGGACATATATATACACTACCAAATAGATAGCTAGTGGGAAGCAGCTGCATAGTGCAGGAAGATCAGCTCAGTGCTTTGTGTCCACCTAGAGGGGTGGGATAGGGAGCGTGGGAGGGAGATGCAAGAGGGAGGAGATATGGGGATATATGTACATGTATAGCTGATTCACTTGGTTATAAAGCAGAAACTAACACACCATTGTAAAGCAATTATACTCCAATAAAGTTGTTAGAAAATAAAAAGAAAACTTGTAAAACAGTAAGATGGTCACTCCACTGGACCAGAGGGAGAAGTTGCTGGGGAATGTGGGGCAAGAAAGTCCTCTACCTGCCGTGGAGTCACAGGATGCTCTCTGGGGAAGCTAGACCTCCAGCTGGGCCATGAAGAATAACAACTTTTCAGATGTCCAGCCAGGAAGAAGGTAACCCTGCTGGAAGGATGAGCCCATGTAAAATGGTCAAGGAGGCACGGTATGTTTGCAGATCTGCAAGAAGTTTAGTATTTTTGGCACAAAAAAGTCAGAGGGACAAGAGATGGAAAAATAAATAGAAAGTGAAGTCTGGGATCTGACCGTGAAGGGTTTGCTATGCAGGTAAGGTGTTTGCCTTCTATTTCCTGGAGTGCTGGTTTTCCATCTACAATGAGAATTATCTGGGGAACTTTTATATAAGGCCAATGCCTGGTCCCAGTCCCAATGATTCTGACTCAGAAGGTGTGGGGTGAGGCTTAAACACCAATATTGTTTTCAAACTTTTTATCGGAATAAAATTTACATGCCTGTTCAACCTCTACTCCAGTCATACCTGGCTCCTGTCTGGTCTCCAAATGTGCTGTTCTTTTTTGTGTGTTTTTTGTTTGCTATGTCTCTTTTCTTTTACATATAATGCTCCTAGAATGTCTTTATTTTTGACCCTGCTCTTCTAAATCTTATTTGGCTTTCATGACTCAAACCTACCATCACTTACTTCAAGAGGTCCTCCCTGATCTTTCCTGGCAGAGTTATGAATCCTTCCCTGTATTTCCATAGCACCTTTATATAATTCTCAGTGGTTGGTGTCCAGTTGACTTAGTTTGGGTCTTGGGCAGAATACGATGACTGAGTTATTCCACCCAGATTGCATCCAATGGGGGAGGAAAGATTGGGTGCTGATATCAGAAGGGGGAATGGATGCTGGGCATCAAAACAGCAAGTATACTTTTCAATATTACATAAACTTGTATTGTTCCTGAAAATATTTAAAGCGGTTGCCTTTCTATTAGACTCTGAGTTCCTTAAGGGCAAATACTACCTGATATTAATCTTTGAATACTTAGCTCCAAGTGAAGTTCCTGGCTCAGTAAGTGTTTGTTAAGTGAGTGGTTCTTGCCCTCAGTTTTAAAGATATGGGTTTATTCTAAAGTCTGTTCGGAATAGCATTCATCCTTTCTAAAGTGCTTCTACTTTATTCTCTCAGGCCCCCAGAGCTTTTGCACAATGGCTTTTGAAACTATCATCCCCAGAAAACATCTTTGAGAAACTCTAAGTTAGCTCCTTTCCATTTGTCCTCCTGAGAAAGCGATGCTAGAATTTAAGGGTCAATGATGGGAGGGGGGCAGGCCAGGTAGCTGGGATCCAAACCCACTAATCCCATGGACAGCTGGCCTCTGTCCCTGCCAGAATTCTGCTTCGTGGTAAGGAGGAAAGCAGAAATTCCTGGACTCAGGGTGAGAGGAGCCCAGCTCCTGTTGAAGTGATTGGGTTGACAGAAGCCACTGTGGAGGCAGAAAATGTTGCTTTCATTCTGCCCTATCTGCTGAACTTTCTCTAAGGATCTCTTTTGACTTATATTTAAGAATTGAAGGGAGAAGAAAAGCTGACAGTCAAGGAGTCTACATTTAAGTGCTAGTTTATAAGCAATTTTTCTAAGTCTTAGGTCATTTCAAAGTTGCCATTTAATGGGTATCATAGCATTTCCCTGGAGAGAGGAGTGCGTTCCATCAAACTCACTACCCTTTAGGAGCAGATTTGGATTTGGTTTTATGAACAGTAATGATTTTTTCATAAGGTACACTTTGCTTGCACACAGGAGGGTGTGATTCATAAAATAAAGCTCTTATGCCTTAATTATCCTTTCCAGGAGTAAACCCTATTTCCTGAAGCTGTAAGTCCTATTGTAAACAAGCTAGGTCCTCCTACATTTGACTGTTACCTTGTGTGGCCATATTAAATGCCACAAAATGCTTTAGAATGGGAGAATAAAGCAAAGAAGGAGAAGGAGGAGGAGAGAAGAGACGGCAGAGTAGCACCTGGTGGTACCCCTCAAAGAGAATGTCTCTGGCACCCAGATATCCACTGGGGCTCTGGGGCGGAAGGCAGAGCAGGTGGCTGAACTTTTTTATATTGAACTGACCATCCCCGTAGCAGTTTGTTCTCAGCAATCAAAGCCCTCTCTCCGGGCTTCCCTGGTGGCGCAAAGGTTGAGAATCCGCCTGCCGATGCAGGGGACACGGGTTCGTGCCCCGGTCCGGGAAGATCCCACATGCCGCGGAGCGGCTGGGCGCGTGAGCCATGGCCGCTGAGCCTGCGCGTCCGGAGCATGCGCTCCGCAACGGGAGAGGCCACAACAGTGAGAGGCCCGCATACCGAAAAAAAAAAAAAAAAAAAAAAGCCCTCTCTCCAGTGCCGAAGGATGAAGGGTGTACCTCAGAGCTGCTCTCTCCTTCCCTCCTCACCTCCCTCTTGGTCAAAACTTATTTGGACAACTGGATAACTTAATTAACTCAGTAGAAATAACAAGCGCAGCAGTGGCCTGCTTGACACCCAGTCCTTCCCTTTTTCCCTCTGTAGTAGCAGCATTTTTATTTTCCTTTGGAGTAGGGAGACAGGTGACCAAGAATCCTGCTTACCTACATTTCTCCCATCTGAGACCTCACAGCTGGCTTACAGGAAAGAGTCCAAACTGTTTGGCATGGGATACAACCAGGCAGTATAATCAAAGTGGTGTTTTGGGACTCATACTTTGGCATCAGAAAGTAAAGGCAAGGAGTAAACTAGCCGCCAATTAGAACAGTTTGGCAGGATATGGGCCGGCCTCACCCAGGGAGACATTGTGCCAGAACAATTATTTAGAGAGAATTTGGCCAAAGAATATAGTACACCGAGAGCCTATTAGGAGCCAAGCCTTGTGCTAAGTGCTTTACATACGTTATCTCATTTGTGACAAAAGTAATTCCCGAAGAGCACCCATGCTTTTCTGCTGTGGCACTTTTCACAGCCAGTAACTATATACTTATTTGTGTAGTTAGTTGTTTTGACATCTGGGTCCACCCTCTAAGTTTCCAACTATGTGCCTGGTGTGTAGTAGATGCTTGAAAATTTTGTTGAATGAATAAATGACTGTGTCTTACTTACAACTTGTGGAACATAGATTCGTGAGAAGAAACCTCATGGAATTCTAGGAAAACCTGAAAAACTAGTATTCAGGAAGGGGGGGCTAAACAGGGCAGTTCTGGGAACCACTACAGCTCAACCTTCACTTGAGAACTGGCCATTAATATTACAGCTGCCAATGCTTCTGCACTATGGTTCTCAGTTTAAATTCTTGAGGGGTAGATTCTGATTGGCCCAGCTTCAGTCAGGTGTCCACAAATGATCCAATCAGCTATGACCAAAAGGGCAGAGTCACATAGTAGGAACTGTCTGCAGGATGTGCCTTACAGAGATGTGTGTTGGATATTTCCTTTAGGTATGAGTTACAGTACTGTTGGCTATGAGTTCAATATTAATGAATCACAGTATATGTTAAATAAGGTGTCTTTGAATAGAAGTACACATAAAACCATGTTATGTGTTGATTGGTTGACAAAAATATTGTGACTAGAGACTAGCAGGGAGCTAACCCTTTATTTTTCCTGGGAGCAGTGGTTCAATATTTGCTAACTCAGTATAACTACTGCAACAAATGAGAATCAACTGTTGTTGGAAATTTATACTTCTGTCAGCAATGTATAAGAGTTTCCAATGAGCCACATTCTTGAAAATATTTATTAATTTTAAAATGTTTTTTAAACAGATTAAAAAATTTTGCCCATCTGGTAGTAATAATATATATATGGTGATATGATAATAATATATATGGTGATGATTTTTCCCAATCTGTGACTTGCCTATTCATTTTTTAAAAATTGAAGTATAGTTGATTTACAATGTTGTGTTAGTTTCAGGTGTAGAGCAAAGTGATTCAGAGATATATATATATATTCTTTTTCAGATTATTTTCCCTTAGAGGTTATTACAAAATATTGAGTATAGTTCCCTGTGCTATACAGTGTGTATATTAACCCTCAACTCCTAATGCCTATTCATTTTTATTAACTACATGTGTGATTCTCTTTCTCTTCCTCTTCCCCCTCCCCCTCCCCCTCCTCCTCCTCCTCCTCCTCCTTCTTCTTCTTCTTCCTCTTTTTCTTCAAGAAGGTCTAGGATCTCCTAAATCCTTCGCATTTTCATATATGTTTTAGAATAAGCTTGTCAATTTTCACTAAAAATTCTTATGGGATCATAATTGTCATTGTGTTGAATCTATAGTTCAGTTTGGAGAAAATTATCATCGTAACAATTTTGATACCTCAATTTTAAACAACAGAAGAGCCCTGTGGAGTTTGGTGTGCGTAACAACAATAAACAGTAAACATTTCAGTCACTGTGATGTTTTTCCATTGAAAACTAGCTCACATCTACTCTCTTCCTCATGTAGGAAATGTTCCCATCTTAAATGTACAAACAATATAGAGCCTCTCTTTACCCTCCTATTTGTTCCAAAAAGAATTTCCTTTTTCTTCATTGACTACATTGTTTGCCCATTAGAAAACCAAAAGAGAAAAAGCCAAACAGGAAAATAATTAAAAGAACAATTACTGCATGTTTTTGTATGAATATTATAGGTTAAAACTGAGAAAGTAATTTTTCTCTTAAATAGGTATTTTAGATTTGTTACTGCAAAAGATACCCCAAATCTTACTCTTTCAGTAATATCAATTTCCTGCAACATTCCCTGGCATTCTGAAGGAATTTCTAAATAAGCATTATTGTTTTCTTTTACAAACATACGTCTAATGATAGTAATTATTCTCTTATGAGGCTGCTATAAAACAGAAAATAGAGGGTATAGAAATTAGAGGCCGCGCATGATTCACTTCCTATAAGTTTCTATACTCCTTCAAAATAAAGATTCTCATAAATCACAAATTCACTTTAAAAACAATAAATTCAGGTTACCTGTTAGAATTGTACTGATCTATAGCCTTAGAGGGCTTTTTTGTTTTTGTTTTTTTTAATCTGAACTGGTCAGGGGCCAGGCACAGATCTCTGTTAGGTTAATGGTGAACATTCCATTTTGGGGTTCATCTGTCTCCATGTGTTTGAACATTTAATTCAAAGATGATGCTTCAGATTCATCAGTAGCACCTGTGCTTTAAGTTACTTTTATGACTAATCAACCCGGGGGTAATTGAAATCCTGCTGTGTTAGGTGACATGGGGCAGGCGAAAGATGTAAAGGATATGGTTTCTGCTGTTATAATCTTACAGCATACTTGGGCAGACAGGACCCAGATGCCTTCAACATCCCATAGAATATCAAAATGCATACACAGTACAGACCCTTAGAGGAGAATTTACATTTTAAAACATGACAATCATAATACACACACAGTAAGTGCACAATAAGTTAGAAAAGGGAGATTCTCATTCTTTCCTTGGAGATTGCATTATCCTTTTTATTTTCAGCCCTTATCTGAAAGTATGTGTTTATGCATTTATTTGCTCTCTTAGTTACATTTTTGTCTGTCTACTCACAAGAATGTTAAGTTTCGTGAAGAGCTCAGGTTCAGTATCAGGAGAACAACTTGTAAGTGATAGTTATACACTGCAGGATACATGATATATGAAACGGATGCTCTGTGTGCTAGTGGGTCACAGGGGAGCCAGGGGCCTGCTTCAGAGTTCAGAGAGAACTTCACAGAAGAGGTGACATTTTCCCTGTGTGAGAAAACCCAAGGGTCCATTTGCAAAAGTGGATTGATGGGTCAGAAGGGGTGTGTATTTAACATTTTGTTAGATATCACTAAATTGCCACCTTTAGTGGTGAAGAATGAGCAGGTGTTTATCTGGCACATAAAGGTGTAACAAAGGGATGATATTCCTGGCACAGGGAACAGCATGTGCAAGTGATCATGAAGTTTTGTGGGATGTGTGGTGGGGAGTAGCCAGACTGTAAAAGAATTTAGGGCCAGGTTAAGAATTAGGTGAGCTGAGGGCATCAGGGCAGATCTGTCGGCGGAAGTGATCCACAGCAGTCTTTAAAACCTCAATAGGATGCAAGGCAAAGATGATTAGGGACATGAATCCATTTCTGTGGTTGCTATCTTCCCTCCCTGCCCCCCTCTCTCCCTCCCTTCTTCCCTCATTTCCTGCATGCCTGCCTTGCCTTCCTGCCTTCACACATTGACTGAGCACCAGTTCCATGCCAGGCGCTGTTCTGGGCACTTAAGAGAACAAGGCGAAGTCCTGCTCTCCTGATGTTTGCCTTCTAGTGGGGGAGACACACTGTCAACAAGAGAATAAAGGGAAGAAGGAAGGAAGGAAGTTCAGGGGGTGTGAGAACTATGAGGGAAATAATTAAGTGAAGGAGAGTGCAGGGTGAGAGGGGGGTGGCCCCCCGAGACCTGGGGGGCGGATGCTGCACACCCACTTCCTGTCTACGTCCTGCCCCTGCCCTGTTCGTTGCAGGTGTCACTGCCCACCCAGGGTGCTGGGATTTCTCTCCTCTCTGAACTCAACTTCCGGTTTCGTGGTACCTATCTCTTGCAACTTCTATTTTCACTTTTCCATCTCCCCTGTTTGATCGTAAGCTCCCTGAGGGCAGGGCTGCTGAGTTTTTTCATGTTCGGATCCTACACTAGAGCACAGTGCCTAGAAGCACATAACCCTGATTTAAAAAAAAAAAAAAAACACAAAACTCCACTGTTGAAAAGTTAGCAAGTTTACATTTTCTGTTTTTTCTTTTCTCCTGTTTCTCAGGTTGTTTGCATGAAGCATGGTCGCCGCTGCTGAGGAATCCTTTGGCTTGGGCTGAGTCGGTCTCTCTTGCGTCTTCAGTCCTTGCGGTGACCTCCACGTTGTTCCACTCGTGATAAATGAAGGGCCTCTCGGGCTGTGCTCCTCGCCTCATAATGAGGATTACCAGCAGGCCTGGATGGATCCAGAGTAATGTGAGCCTGCTGTCCTGCAAATGTCTGTAATAATAAATGACAAGGAAGGCAGAAGGTGTGATACATTCATTTCTTTATTATGAAATGTCCCTGTAGAGTTTCAGTGCCCAAATTTAAACTAAAAAAGAAAGCAAGCTATCCTCTGGGGCCTTTGGTTGCATGTCATGAAAGAGTGTCAGTTTGGAGTGAGACAATGGCTTCTTTGGGATCAGAGGGCTTTCTAGAGATTACAGAGGCACCTCGTTTGGAGGTTTAATTGCAGACAGTTTCAATAAGGGTGATGCTAGATTAATCATGACCAGTTGATTTAAATGGGAAATGGATTATAATTGAAATATGAGTTAGAGCCACCCTGAAAACCTTCAGAAAATTACAACTGTAGGTCTTCATAGGAGAAGTTACCTTTTTCCAACTTGACAGTAAGGGCTCTATAGTATCAGATTCTAGAAACGAGGAATGTCAGAACTGGAGAGAGTACTCGTGATGCTGCCTCTTCCTCCTATAGATGTGAAAGTCAGATCCGGAGCCATGAAAGGATTTACTGAAGACCCAAGGCCAGGCAGTGGTTGAGGCATGCTTATAGATTAGGTCTTTTGACTTGTTTGCGTTTCCCTCTGTTCTTGATATGTGATGATGAAAGAGCTTGGTAGGCTGTAAAGTCTTGTGTGATCTACTGGCATCCCATCATCTCCATGTGCTGCCTCCAATCCTAATTTGACCTTCCTGGGCCTTAGCTTACTTGGTGACATTAGTTGATGTCCAAGTTCTCTTCTGTTTCTAAAATTCCATTCCTTCATGGCTCTGTTTTTAGAAAATAGAGGGAGTGGTTGAAAGAACCTTGGAATTCGTCAAGAAACTCTTAAGTTTTGCCTCCACTGACCCTCCTCCTTCAGTCTCATCTCTTGCCACATTGTGCCCATCCCATCCTCTGACCTACCGGTGCAGCTCCCCAAATGCCCCAGGGTCAGAGCATCTGTGCGTGATGTGCCCTCTGCTGTCTTTGCCCTGCTAAGTCCTATTTGTTCTTGAAGGCTCTGTTCGAGCATCAACTTCTCAGGAAGGCTTTCTTGTGTCCCCTTACAGGCTTCCCCAGCACCCGATGCCTCTTGCTACCACAGTTTATCACACTGTGTGGTAACTGTCTACCTAGATCTCTCTCTATCTTTCCAGGCTGTGAACTCCTCAGCTCTGAATACCAGTGCCTGCACTGTGCCTGGAACATAGGAGAGGCTCAGTAAATGTTTGTTTAATGATATGTAGATAGATTGCTGAGTGGTTCTCTCCAAGAGATGACCAGCAGTTCCATACTGATGGCTGTGTCTTGTCTTTTAAGACTTTGACATCTGGGCATTGGCTGGTGTGCACCGCCAATTGGTGGCTTAGAAGGAATAATGATGGTGTTAAGATTCATCCCTTGGTGCCGCTTTGCTGATGGAAGGAGCTCAAGGTGAATGACTTCTGAGCCTTCATCACAGGACAGCATGAAGCTAGCTGCTTGCTACCTAGCCAAACCCTGTTTCAAGGTGAGAGCTCTGGAAAGATATGTTGCAGACCCCAAAGAAGGTATAGCCTCTCCTGGGTTTACAAGATCTAGTGTACATTGGCAGCCCCTTCAGAGTTCTGGAGAGATGGGTGTAAGGCTTCTCACTGCAGCTGGAGGATGCGAAGAGGTCAGCCATTCTCTAAAATTCTCAGAGGTTTTCCTTTCTGAGTTTGCTGAGTGGTTTCTAATGTGTGTTAACTCAGGACGCTGCTAATTGCTGCTGATTGCTGATGAATTGCTGGCAATAGCAAGTGACTGTCCTGGCAGCAGCAAAGGCTTGTCCCAAGATAACAGGAGTATGGATAGAATGGTGTAGGTGGTGCTGGGCTGCCTACACCCAGAAGCCCAGGCAGCCCAGCAAGCCACTTAGCAAGGGGAGCCAGAAGCAAAAGCTCTCTTGGGAGCCCAAGGCTACCAAAAGTGTGGAGACAGAGGGCATGATTCAGCAGGAACTGGGACTCTGCTGTGTTAATTTTTATATTGAATGATGAATGGAAGTTGGCCACCAAGCTTAAGGAAAGTTGCTTCTCAACACCTCAGTGTGTCAGGATTCTTGAAGGAATCAAGGATAAAACAAGAGAAGTAATGCCAAATGGAAACAAGGGAATTGAAGATTTTGATAACGTGTTCAAAATTAATGGAGGGTGTGTGCATGATATGTAACAGGAAAGTAGTTCCAGACTACTGAGATTACCTAATAATTGCTGGCCTTCTTCTCTCTCCAGCAGTTATAAGGGAGGCTTTGCCCTGTCACCCCTGCTTTTCCTTCTCCCAGGCCTGGGGTGGGGATGTGGAAAGAGGCACAATCATTTCTTGAGCTCACCCACTGCGTTGTAGTAGGCTTTAGGGATATAGCATGAAACTAGATGGAGTTTAAAGTGTTTTAGTCCTTCCTGCTTTTTCTTTATTCCTCTGAAAATTTAATCCAGCTATTGACCCTGCCTGGATGCTATTTCTTCTTCTTTGGTTGGGGTGGGATGGCTGTGTGTGTATGTTTGTGTGTGTGTGTGTGTGTGTGTGTTTGTGTGTCCCTGAAGCAGGTACTGATGTTCCAGCAGGGAGGCCAGGGCCAGGATCCTTTCTTGGTAACTTAGGGGTCAACAGCAGACATGAAGGGAAGGAAGGCTTGGCTTGGGGGCCTTTAGATCAAAGGGGCCTCTGAGACTTGGTTGGGCTGGCTCCTCTTTGTTGGAATGAAGTCTCCACAGCAAGCATACTCCATCAGTGATTGCGTCAGTTGGGACTGTAGCAGGAAATAGATGGTACACTGAAATGGTCACCTGGAGAGAGTTTAATGAATGGATTTTTTCAGAAACATGGACAGGGCCAAGGAAATAAGCAAAGGATGAAGCACCCAGAGGGTAGCAACAGTGGAGAGTACCTCCTGATGATAATTGTCAATCCCATGGAGCTGCCACTTGAAAACTATACGTACCAGCTGAGGACTGAACATCTGACCATTGTGGTGCATCATTCCCTTATCACTGGAACGTCTACAGGTATTATTAAACCCATTTTACAGATGAGGCATGTTAGGAATTTACCCAATGCCACACCTCCAGTAAGTGAGGAAACAGATTTGAGTACAGATCTGTCTGAATCTAAATGTCATGTCTTTTCTGGCTGCAACCATTACATCTCTCATTCAAGGCAGTAAGAGGTGAAGGCAGGGGTGGCGTCATCCTTACCTGTCCCTTTTATTATGAAAGCAAAAACTGCTGTGTCATCCCCAGAAGACCCCCACTTATTTCTTCCTGGCCAGAATTGTGTTATATGACCCCACTGCATGGCCCCCTTACATGCCTGCTCCTCACCCCTCCAGTTGCAAAGCAGGCTGGGAAGGCAAGTGTTTGGCTTTTCCCTCCTGTATAGTGGAAGGTGATAAGGGAGCAGGACTTGAGAATGATTCTTAGGTCCACCAACTAATGACTGACCTCTTTTTTCTAGAGTTTTTATGACACAGTCTTTCTTTAGATGATTTGACACATTCCATCTGGTTTTGATCAATTAATGCAAGATTCTTCACTTTCTGGGTATTTAAGGTGACAGCATATTTCTGATCTATTATGTATTGGTTTCTCCTGTCTCTGGGTTTCTGGGAGGCACTTCACATGAAAGCCGGTGGATGCTGACAATAGTGCCTATGGTACCAGGATTAGAGATCAGTGGAAAGCCCTAAACACACTCCCTGGCACATAGCAGATATTTGGCAAATGGTCTCTATGATCATTATTCATCATTTCTGCCTTCGCATGACAGGGGAAGGTCTTGGAGGGAGGTGGCTGGCTATGCAGGTGGTATTGACGAATGGAATTTGGATGTGCGAGCTGTGGTTTAAGACACCAGGATGATGCATTCCTGGTTAAGTGTGAAGAATGGACGGAGGGGCAGATTGCATTTGGTCAGAGGGTAGCTAACTGATGTAGAGCTTTACACTGAGCAGGGCCAGAGAAGAGAGAAAACCATAGCCAGATAAATCGCTGAAATTGGTTCTACAGAGAATAGGAATTGTGAGTTAAAAGAAGGGTAAAAATGTAAGAAATTGTTGTGATTTTGAGACAATTGGGGAAGTGAACTGGAGATTGTAGTACTCTAGGCATTGGGCTGAACTCCGTTGTGTTGCAATCATGACACATTTACATTTGCTTTGCCTTGTCAACATAATCTGGAATAAGATAAGCGCCTTCCTAATTTTCCCAAAGGGGATGGAAGTAGATTCCAGACCTAGAGATGGCATCAGTCTAGATGATGGCTTAGATGAAAAAGAGATGTTCCCAGGCACCTGCCTGAGGAGTCTATGGAAAATTAAAACAGTATCACTTACATTGCATTTATTATGTGCCAGGCACTGCTCTAATTACTTTGCTTAGATGGTTTCATTTAATCTTCACAATAGCTGTGTGCAGTAGATACTTTTATCATCCCTGTTTTACATCTGAGGAAACTGAAGAACAGGGAGATAAGTGACTTGACTAAACTCACATGGCTCGTAGTGGTTTAAACCCAGCCAGCCTGCTCTGGAGGCCAGGCTGAGTCCCCATGTCAATATAGGTCAATTAGGTTGGCTTAAATGAATTTCCTTCTAAATGGAAGGAAATTTAACTTTCCTTAAATGAATTGCCTACTAAACTGACAATCAGAGCAAAGTGGTGTAATGTGCACTTGTTTTTGAAATAAGTCAATTCTATTATAGAAGATGAATAAATTTGTAAAATGTAGGTGAAACATTTTAAGGTGTGTTAGATATAGACAAGCAGCTAGTAAGTAGGACATATGTGTTAAACATAGATGGGAAGGCATAAAGTGACCAAAAGATATCTGATATTCATGAGGTCCTGGGTATTAAATATTCAGTCATATATGTGTATATGGGATATATGAGATACTAAATATAAAAAAAGGCATAAAGTATTCAGGTTACTAAATGAGCACATAATATTAATGAGGTCCTAATTCATGTAGCCATTCTTGCCCCATGTATCCTCTGCCCAAGAAACACACATAAACCCAGGGCTGGTCATCAGCTAACTGGTGAGCTATAGCTGTGGCCAGAGGTACTTGTCCCTTTGTTTCTCCAATGGAGCCAATGTGTGATGGCCAGGGCAACTTTCCATCCTTGGGTCCCCTTGCTCAAATCTCAATTTTGATCTTTGTAACTATGGCATTGGTAGGAAAGACATGTGTGTGTGTGTGTGTGTGTGTGTGTGTGTGTGTGTGAGAGAGAGAGAGAGAGAGAGAGAGAAAGAGAGAGAGAAGACAAATGAACACTGCTAACCCAGGATTCAAGCAATGAGGTCCTCCCACCCTGGCTGCACCTTATCTTAAGTGTGTTAACTCATCCTGGTCTCTTTTCCCTTCTTTCTCGCTGTGTGTTACAAATGGATTTTTGACAAACCATCCCGTGACCTCCTGGTAGTGTTTTCGGCATTCTGGTAGCCTGCAATGGCATCAAGATAATGCCCCACAGGACAATGGTAGACCTAGGCTATTGGGACCTCAGCAAGACCCCTGATAATGGTACATGAGATCCTTGTGGGCAAATAGAAGCTGGGAGGTATGGCAAACAGAAGGACTCCTGCCTGCTGGTGGTGGCAACACTCTGGGACCAGGGCCCTGGGAAGAGGTTCCTGGTGAGGCTCCCTCTCTCCGGTCTGCTCTGGTGATTAGGTGAAGACATACAAGTTACTTTAATCAAATTTAAAGCGGTGACAAATATTTGAAGGTCTTCATGTTGGAGAAGGGTTTTATCTGTCCTGATTTTCTGAGTTGAGCTGTGGGCCATCCGTTCCACTTGGGGCCAGAGGCTGGGATGTGAGGGGGAGGGAGAGTGTGGGGACTGGCCGTAGAATGTAACGAGGGGCCCTTGAGTCCACAGAGCACCGAGTGAGGTGAAGTGGGGAAGGATGAGAACAGGGCTCAGCCCCAAGACTTGTGCGTGGCAGGAGGGAGGTAAGAAAACTGGTCCTAGGTGAGGCGTACCACAGTGCAGGAGGTGAACAAAACCCAGGTGCCCCAGTAGAGGGGATCAGTGGTTTTCCTGGGGAATGCGAAGGAAGCTGCTAACCCCCAGCGTCCTGGGAACCAAATCTGTCTAGTATCTAGGGTCTGCTATGCCCATGTTAAGCCTGGCTCACTACATAACCATTGATAGGTATAGGAATTGTGGATACGTCAAGCTTGTTCCAGCAATCACCGAGGTTCCTGCCCTCACACTCTTCCTAATTAGTTCCTATCTCGCTTCTTTCAAACTCTGAATCAGTGTGACATGAGCCTTTGGGCTGGGACTTTGAAACCCGGCTTTCTCTAAAGAAGTAGTTTTCAAAAATTTTTGACCTTGATCCACAATAAGAAATACTTTCACATAAAAATGAAGTATGTATACGTGAACATGCATACATATATGAAACCAAAATAAGAGTTCCATGAAATTTACCCTTACCATATTTGATGAGCTCTAATGTGGTCCATTCCATTTCACTTAAAAAATGTTCATCACAACACACTAAATTGTTATATATCCCACTAATGTATCATGACCCATAGTTGGAAAAAATCGTGTTAGAGGATTCAGGCTTGACTTTTGTTCTTTTGCTGTCAGGGCCTTGTGCTACCTTGGGAGCAACCGTGCCCTACCTGAGCCAATGGAACCCAATTCCGGACAACAACCAAATGCTTTAATTTCTTCCACAGAGATGGAGCAGAAACGAATGGGCATTTACTGGGGAACCCCAGAGACTTATTATGACCTAAATAATTTGCATATATTTCTTCACGTAATTCTCATAGTCATCCTATCCATTTGATATTTTAATTCTCCTTTCACAAATGAAGCAAATGAGATCAAAGAAGTGTGATTCATCAGTGGTCACAAAGGTAATAAGTGGGATAATTGGCACTTGAACCAAAGACTGTTTGACTGCAGCTTCAGGACCAGGTACCTTTCTTCTGTATCAGTGAGATTACTGCCCCTAGCTCTCTCCTATATATAACAACTCTGGAGCTTGAATTCCCTTTCCATTTTCCCTTGTGAATCCCAAACCCTCTCTTTGCTATATATGCCACTGGAATAACTTGAGAATAAAGATCCTATGTAGCAAATTTTTTTGTCTTGTACATGTGTGTTTGGTGACCATCCTCAGCCTCATGAGTATATTTATCCTTGTCTTATCCTCACAAGTATTTCTAAGCAATATTTTGACAGATGCAAGGGCTGGAATGGTCGAAGCAGCTGTCTGTTATGTTGTCTCCAATGACGTATGACAGTCTTCCTCCTTAACTAGGAACAGGATGTATGCATGATTTATATCCGCAAGCTATAACTCTCCAACAGGTGAAGTCTCAGTTGTTAGTATTTGAAGTATCCTCTATAAAGCCTAAAATTAGTACAACAGAATGTGAATTGCAAAATGGCAGACACATCAGGTTCTGCCTGATATGATAAAAATAATAAAATTTCTTATTACCCTATAACTTGTTTATATATGAAATAAATACGCCAATATATGGCACCTAGAGATGTCTAGAAGAGAATTTTAAAGCTTCAGTGATCTTTGTTGAAGTTTGAGGTCAATGTCTTTGTGCTTGAAGGATATTTTCAAATGGGTTGGGGGTGGTAGTGCTAAAAGGGACATGAATCATGCATGAATAAATAGAAAAAGATCCTAGAATTATTTTGAGAGAATGGAAACTTGGTCACTTAAAATATATATTAATTATAAAATGAATACACATTTATTGCAGACAATTTTGAAACAAAAATGTATAAAGTAGAAAATAATATACTCTTAATACCCAGAGTAAAGTTAACTGTTAAAATTTTAGGTATATTTCACTCCAGTTTTTTTCTTTTTCCAATACATCTCAAATAAACACAGATGTTCATATGTTTACAAAATTGGGATCAAGCTCATTATACTGAAATATAGTTTCATAGCTCTGCTTTTCTTTAAAAAAATTAATAAAGAACTTTCCCATATGCCACTATATATTCTTTGGAAATACATATTTTTAAATCTATTTATTCCTTTCTTGGACATTCTGGGGTTTTTTTAGGGTATTAAAAGTATAGTCAAACATTGCTTTGTTTTTATATCCAAAATTGTGAAATCCCTACATACAGGAAAAGCAATACAAGAAGTCAGAAAACATTGAAAACATAAACAGTTCCTGTAAAAGCAATTTTAACAGCAATATTGCCTGCTTGCAGTGGTTTGGCTTATGAGGGCTAATTCTGTTGTTTTGTTTTTTGAGAACATAGGTATTTGTTTATTCTACATATATTTGATTTTATACCACACACTTCCTCCAAACTCCTCCTTTCTGTCCTCTGATTGGAATGCTACCCATGTCCCTTTGGTGATTGATGTTAGCTTATGGTTCTGATCAATTAAATCACTGGTGTCAACTTCAGAAAGAACGCCTTTCATTAATTACATTCTTTGACTAATATATTTCTCTTTAAATGTCACATTTCCATGGTAAGAGGTTTCAGTAAGAACTAAAGTGTTTCAATAAGTTACAATTTTTAAAGAAGTTTATTTCATAAAGAAAGGAATTTGAAAGTAAAAAGCCCCTATTTTTTCCTATATGACCATTCACCTCATAGTTCAACAAAGCAAAAGCGACCAGAAGTCAGTCTGGCCAGGGTTTGGTCTCGGTTGGGCAGGGACACTCCTGCTCTGGGCCCCAGGACCACTTGTGGTGGCTGCCCTTTAATTGTTCACTGTGACTGGAGCTTTTGCTCATTCTGTTTCCACACAGTGTTGCCCATAGAGATCTAATTTCCTCTCTGTGTTATGTTGACTATTAAACTAATTGTAACAGTGAGTGATTTTCAAACTGTGTTCCACGAGGCCCGAAGGCAGAGATCTCCCAAGTTACCTGGGAGGTTGTTAAATATGCTGGTTCTGGACATTAATTCTGGAGATTCTGACTCAGCAAGTCTGGGATGGGGTCCACATTTTGAGAACCACCCTCCTGGGAGAGGGCTGGATAGTGGTAGATTTATCAACCCTTCCCTCTGTTCTACTACAATGGAAGTTTTTTTTTTTAAAAAGTCTGAAAACAGCTTTTCTAAAGAATGCTGTGCTTACTCTACCCTAGTATGAGCATCAGAAAAGCAGTGACTTTCAGAAGCTTACAAGAGATGACTCTGCAACACAGGGTGGTTACCAGCTGCTTCACTTCTGGAAAAACTGTAAGATGCTCTGTCCACTACTTCTGTCCTTCCTCCTGCCCTGACTTCTCAGCGATTAAATCGGCATTCTCTATGATGTACAGCGTGATGCTGGTGGGTGTTTTCAGGAAAAATGAGAAATGGGGCATAAATAGTTACTTAGCTTTTACAAGAGCATAAAAATATAAAAGTAATGTGCTGCACAATTTTTGGTGTGGAGGGCTCATCCTTCACTGACATATGAACATGCTGTTCCTTAGAAGTGGGTTGTTGAGAATAGGAGGGTAAGTTATTTAAAACAGTGTGTGCATTATGTGGTCACAACTTTATGTTTTAAATAATTCAGTATAGACATGTAAGTGTATGTGTATGAATTGTTTGGAATTCATTCACATTTGGGCAGTCAGTTAACCTAGGCTGCATGCATGTTTCTAGGAATAGTTTGTTGATATTTAACCAAACGACATACTTTGCAAACAGCCCCTCAACCCTTCCAGCCATCTTTATCTTGGATTAAAATAGGACTAGAGGGCTTCCCTGGTGACACAGTGGTTGAGAGTCCGCCTGCCGATGCAGGGGACACGGGTTTGTGCCCTGGTCCGGGAGGATCCCACATGCTGCGGAGCGGCTGGGCCCGTGAGCCAAAAAAAAAAAAAAAAAAAAAAAAAAAGGACTAGACATTTTGTTAAACGTTACTAATGGGTTCTCCTTGGTGAAATTAATAGTTTGCTATTTTGTACAATGGCTTTTAGAACTTTTTTGCTGAAATTATTGGTCTTTAATATATATGGATTGATCAAAATATTTTAGAGAAGCTCTCCCATTTTGCATGAAAGGGTATAAGAAGCTAGGCAGCCTGCCTTCCTCACATGTGGGGTTGGTGCCTGAGACTTGAATACAATATGTTTTTGTTTTCCCACAATTTAGAAGATTCTGGTCATTTGAGGTTGACTGAGAGGTTAACTGAATTTGCCTCTAGAATTCATGATTTTCCTGAATATTTTTTTAATGCAAGGTATGGTTAGACTATTTAAGAAGATGAGCCTGGGGGGAAAAAAAAAGAAGAAAAAAGGGACTGGCAGTCCAGTGGTTAAGAATCTGTGCTTCCACTACAGGGGGCATAGGTTCAATTCCTGACCAGGGAGCTAAGATCCTGCATGCCCCGTGGTCTGGCCAAAAAAAAAAGACAGAGCCTGGGACTTCATCTAGCTAAGAAAACAGGTTGCCTTTGTGCTATCTGCCAATAAGTGCTTGTATTAGTGACAGAATTTAATCTGAGAACTGCTTTATCTATAACCTGCCACAAAATTCAAGCATTTATTAATAATCTGATACAAACGTACTTTCATATAAGAACATTTATAATATCAAGATTACAACTGAAAATCTTTTGAATAATTAAAAGGAACCATTCCATATTACAAAAAAACTCTTCTTTGCCTTAAATTGAAACCCAATTTTGTGATGAAAGGAATCAGAATAAATACAGGGTCTATTTAAATTTTATGATAACTACTATGTATTTATCTGACAATAAATATATTTATCTGATAATAAATATATTTATCTGACAATATAATGGCTAGTTGACGATTTGTCTTCTCAAAACATCTGTGCTGGTAGTCTTTCTATTGTTTTAAATATTCTTCATTAAATAGCTATGGAAGAAGCACTTTCACTTCTGGGAAGATGGAGTAGACGTACTTTTCCCCATTTCATGTGCTAAGTACAACCCAAAACCCTGGACAATATGTATAAAACAAACATAAGAAGATTCTGAAAGATGAAAAGAAGAAAGCAGACCAGGTAGGAACCTCAGGACACAAGGAACAACATGATGGTAAATTTCCTGGGTTTTCTTTTTGTCTCATAAATCCCAGACTTGGAGCTTAATAAACCTGTAACCTGGAAACACCAAGTGCAGACAGAAAGAGCCCCAACACAAGCCTGCTCTCTCTAGCCAAAGGACCAGGAAAGGGGCAGCTTAGGAAGACAGAAAACGTTTAGACAATAACTGCTCCACTCCAGCCAAACACCACAGAAGAACCAAGGCCCCACCTCCACCAACACCAGAAAAGACTCCTACCCTCTCCACACTGGAACAAGGAAACCCCTCACCTGGAGTGGTGTCAGAGGAGACCGCATGGAGTGTTAAGATTTTCACCACTGTCCAGTGGTGATGAGACCACCTCCCCGGCCCCCATGGTGTCAGTAGAAGTACAAGTTATCTATATATAATGCAATACCCAGAGAAATCACTAAAAATACTGTACAAGAAATACATTCAAAAATAACATAGATTTATTATAACCCATAGGAAGATAGGAAAAAGGAAGCAAATGAAAAACTGAGAGAACAAACAGAAAACAAAATATAAAATGGCAGGCTTAATTCTCAACATATTAATAATTGCATTAAATGTGAATGTTTTACATATATCAACTATAAGACTGTCACTGGCAGAGTTTATTTAAAAAACATAACTCGGGCTTCCCTGGTGGCGCAGTGGTTGAGAGTCCGCCTGCCAATGCAGGGGACACGGGTTCGTGCCCCGGCTCGGGAAGATCCCACATGCCGCGGAGCGGCTGGGCCCGTGAGCCATGGCCGCTGAGCCTGCGCATCCGGACTTGTGCTCCGCAACGGCAGAGGCCATAACAGTGAGAGGCCCGCGTATCGCAAAAAACAAAACAAAACAAAAAAAAAAACGTAACTCAACTGTATGTGATCTATAAGAAACTCATTTCAAATATAACAATGTAGAAAGGTTGAAAGTAAAAAGATGAAAAAGATATATTATGCAACCATGAATCAAAATAAATCAGAAGTGGCTATATTAATATCATATAAAGTAACTTTAGAGCAAAGAAAATTAGTCAGAAAGGGACATTATTTAATGGCAAAAGGTCAGTATACCAAGAAGAGATAGTAATCCTAAATGTGTGTGCATCAAACAATAGAGCTGCAAAATATGAGAAGCAAAAACTGATAGAACTGAAAGTAGAAATGGACAAATTCCTCATTATAGTTGGAGATTTCCATACTCCTCTAATAACACTGGTAGAACAACTAAACAGACAATCAGCAAGGATATAGAAGAATGCAACAACATTATCAGCCAACAAATTTAATTGACATTTATAGGAAGATTCACCCAACCACAGCAGAGTACATATTCTTTTCAAGTGCCCATGGAACATATACCAAAATAGGACGCATCTTGGGCCATAAAACTTTTAAGAGAATAGAAGTCATATGGTATGTACTTTCTGGACACAGTGGAATTAATCTAGAAATCACTAACAGAAGGATCACAGCAAAATTTCCATGTGCTTGGAAACTAAACAATACATTTCTAGGTAATCCATGGTTTTGATTATATTGAAGTAAAAAGAAATTGAACTGAATGAAAATGAATATACAGCATATCAAAATTTGTGGACTCAGCTAAAGTACTACTGAAAATAAAATAGCATTAAAATGTTTTCATTAGAAAAGAGGAAAAGTAATCTAAGTTCTTTAAGAATCTAGAAAAAGAAGAGCAAAATAAGTGAAAAGCAAGCATAGGGAAGGAAATAATAAAAGAACAGAGATCAATGAAATTAAAAACAAAAGTAGAGGAAATCAGTGGAACAAAAAGTTGTTTTTTCCTAAAATTTTTAAATGTTTTAAAAATTTTATTTTATATTGGAGTATCATCGATTACAATGTTGTGTTAGTTTCAGGTGTACAGCAAAGTGATTCAGTTATACATATACAAGTATCTATTCTTTTTCAAATTCTTCCCATTTAGGTCATTAAAGAATATTGATTCTTTGAAAAGACCGCACACCTCAGTGAAGATCCCGTGTGCTGCCACTAAGACCCGACACAGCCAAAAAAATTAAAATACATAATAAATAAGTAATAAAAAAACAATAATTTAAATCCTCCCAAAATAAATCTCCAGGCCCAGAAGTTTTCACTGGAGAATACTAACAAATGTTTAAAGAACTAACGCCGATTCTACACAATATCTTCAAAATAGAAGAAAAGGAAGCATTTCTAATTCATTTTATGAAGCCAGTATTTCTTGATACTAAAAACCAGATAAAGACAGTACAAAAAAGAAAAAGAAAACTATGAATATAGACACAAAAGTTTTTGCAAAATATTGGCAAATAGTATTTGGCATTCTATAAAAGGAATTATACACCACGACCAAATGGGGTTTTCTCCAGAGATGCAAGACTGGTTCAACATTTGAAAATCATATAATGTAATTCACCGTATTAATAGGCTAAAGAAGAAAAATCATATGATCATAGATGCAATCACATATCAATAGATACAAAAATTTTTTGAAAATTTTAACATTTTTGATTTTAAAAAAAACCTCTCAGAAAAACAGGACTAGTGGGGAATTTCCTCAACTTGAAAAAATGAATCTATAAAAATCCTAAACCTAACATCAAACTTAATAGTGAAAGACTGTACGCTTTCCCCCTAAAGCTGGGAACAAGGCAAGAATGTCAGCTCTCACCACTCTTATTTAGTATAGTTTTGTAAATTCTAGTCAGTGTAACAAGGCAAGAAAAGGAAATAAAAGGCATACAGATTGGAAATGAAGAAATTTGTCTGTCCTTATATGCAGATGACATAATTGTCTCTGTAGAAAATCCCAAGGAATCAACAAAAAGGAATCCGTCCCCAAAACAAATGAACAAATCTCAACTCCTAGCATAATTAAGTGAATCCAGCATAAAATTGAATTATTTTTCTGTATATGAGTAATGAACATGTGGACACTGAAATTAAAAGTACAATACCATTTACAATGGCTCAAATAAAAAATAGGTAGAAATCTAACAAAACATAAATAAGACTTGTATTCCACAGACTACAGAATACTGAATAAAAAAGAGATCTAAATAAATAAAGATACATATCATGTTCATGGTTTGGAAGACTCAGCATAGTAAAGATGTCAGTTCTCTCTGAATGAAATGTTTAATGCCATTCCTATTAAAATTCTAGCAAAATTTTTATAGATGTAGATACGATTATCCTCAAATTTATATGGAAAGGCAAGGGAACTATTTTGAAAGAGAGGAATAAAGTGGGAGGAATCATTACCCAGTATCAAGACTAATTATAAAACAATAGTAATCAAGATTGTTTGGTATTCATGGAGAGTTAGACACATAGATCAATGGAATAGAATAGAGAACTCAATAAGAGACCTATACAAATACTTGCAACTGATTTTGACCCAAGTACAAAAGCAATTCAATACAGGAAGGGTAGGCTTTATAAAAAATGGTCCTGGAGCAATTGGACATCCAGAAACAACAAAATAAATCTTGCCTAAACCTCATAACTTATACAAAATTTAACTCAAAATTGATCATGGACTTAAATGTAAAATGCAAAATTATAAACTTCTTAGGAAAAACATAGGAGAAAACTCAATTTGGGATCTAGGGCTAGGCAAAGAGTTCTTAAGGGGGACACCAAAGGCACAATTCATAAAAGGAAACCTGATAAATCAGACTGGATAAAAATTCTAAACTTTTGCTTTGTGGAAGACCTTGTTAAGAGGCTAAAAGAAAAGCTACAGATTAGGAGAACATACTTGCAAACCACATATCTGACAAAGAACTAGTACCTAGAATATATTAAGAACTCTCAAAACTCAACAGTAAAAGAACAAATAATCCAATTATTTGTCAAAAGACATAAAGAGACATTTTAAAACCAAAGAGGATGTACGTATGCAAATGAACACATGAAAAGATGTTCAACATCATTACCCTTTAGGGAAATGCAAATTAAAAGTAGAATGAAATATAACACACCTTTAAGAATGGCTGAAAAAATACGTATGATAATAACGAAGGCTGATGAGAATGCAAAGCAACTAGATCGCTGGTACATTGCTGATAAGATTGTAAAATGGCACAGCCTCTCTGGAAAACAGTTTGGCAGTTTCTGTCCATGCAATTATTATTATTATTTTATTTATTTATTTATTTATTTTTTGTGGTATGCAGGCCTTCCCCTGTTGTGGCCTCTCCCGTTGCGGAGCACAGGCTCCGGACGCGCAGGCTCAGTGGCCATGGCTCACGGGCCCAGCCGCTCCGCGGCACGTGGGATCCTCCCGGACCGGGGCGCGAACCCGGTTCCCCTGCATCGGCAGGCGGACGCGCAACCACTGCGCCACCAGGGAAGCCCTGTCCATGCAATTATTAAGTTTTTTTTATAACATCAATAGCTAGTTAGGCAAGGGAAGGTATTTAGTATGTGCTTGCTGCCTGACGGCTTTTCAGCCGTGGCGGTCTGGGCTCTTGCTAATTTGTCTGACTGTCCTCATGTCTTAAGTTAGAGGAGTGAGAAGTACTATGTTCTGGGTTGGAAAGGTCAGCCTTGCCAGAAAGAGGTTCTATCCTTGTTAACATCTTGGTTTCCTTAATCTCTGCTGTTTCTCTTTCTCTGCAATTTTTGTTCACTGGATCTTTGGTTCAGTAATTCTTTTGTTTACTGACATTTGGAAGGTAGAAACAGAAGAAAAGATTTTAAACTTTGAATTCCCACTGTTTGGGGTCCAGCACATGATTATTTTCCCCCTTCAGATTGGAAGCATTTGGATAAGACTAAATTTTATTTTTTTCTTTAGTAGATTATCCTTGATATTTTATTTTATCATTATTCAAATCCACTATAAATTTGTATGTATCAAGATTGTTTTGTATTACAGGATTCTTTAGGCACAAGTGGAGCTTATGCAGCCAATTATATTCAGCGTTCACAATGCACACATACACAATCCATCATTTTTGATGATAAAAGCTTAGGATGTGGAGTGGCATAGCTGTTCATAACAGAAAGTTTCAATTGGTGGAAAATAAACTTCATTTCTGAGGCAATAAAACATCAATGATAAAACCACTAGCAATGCCACAATCCCTTGTAGGATTTTATATTTGAACAATAATGAAAAGAAAAACAGAAATGAGAACTTGCCCCTCCCGAGAGCTTACTTTTTTTCTCTCTACATTCCCTGGCCGGAAGCCTCAATTTTTCAATGGTGAGTTTTTAGAAGAGCATCGTTTTGCATTTCCTGGACAATCTATCACACAGTGACTCACAGAGCTGGGGTGTGCAGGGCGGGCACATCGGGTTGCTCTGACTGAGAACAAGATGACATGATGTCATAGTCAGCTCCGTGTAATGTGTCATCCACACAAGATCACCAAGCAGCTCTTGCCTTGATTCTGAATCTCAGAAGATACTGCAAAATGCTGGAGGGAAAAACCTGTCTTATGGGATTGTTTGCCGCAGGCATAAAATAAAAATCAATTTGATCCTTTGGAGGTACCTCTACTCCCAAAGGATCCCAATGTACTCAGCTCCTGCCCCAGGAGTATTAGTCACACATCTCTGAAACATCTCCTCTGTGCTAGAAAAGGCAGTTCCCTCGGAGGCAGCCCTCTCTGCAACAGGTTTTATTTTGAGTGGGATGTTAAATAGTACTTCTAATTAAAATGACAGGGGAAACTGTAGGGAGGCAAAATGTAATTTCCCATGTTGGAATCTGACCAAGACATACTGGTTAATAATCCTTCTTTTTTAAAGGACTATATGACTTGGGAAAAGAACCCTCTTCATTGCAGAAGACACAGTGTGAGTTCACAGGGACTTGGATAGGATGAAAGGGTCAGAGGAAACAGGTCAGAACAGCTGGAGGAAGGGTGGACAGTACCCAATAACTAGGAGATCAAATCAGCCAGTAGGTTTAAGTGGATGAGAAAGCTATCAGGTCATCATCTGTATGAAAATACGAGTCTGGTGTTTTAGAAATGTTGTTAGAATTGAACTGGCCATCAAATGACAAGGTACAATTTCCTCCTGAAACTCTTGAGTGTCCAACATCTTGAAGAGGGAGAGTGCTTGAGAGACCACCTGCTCCGTCTTCTGCATTCAGGTTGAATTGTTTAAAAGCATCTCAGAAAGTTGAGAAGCTACCCTACTTTTAAAAAAAATTCTGGGGAAGGAATATCAGAGAACCAAAGGTAACATATCTAAGTTAGAAACCTCAAGTTTCACCTAAAAGTGGGCTCTTCTTGTTCCTCCTTTAGAGGAAATGAAAAGTAGCTCTTCACTGTGTGAAAGCCATTCCCACACTTGAAAGACAGTGTTACAGAGCTCTTTTTGCTAAACTCAATAATCCTATTTCCTTAAAAGTTTTTCTAAGTTTTATTTCCCAATTCTGATTCTCTGACGGTTAGAGGGTCTGCTACTAAATGGGAGAGCCCTCGAAACCTGCCAGAACTTCACTTATTTAAAGCATTTTAACTATTATTATTTTATATTCATTCGGAAGAATCTACAGAGCTCTTCACTGAGCAGATGTAAGAGAGCTGACGAGCTGACAGGAAAGGAGAGAGCCACGGAAATCTTTGAATTGTCTGTATAGCCCACGAACTGGTGACACGTTGTGAACTAATGATGGAAGCCAATGGTGTTGTAAAGCAACTTTGATTGAATTGAGCTTCCAGGTGGCGCCTGGCAGACGGGCCTCAGAGCAAGGCATGACGGGAGACTCGTGGGCGCCGTGATTGTCTGGTCGTCGGCTGGGAGGTTTCAATGCGCTGCTCCTGTTTTCCTTCCAGTCCTGGTACTAAACGGCTGACCCACAGGTACACTTCCTGGGAGTGGTTAGGGTCCAGTGCCTGCATTCCACTGATTTGGTTTACAAGGGTGGTGTTCCAGAGGCCATTGCCTCCTTTGCAGCCTGTCTGTGATCCACGTAAGTTGCACTAGGTGGTTGGAGCTGTTTGGCTTCAGCTTCTTTCTCTTATGTGTGTGAACCACTGTGTTAAAGGTAACACCACATGTGAATTTGGCCAGTTCTTTTTTTTTTTTTTTTTTTTTTTTGCGGTACGCGGGCCTCTCACTGTTGTGGCCTCTCCCGTTGCGGAGCACAGGCTCCGGACGCGCAGGCCCAGCGGCCATGGCTCACGGGCCCAGCCGCTCCGCGGCATGTGGGATCTTCCCGGACCGGGGCACGAACCCGTCCCCTGCATCGGCAGGCGGATTCTCAACCACTGCGCCACCAGGGAAGCCCCAGGCCAGTTCTTAAACTAATTAAAATAGTAAAGTTATTTGTCTAAATATCATAGAGTCATAGCAAATTAGAAGCCAAATACCACAATATGATAAAATATGATTTTCAGTAATGTTGAACTCACTTCAGTTTCTTCTTAGGCTAACCCTGATTCTAAGAAAATATTTTAAAAGCATTCATTCAACAAATATGCTTGGAGACACCCTTTAATACCAAGTACTGTGCTAGGCATCGGATTTGCAATAATAAATAAGACAAAGTTGATTCCTTTCCACAGAGAGATGATAGTCTGCAGGAATACAATCTTCTAATGGATTAAAAACCTCTCCTGGAATTGCAGTTCTTTCAGGATATGTAAGGTGCCTGGTGTCTGGCTCTAGTTCCTGAGAGTTTCAGAGCAGGAAATGTCAAAATTAAAAATGCGCCAGGTGAAGGCAGGCTTTCAATGTACTGCCTTAAGTTCTCAGAAAAGTGCCGTTTGATCCTTTGTTTGCCTGTGGTAGAGCAGAAGGGAGAAAGGAGAAACGCGGGGTCATGTCCACAGCATAAGTCCCATGATTTTTTTCCCAGAGGGATTCCAGGAGCTTCTCAGTCGCTTCAGCTTTCTCTCATCTTCCATCAGATGAACAGCTTCTAACCTGCTTCAGTGTCCCCTCAATTTCCTTCAGATGCACAGGTTAGTTTCATATATTAATTCTCTTACCTACGTCTTCTGATTCCCTGTGATTTTTGTAGTGCGGCGTCTGAGACAGTTTACTTATATTTTCAAATAAGTATTTATAATCAAATAGGTTCATTAAAAATTGTACATGTTCATTAAATTTGGAAAACATAGGTATGTAGAAAGAAAAAGTCTATAATCCCACCACCTAAACATATTCACCATTTATATTTTGGTGAACTGTCTCCCAGGCTGTATTTTTTCCTTGTATAACTGTTATTTTAAAATGTGAAATCATAACATATGCACACTTTGTTCCCTTAGACTTTTGACTTAGCATTACATCCTAAGCATTTTCCATAGTATAACATTCCTTCAGAATCCTTGTTTAATTATGTCCTGATATCCCATTGAGTGGAGTCATCTTGTTTAACTATGTGGTCTCCTACATAGACTTCTAGTTTTTCACAGTTATAAACAATGCTAAGATGAATTGCTGTGCAGATTATTTTCATCTAAAACTGGGAAGATATCAGTTTATATCAAAAGTAACTCATCAAAATCTCTTGAGTAAGACATTGGGCTTTAAAACAGAACTCTAAACTTTCCAAATACCCACTGTAAGCCCCTCTCTGGTCCCCATTCTCCTGTGTGAGGAGGGGAGTCTTGCTGCTCCTGTTGGTTTCCCCTTTCTCCTGTCAACCATGTCATTTTCCCCATCCAGCCTTGCTTGAATGGAACCTTCATCAGTCAGGTTTACGAATGACTAGAGCGTCTTTCTGGAAATGGTTCAATCAGCCCTTGCGTTTCTCCTTCTAAGTAAAGCACAGACTTTGGCAACTGTCTGATAAATTTGCCTCGAGCTTTCTAGAAACAGTTTAGGTCTGATTAATGTAGTTTGGTTGGAGTCAGGGATGTTGTAACTTGCCGATAACTGGGTGTGTTTTTCAGGAGAAGGGGCCAGGCCCTCTCCTTAGCAGACGTATGGAGGAGTGGAGTGGGCCAACTGGCAGGAGAGTGGGCGTGGAAGCTCCAGAGATGTGGCTTGGAAGTGGGGTCACAGAGTCCAGGAGAAGATCAGTGAGGGATGGCCAGTAATGGCTCATGTGAAGTCAGCTCGCGGTGTGGCCACCAGTGATGGATTTAGACACGCTCGTGTGCTTGGTCAAATGTCTAGGTGAGCGTGTGAATTGGAAAGGGAGTCTCATGCAGCATATTATTTCTATTTTGGTTGGTAATTCCTAAGATGGACAGTTGGAACATAAGGATTTTGTGGGCCAATTGCATGCTTTTGAGCTGTATAATGCCACATAATTCATATGATATATGACATGGAAAGTAAGATATACGTGATTGCTATTTGATTACGATATTGTAAGTTTTGAGCTTGAGAGTTTAGGCAACACCCAAGACCATTGAGCAAGAGGACATGAAACATCACTGCCATGCCGCCCGCTTGTGAGCGTCCAGGGCTTCTTTGTACCACAGCGCCACACGCGGGAGCTGCTCCAGGTCAGGGAGGCAAAGAACAGTGTGTGCGCATGTGTGTGTGTGTGGTGGCGTGTGCTACTCTGGGATGAACACCCAGCAGCAGGCCCTCCCGACAAATTCCTAGAACGAGTCATTGTTACTGCTCTGTGGGCCCAGCGTGCCTATGGTTGTGACTCTGCAGACCTGTGCACACCTGTCCCTGGAGCTGCCCTGGAGGTATCTGGATTTGGTCAAGGGTGAGGGAGTATTGCTTGGCCCTATGTAAACCATAATATTACCAGTCAGGGCCCCCTAGGGGAAATGTCCTCTCTTGCCATCTGCATGATTCCTCTCACCCAGGAAGCAGTGGACAGTGTGTAGTGAGCAGCTGTTGGGCACCAGAGTAGCTGATTCTCAAATGCCAACCCATTTCAACTCTCTGATTTTTCGGGGATGGTGCTAGGGCCCTGGGAAGGGATGTGGAATTACACTGTGCCGGCCAGGCTGGGCTCCCCCCGGCAGCCTCTGCTGCAGGCAGGGGGGTCACACCACTCACCTGCTCTCAGATCCTGTGGGAAGAAGCTCTCCCAGTCCTAATGGTTTTCCACATGCACAGCTGTCATGCCTCAGAGGGACCAAGAACTAAAAGGGCTTTGAAGAGAGGTGCAGGCAGCTACACGTGTGTATAAGTGAAATTTTCTTCGCAGTGCTTCTCCCCATAAGGGTTTAATTGCTCACAGATAATTAAACCATATAGAGGTCTCGAGAGCCTTACAAGAGGAGACCCCAGCAACACATCCACTGTCATTCCTGAGGCATCTTCCTATCCTGGCTCTGTACACTGGGATGAATGGATGATGTTGTTCTGTCCTGGTGCTGAAGGAATATAAAGAATCTGGGGTATTATTCATGGCGCAAAGTCAGTTCTTATCTTAGAGAAGTGCCCAAAGCTGTTATGTCCACTCAGTTCAATTTTAGTGGGGAACTGAGGCACTCTACCAGGTCACAGGGAGAAGAGCCCTTTCTCCAAGCTGACTTTTCTAGTTTAGCTGCTTACATGACCCAAACGCACCAGGATTGACTCAACTCCCCTCTTTATTTAGCATATCTAAACCATATATGCTCGACCTGACATTTTAGTTCTCACCAGACCATTCCTAAATTTACCCTGAAATGCATTCTGTGAAACCCTGAGGAGAAATTTTTTGTTTGTTTTTTTGTTTTTTTACATCTTTATTGGAGTATAATTGCTTTACAATGTTGTGTTAGTTACTGCTGTATAACAAAGTGAATCAGCTATACATATACATATATCCCCATATCTCTTCCCTCTTGCGTCTCCCTCCCACCCTCCCTATCCCACCACTCTAGGTGGTCACAAAGCACTGAGCTGATCTCCCTGTGCTTTGCGGCTGCTTCCCACTAGCTATCTATTCTACATTTGGTAGTGTATATATGTCCGTGCTACTCTCTCACCTCGTCCCAGCTTCCCCTCCCCCCCACGTCCTCAAGTCCATTCTCTACGTCTGCATCTTTATTCCTGTCCTGCCCTTAGGTTCATCAGAACCATTTTTTTTTTAGATTCCATATATA
>NC_041228.1:69065668-69106284 GCF_002837175.3 Physeter macrocephalus
TGTTTATTTTTGTTTTTATTTCCATTTCTCTAGGAGGTGGGTCAAAAAGGGTCTTGCTGTGATTTATGCCATAGAGTGTTCTGTCTATGTTTTCCTCTAATAGTTTGATAGTATCTGGCCTTATATTTAGGTCTTTAATCCATTTTGAGTTTATTTTTGTTTATGGTGTTAGGGAATGTTCTAATTTTATTCTTTTACATGTAGCTGTCCAGCTGAAGTCCAGGAGTCTGATTCCTCCAGCTCCATTTTTCTTTCTCAAGATTGCTTTGGCTATTCGGGGTCTTTTGTGTTTCCATACAAATTGTGAAATTTTTTGTTCTAGTTCTGTGAAAAATGCCCTTGGTAGTTTGATAGGGATTGCATTGAACCTGTAGATTGCTTTTGGTAGTATAGTCATTTTCACAATGTTGATTCTTCGTGTCCAAGAACATGGTATATCTCTCCATCTGTTTGTATCATCTTTGATTTCTTTCATCAGTGTCTTATAGTTTTCTGCATACAGGTCTTCTGTCTCAAGGACAAATTATTGATGGATGGAGTCAGACTATGGGCTGATGAGGGCCCACGTTAGGATGGGAGAACTTGCCTTGAGGAATGGGGTGAAAATGGGTGATGACTGTGATGTCACAAATCTCACAGAGGAGTAGTTGTTGTTGGTTTTTTACTTGTGCTTTTGGGTTTATAAGTGAGGAGGAGTGATGTCTAAAAGCAGCAGTAGGGAGCAGGAAGAATACCCATGTGTCTTCATGGTGTGTGGGAAGCGAGTGAATGAGCAACCTCCTCTGAGAGGCCTTAAGGGAAGGTGATATCAACTTACTCAGTGCATACGTGTTGTGCACATACGGTGCCGTCATGGTCTGGGGAGAGAGGCGTGATGCTGTACTGAGGTCAGCTCCCTTCTGAGCCAGCTTTCAACCAAGTCAAGGAGGGTCAGTCAGGTAAAGGCAGAGCTCTGTGGGGTTTGAGGGTGTCCAGTCATCCACTTACCATGGACAGGGGTCCAGGGTTGGAGGGGAGAGTGTTGGAGGGAGGGAGCAGAGAGGGTCTAAGTGAGAGACCCAGGAAGCCCCTCTCTTGTCTCTGCTTCTTCTGCAGCTGCTTCCTGCTCCTTTTCTCTACACTGGCTTTCTCTTCTGCTCGGTCCACTTGGCAGGAAATGGCTGTATTCAAAGTCCCTGGGTCTTTATATCTCCTCTGTTTCAGGGGCCAGCCCAGACTGAAACTGGATGCTTTTAACCCTGACTCCAAAGGTCCAACTCTGACCCAACTTAGGCCACCCGTAGCCGGGAGGGTGGGTCACAGAGTACAGATATGCCTGGCATGCCTAGCTTGGCAAGGGGGCTTGTTGAGAACTGGGTGAACAGCCTACAGGGTGTCTTCCCCAGGGCACTTTTCAGGGGTCTGAGGGTTGGGGAGGATGTTGAGTGTGAGTCCTTCTGTCTGGAGTTTGTATGGGGGCAAATGCTGCCGTTGGTCTCCCCGGTACGTTGCTGCTATTCCCTGAAGTCTCCTTCAGACAACTCCAAAGGCAGAAAAGTGCCAAAATGTCCTCAGCCTAATTGGGTTAACCTTAATAATAAACAGCTTTACACCCCTGCTCTAGTCTTGAAAGGAAGGTACGTTGGTTTTCCTTCTCCTGAGCAGGTCGACACTAATTGGCAGCGTGTTTGTATTCATAAAGAAAATGCAGTATATCTTTGATCCAGATGAAAAATAAATTTACACCTAAAATGACAAAGTAACATTTTATTAATTTCCCTCCAGCAGCTAAGCTTCATAGCTGCACAGTCCTCTTCTTACAGCAAAGGAGTCCCCTTTGCCTTTAGACACGCTGTTTGGTCCTCCAAAGGCAATGTCAGAGCTAGTGCAGATGCTGGTGTCCCTGAGTTACTGGGCCTGCATCACTCTCCTCATTTCCTGGTGCTGACAGCGAGATCAGCCCTGTTATTGATGATGGCAGGTGTGGCCTTTGGTGTCTGATGAATGGAGCCTGGGCCGAGGTTTATGGATTATGTTTTTAATGGGATACAGTCAAAACTCAAAGAACCCTTGGGTCCTTGGCTTGACACTCCCTGCTTGGACAGACTCTGTCAGCAAGAGGGGTCTATTTTTAGAGAAGATGGAAGAGGGCTCCCAGCGGCAGAGTATTAATCAAGCTTAATACCCTGTATTTATTGACTCATTCATTTGTAAGTTCAGGTTTTCAACATGATGTCATCCTCTTGATGCACAGTAATGATCCACTGAACCCTACCCTCAGGGAGCTTTCCATCGAGTAACGAGCAATTTCCATTGGCACAAGTGCTTTGATGGGGAGTAGAGGCATTAGGAGAGAATTTAGGAAACGTAGTGACCTGCACCTCTGGGGAGGTGAGATGTCTCCAGGAGGAGGTGGTGAGTAAGCAGTGATGTGAAGATGAGCAGGTGTCGGGGTATTGTTCTAGGCACAGGGCACAGCTTCTTTGGGGACAGGAGAGCAGGGTGTCTAAGAGGATCTCTGGAAGCTAGGAGCACAGGGGTGCAGGTGGCCTGGGGCTGGAGCAGGAGCCATGCTGTGCTGGCCAAGATGCCTGGACTTGCTCCCAAAGGGAATGGGAGCTGCTGGAAGGCTTTAAGCAGTGGAGGGGGATGAAGGCTCTTCTCCTGCCTTAGCACCTCCAGCTCCGCCTGCAGGGTCAACAATGCTTTAGTTAAATATCACAAGTCCACCTTTGTAAATATTCCCAGAACAACACTCATTTTAACGATAATCAATTAGAAGTGAATTAAAATGAAGAAAATTCACATGTTTGGTCCTGTCTCCAGGGGCAGCCAAGGTCCTTTCTCAGCTTCCTCTCTTCCTTTACTCAGTTCCTGCAAACCCTTGTGACTCAAGCCCTGGACTCCTGTCCAGCAGGGCCTCTGGCCTTGGCATAGTGAATGGCCGCTGTAGGAGCCCATGACACGTTTTTGTCTCTGCTCGCCTGATGGAAGCTGAGTTACTTGCCCTGTGAGGCATGCAGGAACCTGTATCATTTCTGCACAGTCTGTAGAAAGTGTGGGGACAGGAATCCAAGGCACAGCTGTTACAGTGAGGCTGCGCGAGGGTGCCCATGGGACCCAGTCTGCTGGAGCTTTACTGGGGTTCAGGGAGGTTATTTTCATCTCTTTGGTGCTGCTTCATTCTGTGCTTCCACTCAGGTTGCCTTCTTGCCTCGTCCCACTGTTTGTGTCAACTGGGGGGCAGCAGGGGGTGGGGGAGACAATTGAGGAAGATTCCAGTTATGTCAGTAAGATATGACATAAGTGTATGTGCTCTATGCTGGAAGTGCAAGAGGACAAAGTTAAGTTCCATTCGATTCAAAGTTTTATTTCTGGATTTCCCTGGTGGTGCAGTGGTTAAGAATCCACCTGCCAATGCAGGGGACACGAGGTTGATCCCTTGTCCGGGAAGATCCCACATGCTGCGGAGCAACTAAGCCCGTGCGCCACAACTATTGAGCCTGAGCTCTAGGGCCCATGTGCCACAACTACTGAGCCTGCGTGCCACACCTACTGAAGCCCACGCATCTAGAGCCCGTGCTCCACAGCAAGAGAAGCCACTGCAATGAGAAGCCCACACACCACAATGAACAGTAGCCCCTGCTCGCGGCAACTAGAGAAAGCCCATGCGCCTCAACAAAGACACAATGCAGCCAAAAATAAATAATTAATTTTTTAAAAAGATATACAATGTGATGATTTGATGATTACCGCAATGAAATTGATTAACTTATCCATCACCTCACATAATTACAATATGCTTATGTGAGGTGAGAACACTTAACATCTTCTCTTAGCAACTTTCAAGTATGTAATACAGTGTTATTAACTATAGTCACCATGCTATATATGAGATACCTAGAGCTTATTCATCTTATAACTGGAAGTTTATACCCTTGGATCAACATCTCCTCAACTCCCCCACACCCTAGCCCCTGGCAATGCCCATTCTAATCTCTGTTTCTATGAGTTTGGCTTTTTTTTAGATCCCACATATAAGTGATGTTGTACAGTATTTGTCTTTCTCTGTCTGACTTATTTCACTTAGCATAATGCCTTCAAAGTCCATCCATTTTGTCACAAATGGCAGGATTTCCGTCTTTTTCATGGCTGAATAATATTCCATTGTGTATGTATGTGTGTGTGTGCATAGATGTGTATATATATATATATATATCTTCTTTATCCATTCATCTGTTGGTGGACACTTAGGTTGTTTCCATGTCTTGGCTATTTTGAATAACGTTTTGAATAATGCTGTAGTGAACATGGGAAGCAGGGAGCAGATATCCCTTAGAGATAATGATTTTATTTCCTTAGGATATATACCCAGAATTGGGATTGCTGAGTAATATGGTGGCTCTGTTATTAATTTTTTGAGGAACCTCCATATTATTTTCTATAGTGGCTGCACCAATTTATGTTCTCATGAACAGTGCACAAGGGTTCCCTTTCTTCCACATCCTCACCAACACTTGTTATCACTTGTCTTTTTGCTAATAACTATTCTAATACATGTGAGTTGATATCTCATTGAGGTTTTGGTTTTTATTGCCCTGATGATTAGTGATGTTGAGCGTCTTTTCAAGTACCTATTGGACATTTGTATGTCTTCTTTGGAAAAATGTCTATTCAGGTTCTTTGCCCATTTCTTAATCAGATTATTTGGGGTTTTTTTGCTATTGGGTTGTGTGAGTTCCTTATATATTTTGAATATTAACTCCTATGTCATATATGGTTTTCAGATATTTTCTCCCATTCTGTAGGTTGTGTCTTCATTTTGTCAATTGTTTCTTTTGCTGTGCAGAAGCTTTTTAGTTTCATGTAGTCCCACTTGTTTATTTTTGCTTTTGTTGCTTGTGCTTTTGGTATCATATCCAAAATATTGTTGCCACCACCGATGTAAAGGAACTTTTCCCCTGTATTTTCTTCTAGGAGTTTTATAGTTTCAGGTCTTTTATTTAAATCTTTAATCCATTTCAAGTGAATTTTTGTGAGTGGTGTAAGATAGAGGTCTAGTTTCATTCTTTTGCAAATGTCCAGTTTTCCCAGCACTGTTCATTGAAAAGACTGTCTTTTCCCCAGTGAGTATTCTTGGTTCCCATTTCAAATATCAGTTGACAGTATATGCATGGGTTTATTTCTGGGCTCTTAAATTAATTCTGTTCCATTGGTCTACATATATGTTTTTTAATGCCAGTCATGTACTGTTTTGATTACTATAGCTTTGTAATATAGTTTGAAATCAGGAAGTGTAATGCCTCCAGCTTTGTTATTCTTTCTCAAGATTACTTTGGCTATTCTGGGTCTTTTGTGTATTCATATGAATTTTAGGATTATTTTTTCTATTTTTGTGAAAGATGCCATTGGGATTATCATAGGGATTGCATTGCATCTCTAGATGGCTTTGGGTAGTATGGACATTTTAACAATATTCTTCTTACCCAGTAACGTGGGATAGCTTTCCATTTATTTGTGTCTTCTTCAGTTTCTTTCATCAGTGTCATAGCTTTCAGTGAACAGATTTCTAATTCTCCAGGTTACATTTATTCCTACGTATTTTGTTGTTTTTGACGCTATTGTAAATGGAATTGTTTATTTCTCTTTTAAATATTTCAGTGTCAGGATATAGACATGCCACTGATTTTTGTGTGTTAATATTATATCCTGGAGTGTTACTGAATTTGCTTATTAGTTCTAAGAGATTTTTGGTGGATTCTTTGGGTTTCCTATATATAAAATTATATCATCGTCAAACAGAGACCATTTTAGTTCTTTTCCTATGTAAATGCCTTTTCTTTCTTTTTTTCTTGCCTAAGTGCTCCAGCTAGGACTACTCTGAAGGCTTCATGGTATTTAGCAGGTGCTCAATAAACGATCACAATTATTATTAATGAAATGATACATAATAAAAAGCTAGCCATTATTATCAAAATGACCAGTGATAGAAAGCAAAGGCTATAAGGATAGGGAAATCATACCCTCAAGAACGTTAAAGAATCTCTGCCGAACGGAAGTGGTGGGATTCTTCCTCAGTGGGCACCTTTCCACCTGTGCTGTGTTGTTCCTCTCAACCTGATTGTGTACTTTGCTTTCATCATGAAGGATCTTAGCACATCGGAAGGAAGTGCATAAGGCAAATTGGGCTTATGCTGCCACAAACGCACCAGAGCACACTGGGAACAAAAGAGTGAAGCCACCGCAACATTCATTGACTGGGCTCCCTTGGGTGAGCAGCTGCACAGAGACGACAGCCCTGTTTCACAGATGAAAAGGTCAACACAGGTGTGCCAGTTACTGAAGGACAGTTGTGGCCTTACTTCCAAATGAATCTTCAGCATTATTACCATTGCTGAGGTAGAAGATAGTGGTTTTATTTTAAAACTTGGTTTGAGAAGGCCAGGTGCTACAGACAGTTGCAAAGGGCCTGACACCAAGCAGTGCTCCTGGCTGCTCCAGCCACAACAGCAGGGTGGAGGGGGGCAGCTCCAAGTGGCCTTTGACATGCAGGAAGTGCGAGCGTGAAGAAGCAGTGACAGCGCCAGCCTTGCGACTTCCCACCCACTGGAAGAGAAGTGAGGCTGCTGTTGCTCTTCCACCTCAAGGATCTTCATCTAGAAGAACAGGTTCACAGGGCTCAGAGAAAGTTCAGTTAGGAAAACAACCAGAAAAAAATCCTTCTGCATTTTGGCAACCATTCATGCGCAGAGCTTGAAAGATGACATTCAGGGCAAAGGTTTGGGGCCCTGAAATTTCGCCCCGTGGGTCTCTGTCTTTGCTGACGTTTCCAGCTGTTGGGACCAGGCTGGTGTGAGACAAATGGACTAAATCTGCCAGCTCACCTAGTTGTCCTTGATGCTAGAGTCTGGACAGAGGTCACTGAAGCCTGCTGACCATGTGTTCCCTTGTAATCCTGCAGTGAAGGCAGGTAATGGGGCCAGCAGCACAGCTTGCAAAATCCATGACCATCTGCGTTCATTCATCAGCAAACATCTGATGCCCACGATGTTCCCAGCCCTAGGCTGAGAAGGATCTGGGGCTATGGAGATGAAACTCTGGATTTCTTCTCTCAGAGTCATGGTCAGGTGGGGGACACAGATGAGTGGACCTGATAATGTGGCGTGATGAGGTCTAGGCAGGACACCAGAGAAGCGCAGAGGAAAGGGCACCCAGCCCAGCTCAGCCAGGAGGTGACAATCAATTTGTGGCTTTAAGGAGTTGAATGGTGTCCCCCCGAAAAGATATGTGGGAGTCTTAACCTCCAATACTTCAGGATGTGGCCTTATTTGGATTTAGAGTCTTTACAGAGATAAGTTTCAAATGACGGTTATCAGAGTGGAGTGGGCCTAACCCAACAAGTGTCCTTACTAAAAGGGGAAGATTTAGACAGAAAGGCAGACACCCACACAAGGATAATGCCATGAGAAGATTGGAATTATGCTGCCACAAGCCAAGGAACTACCAAAAGCCCAGAGAGAGGCCTGGGGCGGGTCCTCCCCAGCACCTCCAGAGGGAACATGGCCCTTCAGACACCTTGATTTTGGACTTCTGGGCTCCACAGCTGAGAGACTGTAAACTTCCATTCTGTTACTGCAGGAACTAGGAAACTAATACAAGGACTCAGGGGTTACACAGGTGGAGAAAGAGGGGAAGGGAGCCCCCAGCGCAGGAGAGTAGGTAGGGACACAGTGCGATGTTTGTTGGTACAATCAGGGCACAAGAGCAGGCAGGGCAGGGCTGTGGTGGGAGTTCAGAGGGGAGAGGGCTGCCCTGTGTTAGGTCGGGGGTGGCATTTGAGGACCCACCTTAGAGATCTGAGCTAGTTTGCCCGTCTGAGCCTAAAAACTCCCAAATCTGAATGCACATTTTTTTCCTGATCTTATTGATTTATCTGTACTTCACCACTGTCATTATGAGATGTCAGTGAAAAGGAGCCCTGGGTTTCAGGTCTGGAGCCCTCACGTGGGGTCCGCCTTTGCCCCAGACGGATCATGCTGTTGGCTTCCTTTTGTTTAGTATCCCCCTCCCTGCCTCAGTTTCCCCACCTCAGTCTCAGCCACAGTCACCATCAAATCAGACTGTGGAGGGTTCAGGTGAGACAGTACAGGAAAACGCTTTGACCTCTCGGAGGGAAAATACCCCGCAACTGTACATTTTATTATATTATCAGCATTATTAATAAGATCTTCCCTGCTGGAAAGGCCACATTTTTCGACTCTGCTGGGAAGTCATGCTCAGTATTTGATTTCTCTCCATTCAAACCTCACCTTTTCCCAGATTGGTTCTCCTTTAAGTCTCACTTTCAGACCCAGATTGCTTTAGGCCAGTTTTCCATTGGTGGTTTTCTGTCGCCTTCTTTTCAAGGGAAACTTGTAGCACTTGATATGCTTCCCCTGAAGACCACACTCACTTTCTTCCGCCTGAGCTGAGGCCTGGCCTCTCTCCCAACAGCTTCTGCTACACTCAGGAAGGATGCACTCATCTTCCCATCTCATAACGAGGTAAATTACATCATACTCAGCTCAAGACCTGTAAGCCAACCATTCCTAGCGAGAGGGCAGAACTGGATTCCTCGTTTGAAGATGCTCAGAGGATAAAGGAAAAGGCTTTATTACTATTAATATCAACTAACATTCACCAGATGCCCAACAGGGCACAAGGTTCTGTACAGCACAGAGAGTGGCACAGCCTTGCCATTATCCAGAAATCTGAGGCCATTGACCGAACAAGAGGAAAAATCACCATCCGGATTCCGATCATCAGGAAGCCTGAAGATTGGATATCATGACTCCCAAACCTGGCTCTGCATCAGCTCCCCAGCCTGGAAGCACAATCTGCAAGGTGGGGTCCAGGAATCTGTATTTTTCAGAAGCTCCCTGGCTCTGGGGAGAGGACGGCTGTAATGCTCCAAGAGGTACCATCACGGCCTGTGCTATTAGGGATTGGAGGAATTTGATCTCCCTCACGCATCTTCCCCCAGGCTCACTTTTATTCATTCGTTCATTCATTCATTCATTCATTCAACAAGTATTTTGTCGAGGGCTGGCTCTGGGCCAGATGCTGTGCCACGTGACCTGGCCGACACACCGCTGAGCAGGAAGGACATAGTCTGCCCTCCTAGGAACCAAGCATTCTCGGCTGGATGAGCGAAGGCCTGAGTTCTGCAGAAGAGATATCAGAGTCCTCGTGGCCGGGAACGTGGGGGACTGTGGAAACTGGGGAAGGGCGTGCAACTCCTCCCTTCTGCCTTTCTCGCTTCCTGCCTTTCTGCCACATGTATTTATGGAGGCGACACTTAAGGATGTGGGGGCAGCTTGCCCCGCGTCCACATGTCGTACATGGGCAGTGAGATGCTGGGCCAGGTCCTTCCATGACATGGAGCCTCCTATTGTGGAGAGCGTGGCAAGGGGGCCTGGATGTGCGGTGTGAAGTCAATGTCTGGACATGGTGACAGCTTGATGAGGTAACGGGACAAGGCACCCTGTCTCACAGAGCTCTCATTCTGGTGGGAAGAGGAAATATAAACAAATAAACAATGAGGACAATGTAAGTTCAGATGGTAATACTGCCATGAAAAAAGAAAATCTGGCAATGAGATGGACAGTGACCCTTTGTGGGTTTGGGGTCTTGGGGGTGACTCCACTGAGGAGGTGCTTGAGGACTCAGCTGAGACCTGACAGCCACCTTGCAAAGATCTCGAGTGAGGGGCATCCCAGGCTGAGAGGACAGTGGGGCGAGCTCTGCCCTTTAGGTCATGGGGAGCTCTGTGTGCAGTGAGCAAGGGGAGAGGGTGGGAGGTCAGCTCAAGAGGCAGGCGGGGACCCGACCCCTGTCGGGCCCAGTGAGGACTTGGGATTTTATTTTAACTGAGATGGGAAACGATGAGAGGGCTTTAGGCAAGGGAGATACATAATTTAGTTTAGGTAGTAAAAATATCCCCCTCCCCTTGTGCAATTAACATGTCACCAGCACCTACCCAAACCTGAAGTTGGGTTGGTTTCAGACAAAATTTCAGGTTTGGCCTGAAACTGGTGACACTGGACCTTGAAAAGCCAGCGAGATTGGAGGTAGACTCTTCCTCCTCATCACTCTGAAAACACTGCCTAAGTCTCATCCCCTGCCATTTCCTGGGACAGGGCACTGGGTACGACTCCCCTTTTCTGCCCCTCCCTGCTGTGAGGGTTACCTGTGGCTGTCAGGTCACTGATTCTCTCTTCCTGCCCGAGCTGTGCTGTGTCACAAATTTAGGTCTCTAGCCCCAGTTTCTTCCCCCACCTGTGTCCAGGACAGCCGGAGCTCATTCACAACTCTGGGGCTCGGTGAGGCAGTTTGGTGCCGTGTGGCTGTGGAGGTACGGAGCTTTCCTGCGTCACTCACCTGGCCCTCAGCATGGGTTGGGCTGGGATGCTGGGCTTCTGGCAGATGCTACAGCGATTCTATCGGGAAAGGAAGGGAAGGGAGCTTTCTTCTCGGTGTTTTCTTGATTTTCCTGGGACATTCAAGAAAACCCCTGAGAAGTAGGCTTGCTGGTTTATTGATGGTACACCTACCTTATTCCAAACATGCTTTAAGATCACTAACAGATGTACGTAAGATATAGATTATAAAGAATTAAGAAAGAAAGAGGCAAAACAAGAGTGGAGACACAACGGAGTAGAAACGAGGCTAGTTCAAAATGTAGACTGTAATATCTTTACACTTGCTTGTGGGTGGATGACAGTTCTGCTTCTCTCACAAGCCACATAAAGGACAGCCCTGCCCCTGTGCCGCTGGGGCTAACGTCAGTCGCCACGGCTGACAGATTCATGAGGGGCAGAGGTGTGGCAGGTCCCAGCACGTCCCCAGGGACGATGCAGGCAGGCAGGCAGGCAGGTGTTCATGGGGCCAGCCTTCCAGAAAGGGCAGGACTGAAGCAGAGAAAAGATCCTGTGCTTTGGGGTGAGATGCATCTCAGTTTTAACCCCAGTGCTCTGCTAGCTAATGCTGTGTGATGTCAAGCAAGTTTCTTAACCTCTCTGAACCTCGGTTTGGTTTCTGCATCATAAAGTGGGACCAATAATGCTTTCCTTGTGAGGACTAAATGATCTATGGAAACTCATAGAATGTAGTCTGTGAATAAAGCCATTAGCACTGTCACCACCAAGATGAGCATGTTGATTGACAATCGGCAAATATTTATTGAAAGCCCACTATGTGACTATCTATGCTGCCTTATTTATACCCACCATATCGCTGGAAGGAAGGCATTCTTGCTCATTAGTACTCTTATTTTAAGGTAAGGAAATATAGATTCAGAGAAGACAAGGAATTTGCCTAGGATGCCCAGTACCCATCTACTTGCCTTTAAGAGGTTAAAAACAGGACTTCAAGAGAACTATAGTAATATTAATTGTAAAAACAATAGGTAACACTTATTGACACCTTTTTGTGTTAGGCATTGTGCTTATACATTTTACATGAGTTATCTGACTTAACCTTTAAAACAGTTCTCTGGGGTAGGTATTGTCGTTATGCTTGTTTTATCAGTGAAGACACTGAAGCTTATAGAATTTCCTTAGCAAGGTGAGAATCCAGAACTCCCAAGACAAGCACAGGAGGGTGTTCATCTATTTGCTCTACAAGTGGTCATCAAAGAGCTGCTGTCTCGCCGACACTGTGCTAGGCCCTGAGGATTCCATGATGCACAGGACAGACAGGGTCACTGCCCTCATGGAGCCTGGGAGTCTTGCAGGGGAGACAGACAGTCACATGCAGCAGGGCGCAGCTTGGATCTTGGTCTCTTGTCTCTATTATGGGGTTCCTTCTCCTACGGGAGCTCCAGGTTACCTCCCAGCCTGCTAGGTCAGTCTTAGGCCATTCTTATTTTTATAAAAGCCAGATGGAATTTCATCAGAGCAATGGCCTCATTTTTCTGGACTGGAGTTGTTGTTTGGTTTAATTTTTTTTAAGCTATAGACCTCTTCCTTTAAACAGAATCTTCTATACGAGCCCAACTTTGAAACAGAACAAAGCTGAGTACTTTCTGGTTGAAGGTCGGGGGTGGGTATCACCTCTCATCTCCGATGCCACTGGGAGGCCACCGCCCCAGACTGAGGAGAACTTGCTTTGAAACTACTGGTCTAGATCATCGTACTTGAGGCTTAGGAGTGGAAAACAGGCATCCAGGCATTTTCACTCAAGGAAAGGTCCAGTTGTGGGAAGATTTTGTTCTTTTGATTCTCTTTCTCCCTTTGGTTTCACTTTCTTTCACATCATTCTTGCTCGCTAGCATCTTTACCTGAAGGCTGACAGGGAAGGCCAATGTCCTTAGTTAACAGCTGGAACAAGGCTTATTTGGGAGGAAGCTGGAAATGGGAATAACACATGGAGATTTTCCATAGGTTCGGTTTATCTGAGCTCTGACAGTGCAGTGACCACAGAGAACCAGGGGCTCTTGCAAAGTTCAGGGCGTTTTTTTCCCTGTTCAGTCATTTGTTATTCTGTTACTTTTCCCTATTTGTTTTTTAGTGTTTTTAGTATAAAATCCCCTCACCCCGAGGTCCAGCCACCTGAAAATCACAAAGCTAATAGAATTTTTCCTCCGCTTGCTCTGCAGACATGTGCGATGGTCCATGTGATTATGTGTACATAGTCACATAAATAGAGAGGCACACAAATGCAGATGTGTGTGTGTATGTGTGTAGGTGAGGAAAAACTGTTCCTCTACCCTCTTAGGTTCAATGTTTTCAGGACTGTGAATTAAACTGACAAAAGACAGATGAGCGAGAGAAAAGACAGATTTTTATTCATGTATAGATGTGGGAGTTCACAGAAAAATGTGACTCAAGGGGCTGGTTAGAGCTTGGGGCTTTATTTACCATCTTAATCAGGGCAGGTAAGAGGGAGAACGGCACTTACGGAAAACTAAATGACTTCTTAACAGGGAAGGGCTGAGCAAGGGGCACTTAAAAAAACAAATGACCTCAAACAAACAAACAAACACAAATGACTTTTTGGAAAGATAAATGGACCCTTAGGAAAATAGATAAGAGATATGATAGGGTGTTGTTTGGGTTTTTGGTTTTTTTTAAATGATATCTGTTTGCATGTGGTGATAAGAGTCAGACTTTCTTGGTTGCCTCCAGAGAGGGGATTTATGACTGTTGAGTCCTGAGTTCTTTCAGAAGGCTCTGCTTTTAGGCAGATTAAGGATTTCAGGAACTCAAATGCCTTCAGCTCAAAATAATTTTTATGCCCCAGTGGCATATTCTGGGCCCTTTCATGGACTACATGCTCCCATGATCCATGCCTGTGTCCCATTAGGCACGGAGACCACAGCGGAGGAGAAGGCAGCTGCAAATGACGGTGTCATTTCCAGGTTTCTTTTCTTGGTCGGAGATTTAGGCCCCGTCTGAGCAGAGGTCATCATCTCGGTAAGTGTGGGATTCCCATGCTTCCAGGGACATGGGTAAGCTGGAAAACCCACACTTGTCGCATTTATGTATATCACCTTCTGTTCATTCCACGAAGACTTCTTGATTGCTTGCCAGATGCCAGGCATGGTTCTAGCAGCTGGGAATATAAGAATGAAAAAAAAAAAAACCTCCCCACTTTTAAGGAGCTCACAGCCTAGTGGGGAGACAGTCATGAAACTCATAATTAAATACTGTGGATAAATATTAGGATAAAGAAGGGCCCATGATGCTTTTGGGAGTAGCAGAGAGAATCCTCAACTCTGCCGGGGGTGGAGAAGAGCAGTGAGAGATGACTTCACAGGGGAAATGGCTTTTGAACTGAGTTTGGAAGACTAGCGGGGAGATCCCCAGGGGGACAAGGACACTGCAGGCAGAGAGAATGTGTGCAAAGGCAAGGGGCACGCAGCCCTGTGGTGTGTTTGGGAACTGCTCGCGCTGCCGTGATTAGAGCGTAGGACAGTTACTGGGGTTGGGTGTTAAGGGGAGTGCAGATCATGAACCTAGAGGGCTGTCTGGGGCAGGCGGGGAAGGGCCCCAGAGCACACTAGAGAGGCAGTGGAGAGTAGGTGGGAGCCCGGGGCACTGTGGGCGAGGAGCCCAGCAGCAGAAGCGGAAGTAGGGTTGTGAGAACAGATTAAGGTGAATCCTGCAAACAGGCATATCTGCAGAGGCCCCTTCACTACCCACCTGGCTGGGCCAAGGCAAGGCTGAAAGTTGAATGGCCTCTGATGGCAGGTTGGAAGCTGAGCATGCTCTGGAATATCTTCTTGGATAATTGTGACAGCACATGCGTAGCCAGAAAGGAATTATACATATGCATTTCCCAGTGGCTACTGCTAAGCCAAAGGGAAAAGGACATTTGCATTTTTTAAAGAATTGATTGAGATTCTAAAGCTACCCTGGAAAGTTAATAGTAAAAATGCACAGCTTGAAAGACTTGGCTTTTTGGCATGCGAGTGCAGACCAGATTGACTCTAACTGAGACACAGTTTTTAATTAAGTGTTTATAATGAGACATTTATAGCCACTCAAGAGGCCTTTTTGGTCCTTTGGGGAGGAGAGATGAAGGAGGAGACGTCTGTGATTCTAGTAGAAATTAATATATAAACAGACCTCAGTGTGTGTTTGGAAAGAACCAAATAGAAGGAAGCACTTTGTGAGGTGAAACTCGTCACACAAATTAAAACTGAGTGCAGTGGGGGAAACTTAGGAAAAATACGTAGATGAGTGTTTTTCACTCCAAAGCATTTGCTACTGGAAACCAGCATTAATAACGATGAGGAAATTAGATAACACTTTCAAGGTAATTAATTTACATTGATTTTGATTTAACAAGCATCATGTGAAGTAAATACCAAATGTTTCCTCAAATCAATACAACTGGATATTAACTGCCATGAAATAGATGAATCCCTATTTCATATGGAAACATTAAGCTCAGTCGGTGACTTGATACTGAGTCCACAGTAACAGGCCAGGCCAGTGAGACAGGGATTTGACTAAAGGTAGCCTCAGTGATGTTATTAATAGCCGGGGTGAACTGTCAAATGGTAGCTGCATTTGCTCCTTCTTACTTCCTGCCTCTAAGCACAGGGTTTCAAGCTCCAAGACTGCTGGGACTTCTGGATATGTCTCTCTGAGAGGAGGCCTTGGTGTCTAATATTTGTGCTTTCTTTTGTATTTGGCGTTAACATCTAACTGTTTAGGAATCCATAGAGTAATTCAGTGTGGGCTCTGTTCTTCCCAACTCGTATTTGGCTGCCTTTATGAAGACCTGACTAATAGTCCTACTTCAGACATAATAGGAGTTCTACTGCGTAATTCTGGAATTTCTACTAATACTGCAAAACTGAGCTCAGACATTTATGGAACCTTCCCTGACTTCCCAAAGCATAGCTAGAGTCTCCCTTTCTCTATGTCCCCCTCATAGTTCTTCACATGTCCCTGCTTTACAGCAGTAATCATATTGCCTTGTAATTATTTATCTCTGTCTCTCCCACTAGACTGTGTTCTTGAGAGACTGTGCCTTTCTCATCTTTGCGTTCCCAGAACTGTGCTTAATGCCCCCCAAATGCCCTTTGATGAATATATGAAGAAATGGAAGTCAGTGTTTACCAGACAAAAATATTTCCACCTTTCAGTTTGTGTTGGAATTGTGTTCCTTCCCTTTTTGATGATACCCATGTGTGCATGCCCACCTCCACCCGTGGGGATATTTCCTTTCATGCCTACCTCTCTTTTCTTTACATTGGTGCCTGCACTGCAAATTCCTGAATTTCTTGGAAGAAAGGGTTCTGTGTAGAAAAAGAGTGTAGATTTCTTATAGGTGGGAACGAGGGGAAGGGCCCAAATTTGCTGTCTCACTGAAATAAGAGGTATTTATCCAAAATTCAGTTTGCTTTATTTTTCATTGTTATGGGATGTCACGTGATATTTATGTTTACTTTAAAATGAACTCCACTGAAGACTGTCCTCCAGAATTAGGATACACATTGTATTTGGATTCTAAGTGACTGGGTAGCTTATAAAGGTAGAACCCTTCACTGATGAACCTACATTTTCTTTTTTTTTCCCTCTGGTATTCACTACCAAGGTAGTAGTAAAGATCTCAGGAGAGTTCTGGGTGAATTTTTCAGGCAATTTTGCATGAGAATACTTTTTCTTATCAAATGATGTCTTTTTACTTTTGTCTCTATACCTTGAAGAATTGAGAACGTATTTTCTTAAAGATTTCAGATGCAGTGACTTCCTTTTCTAGTTTAAACTCTCCCTTTACTTCCTCTGGAGAAGAGCCTGGTCTTTTCTTATGGAAATTTTATATTAAGTCATTTCTTTTCCCAGATTTAAAGAATAGCCCTGAGAGAAAGAGTTTAGGAAAGTCAAATTAACCAGATTTTTTCCCAGCTAGAACAATTGTGTGATTTGCATCCTGTGTTTCCTTGTAGCATTCATTGACCATGCAGCAATTCTGATAAGATAAAGAACTAAACTAAACTCTACATTATTTTAAATACAAATGTCTGCCATACTCATGGCAGACAAATTTGGTTACTTATGCAAAATTTAATTATTTATTACATTGGTAATCTGACTGTAAGATTGATGTACTAATAGTTAAATACAAATTCAAAATAAAATACAAAAATACAACAGATATAAATAGATCACAATAGTGTCATTGCTTAATAACCCTGTGTCTATCTTGCCATTCCACCTTGTCATTATAATAATTTGTGATTTTTGTCGTTTCACCTCTACCTAAATTGCATATTATTTGAGAGAGCAACTTTTTAATTCTTTAAAAAATTAGTTCGGTCTAAACACCCAGAGCATTGTGCTAAAAATTATATGTATTATATATATATATATGTATATATATATATATATATGTATATGTATATATATGTATATGTATATATACATATATAGTGTTTTTATATATATACTATATATTTTTATTTTTCTCTACTCTCTTTTATAATGAGTCCTTACATTAAAGAGCTGATGAAAGAATGATGATTTTCTTTTCCTTCCTTCCTTCCTTCCTTCTTTCCTTCCATCCTTTCGTCCTTCCCTTCCTCCTTTTTTTTCTTCCTTTTTTAAATTATGGGATTGTGTTAGAAAAGAACCAGTTTATTAAAGGATATGATAAAGGATACAGATGAACAGCCAGATGAAAAGATATGTCGGGCGAGGTCTGGGAGGATCCTTCGCACAGGCACTTCTGTCCCTGTGGAGTTGGGATGCATCACCTTCCCAGTATGTGAACGTGTTCACCGACCTGGAAGCTCTTCGCACCCCACACTATTGGGATTTTTATGCAGGCTTCTTCCCATAGGCATGATCAGTTATTAACTCTATTTCCAAACCCTCTTCCCTATCTGGAGAATGGGGAGTAGGGCTGAAATTTTCTAGTTTCTAATCACGGCTTAGTCTTTCAGTGACCAGCCCTCATCCAGGAGCTCAATCAGAGTCACCTCATTAGAACAAAAGATACTCCTATCGCCCAGGAAATTACAAGGTTTTCAGGAGCTCTGTGTCAGGAACTGGGGTCAAAGCCCAAATATTAGAACGAAAGATGCTCCTAGTGCTCTTATCACTTAGGAATTTACAAGGGTTTAAGAACTCTGCATCAGGGGACTTCCCTGGTGGTCCAATGGTAAAGGATCCGCCTTACAATGCAGGGGACGGGGGTTCGATGCCTGGTCAGGGAACTAAGATCCCACATGCCGCGGGGCAACTAAGCCCACCCGCCACAACTACCGAGCTCGTGCCCCTCAACTAGAGCCCGTGTGCCGCAAGCTACAGAGCCCACGTGCTCTGGAACCCGTGCGCCACAACTGCAGAGCCCATGTACCCTGGAGTCTGTGCGCCACAACTAGAGAACAGAAAACCCACACAACACAGCTAGCGAGAAGCCTGCACACCACAACGAAGAGCCCGCGTTCCAGAGCAAAAGATCCCACGTGCTTCAGGGAAGATCCCGCGTGCCATAACTAAGCCCTAACGCAGCCAAAAATAAAATAAATAAAATAATAAATAAATCTTAAAAAAAAAAAAGAACTCTGCGTCAGGAATGAGGATGAAGACCAAATATATATATTTCTTTTATAAATCATAATATCACAGGTGTATAGTTCACATCATGGTACTTTTGTTTAGTTCAGCAAATCTTGTTAACTGTCATTGACTTGGGTGCTATATTTTCAGGCTTCCAGTTTTCATTTTGCTAATTTTTATGTTCTATTATCTTTCACTTAATAATGCAATTGTATTAGCTCAAATAAAATATATGTTCTCTTTATTATTTATAAAAAAGAAGGAGCTAGAATGTGCCATAGCATTTATTATAAGCATCTCCCCAATTAATACTTAGTGACTATTTTATTGAAGTTACAGTGTGATAAACACTCCCATTTTATGACAGTTCTTGTATAAAGATTATTTTGTATTTCCCAAAGTAAGATAAATTTATATTCTTATAAAAAAGAATAATTACTATGAAATCAAAACTTGGATAGGGTTTAAACATGAATTCCTTGTTCGCCTCCCCAAGTCACTACTTGCATCACATTCTCTCCAATTTGAGAATTTACAGTCAGGGTAGAACTCAGTTTTGAAGGGTGTAAAGCTTACATAATTTTAATATTTCTCACTAAGAAAAAGAATGCAACATTAAAAATACAAAATTAGGTATAGAATTAGTTGTACCAAGAAATCACAACAAACTACAGATTTTATAAGAGCTGATGAGAACAAATATCACAAAATTAAATGCCTGACACATTGCCATAGAAGTTTTCCCCTACATTTTTGGCTGCACATTCTTTACCATCTCTCCTATGACAACAATTTTGCAATATTTTCTAAAGCGAGAATGGAAAGACAACTCAGTCTTCTCTTTACAGCAGTTGGTTATAACCTGTTATTATTATTACTGATAGTTCAGAAAAGTTTCTTTCAGCTTCACAACTTAGTGTCATATCATGTAAATTTTTAGAACTGTTGACAAATATGGGAAGCCTTTATCAATTTTCTGTGAGCTGTCACAGATGCGCTTGCTCTTTGTCATACATCTTTCTGCTCTGCACCATAAACTTAGGGGTTTCATGCACTGTTTTAAGGAAGTTGGATATACATGAGATGGGGGAACTGTTCAAAGCATGGATGTGGTGTTGATGTCTGTGTTTGAATCCAGCACTACCACTTACTGGGTGTTCTCAGTGCTTGCTTAGTCAACTGTTCAGATGAAGATTAGACTGCTCAAGAGCTCTCAAGCCAGTTTGTAAACATTTAAATAAACTTTTAATCTTAGAATTGTTTGATTTACAGTTTCAAGCCACTTTTCACATGCGTTATCTCATTTAGTTCTCTTAATTTTGTGGGATGATCATCTCGAGATTTAACGGGATATGAGGATCTTACCTAAAGTGACAGAACATGTCTGTTTTGGGCTCCATGCTGAAGACATAACATCTGTGTTAACAGCTTTTATACAACAACATTTACTAGGGGGCAGTAGCAATAGTTATAAGATCATTATGTAATCAACCGAAAGCAAGTATCTTAAAAAAAAATCCTTTTTCTTTTCATCAATCCATTATAGTTGCGTCAACTTCTCTTTATGAGTTTAGTGAGTTTCCTTGGCAATTCACTTCTCTGTCTAGACTATAAAGTGTTTATTCAAGTCCTCATAGGACAACTCATAGGAGAACCCCAGTTCTCCTAGAATGACTCTCTTTGGGCACAGCAGAGCGCTGAGGGGCTACGTTGACCTCTTGAAGATTGGTTCCATTAAGTGACCACTAAGGACAAGAAGGTACCTTTGCAAGTGACCATGGGTTTGATCATCTACTAATGCAATAACTTTCTCTTGATAGACCTACAGTAGCTAATTGGTGAAGGCAAATTAGTTTGAATGGAGGGAAATATATTATTAGAATAAATCATCACATACAGAGAATGGCAAATGTCTGTTCTCTCTGTTACCTAAAATGATATTAATACTATTAGAATAAAGAGTGAGAGGGGAGAAAAGTTAGCAGAACCATTTGTTCCAGTTTTTTAAAATTTCTATCATTAAAAAAAAATCACTGTACTAAGATGTCTTTGCCTTCAGCAGTACAACACATGGAATGAGTAAAGACTTTGGATTAAGGTAGAACTTGATTCAAATGCTGGTTCCATTGCAACTCACTTATGATATTGGGTGAAGTATTACAACTGTTAGAAACCTCAGTGTTCTCATCAGTGAAGTAGTGAATAGTCGCAAGCTTGCAGGATTGCTGTTATTGTGGAGAATGTGTGCAAAGTGCCTAGTATACTATCTGGTACATTGCACTCATGTGACAAAATTAGCTACTATTATTCACATTAAGTTGGAGGACTTCTTCCTTGTTAAAAATAAATAAAAGGGACCTATCAGTGCCTCACTGTAGTTTCAATGGACAGGCAAAATAAAGCAATCTACTGGTTTTTCTGGTAAAATAAGAGGCATATGGGGCGAGAATGCAAAGATGTAATAATTGAGCAAGTGTTTACCTATAACATAGTATGATGGTTAATTTTATGTATCAACTTGGCTAGGCCACAGTACCCAGGTACTTGGTCAAACACCAGTCAGGCTATTACTGTGAAAGTATTTTTTTGACGAGATTAACGTTGAGATCAGTAGACTTTGAATAAAGCAGTTACTTCTATAATGTGGGGAGGCCTCATCTAGTCAGTTGATGGCCTTAAGAGAAAAAGGCTGAGGCCCCCAAAGGATGGGGATATTCTGCCCCCAGACTGAGGTTGGACTCAAGCTGCAATATCAACCTTGGGTCTCTATTCTACCAGCCTACCCTGCAGATTTGGACTTACCTTCCTCCACTGCAGATATGGGACTTACCAGCCTCCACGACTGCATGAACCAATTCCTTAAAATAAATCTTTCTTCATCTTTCTCACTCATTTTCATTCATCCTCTCTCTTTCTCTCTCTCCACACCCACCTTCTCTCTCTCTCTTTATCTATTATTGGTTCTGTTTCTCTCTAGAATCCTGACTAATATGCTCAAATGAAATATTGATTTGATTTGTGGTGACATTATGGGTGACAAATTTGGTTGGAGCCCTGTCTCTCTTTGGCTTATTTCTCTTCTCCTTTTTACCCTCAATTTGATTTTCAGGTTTTTAGGGGACAGATACCTATACAGCTTTGCTCAGTAATTGCTCTCTATGTTATGGATGGTCAATAAAAGTCAGAAAATAGCAAATGTTGGGTAATTTATAACCATTTACAAAGTATATTTGTACACATTATTTAATACTTACACCAACTCTGTGGTATAAGTAAAAGTATCCCTGTTTTAGACATGGAAGAATAACAATTAAAACAGTACTGAGTATTTATCAAGTTCTTCTGGGCTAAGCATGTCGCAGAAATAATCTCAGGTACACCTCCTGGTGACCCATGGCATGGGTGCTCTTACTACCCCTAATTTACAGGTGAGAACACTGGCTAGAACTTGAACTCTGATCAATTGATTCAAAAGGAGCCTGTATTTTTTTCCCCCATGGAAATGTGCATTTTCAACCTCCCCTATTTCCAGGCACACAAGACACTCTCAGAGCCCTTTCATGGCATGGGTCTCTGTGCTAGTGCCGTATTTCTGGAACTCAGCTAAAAGTCTGGTATTCATTTGACAGAGATCAAATGACAAGGCTGCAGAAACACTGCCTTTCCTCTCCTGAGCTAGAGTCTCATTTACAGCTATTAATATTGAAAGGGATGAGACATATCTTTAAATCAGTCATCAATTTCCCCTTGTCTTCACAGTGGAACTGCAGACAATTCTGGGGACAGGTCAAGGCACCTGAGGAAGTAAGAGGAAGCAGAGGACCAGAGGTCTTAGGAGCTGTGAGACTCTTAGCTTCTTATCCTTCTCCCTCGTTTGATAGATGAGGAAGCTGAGGGAAGTCACCTGCTCAGGGTACATGAGACTGGAGCAGCTAAAAATTGATGTGCACGTGAAATCACTTGGAATCTTTTAAAGTGCAGGTTCTGATTCTATAAGACTGGGTTGGCGCCGATGCTTCTAGTCCAGGGGCTGTGCCGTGAGTCAGAAGGGAGAGGCACGCACTATGATGGCTAGGTGAGTAGAAGTGGAAGGAGGAAATGAGGTCTTGATAGGTCCCATAATAGGCGGTGATGGGACAGTCTGGTCTCTACAGTGTTCGTTAATACTCAGATGCTCTTTCACAGCCACTGCTTTATAGATGATGACACGATTTCAGATGCCACCATGGGGGTTAAGAATTTTAACAGGCTAGAACAATAGACTGATTTTTAATATGCTTAAAGTTAAGCAGAATGAATATAATCCGACAAACTCATGCCAGTACAGAACGGGGGAGATACAATTTAATAGCTGCCTGTATGAAAAAGCTAGAGGCTTTATTTGCTTATAAGTCTACTGAGTCAATAGCATGATCTGTGCTTTCATCAACAGAAGTATAGTGTGTCGGGGAAAGGGAGGTAATGGTTTCCTGCCACACTGCACACGTCATAACTTGCCTGGACTGCTCAGTTTAGTGGGTGTCACGTTAAAGGGGATATTAGGAACCTGAGTGCATCTGTGTGAGCATGTCTGGGGACATCTGGAGATGATGCACTTGAGGAATGGTGGAAGAAATGGGGTGTTTAACCTGGAGATTTAAAAGCCATCCAGGGCTTCCCTGGTGGCACAGTGGTTGAGAGTCCGCCTGCCGATGCAGGGGACGCGGGTTCGTGCCCCGGTCCGGGAAGATCCCACATGCCGCGGAGCGGCTGGGCCCGTGAGCCATGGCCGCTGAGCCTGCGCGTCCGGAGCCTGCGCTCCGCAACGGGAGAGACCACAGCAGTGAGAGGCCCGCGTACCGCAAAAAAACAAACAAACAAAAAAAAAAACAAAATGAACTACCTCAGGAAGCAGTGAGTTCCCTGTCACTGGAGGTGTGCAAGCCAAGGACAATGAATCTCTTGGGAATTTGGGGTGAGAACCTTGCACAGAGGTTTGCTGCCAGACAGGAGGTTGACGTACAACGAACATGATTTATAGGGTCCCTTCCAATTTTAAGAGTCCGGGCAGGCTAGCATCACCACTGTCTTTCCCTGGTTATTAAAAATGCAGGCGGAAAAATTGCTTCATTCAATTGTAATACTATTCACCTCTCAACCCAAGATAGGGAGGCGGAAATGGGCTTTATTTTGAGCATTTCATTTCCTACTCCCAGGCTGAATCATCTTCCTTTGAGTTCTAAAATGGTATTATTTCATTTTTGAGGCTATCAAGGCATATGTACCATACAGAAAAGCTTCCTATGTAGTATGATTTGAGGAGAGCAAAGGAAGACTCAATTGCACCAAATTATTTTTCCATTGGTCCTGCTGCATATCTTAAAATTACTCTATTATTGTCATTCCCTCATATAGAGCTATCAAAATGTGAATGTTATCTAGAGTGACTAATGCCTCAAGCCATTATCAGTCATTAACATCTTGGCCAGACTAGCTTGGTGCTTAGTGTGTTACTGTGTGCTCGTGAAAATGCACCATTCAGTTCTGCTGGAGGGAGCGGTGTTGACTGGCAGCCCCAGCTGCTAGCCCCCTCCACCGTGTTTGCACCAGGCCACGACACGTGGTCTGACCACAGTGAGGTTAGTAATGCAGGTCTGTTCCTGAGAGATGGCAGGTCTCCTCCAACCAGTGACTTTGACTCCAGCACTCCCCAGTCAGCCCGGCTGAACTTTTTAGGAACTGTGCTGCAGTCCCAGGCTCTTCCTACCCAATCCCCTCCCTTCCCCTCTCATTCACAGGTAGCAAACCTGCTTTGTGGTCTGAAGGCCCTTCCTGCCTTCTTACTTCTCCCTTTACCTTCGCAGGCATTTCCCTCCCCAAATCTCCTGCATATCCAACCCTTGGAGGACCCAGACTAACACAAGTGTTGCTGGGAATGGTCTGAGAAAGCTGGGGGTAAGATGGGGTTGTAAAACGGGCTTACTCACAGCCTGGACGGCAAAGAGGGCACCATCCTGCGTGATATTTAGGGCGTGGGTGATCCCTGGCACAGGGTGGAGGCCCAGGTGCTAAACTTCAGCAGGGGTGATGTGGGAAAAACCCCCGGTGAGGGGAACCCCCTTGTGGGGGCAATGATTTTGCATTTGAGGGAGTTGTCTACAAAGGCAGGGGGGTCAACAGGTTACTATTTAGTTGTCCCAATGCCCTGCTGAGAATGAGGGGGGAACCACTCTGTGAGAAACTGAGGTCCTCTGACAAGCAGTTAAAGGCTGACTGAGGGAGCCAGAGGCTCTCTCTGAAAGCTTAAAAAGAGACCCAGCTGAGCCGTGTCTTTAGAGAGACTTGTGCAGAGCTCAGAGAGTTCGAACGATCAGCTGAGGCAGGTCTGTCAGGCTCGGGTCAGGGCCTTGGTTGAGAAAACCTGGGACCCTGAAACATGGCAGGGAGACATCTGGACGAATGTCTCTGAAGACTTCCCTGAACCCTCCAAGTTTCCCTAGTTCGAGCTAGCACTTCCCCTGTGCTGGGAGATGCTGTGCAGAGGTCTCACCTCCACAGGACGATAGGAGCTGCTCTCCCTTCCTCATGGGGCTGCCAGGTCTCATCGCTGTCTTCTTCTTCCCCTCTACCTAATCTTACCTACCTTCCTGCTTCCTCCTTGAAGTCTTTCTGACTTGGTCCAGATCACACTAACACATTCTTTGCTTAATGCCGTTAGAACCTGCATCTCTCCCCTCACTGGGCACAGACAATATTTTGCCTTGGATCCTGCCCTGGGCACATAACTTACCTCACTTGAGGAGACATGTAAGGCAGTGGAGCTGGTAGGTGTGGCATGATATGAGGGACCAGGATGACTGGGATTCTGTTATTTACTAGCTATATGAGCAAGTGACTTAGTTTTCCTAAGCCCCATTTTCCCTATCTAGAAAATGGGAATCTACAGTTTACCTCATACATTTGTCATGAAGATTTAGAGGTGAATATGCAAAGCACCAGGTACATAGGAAAAAAAATAGTTTACAGTGTATTTATTATCTTATTTATCTTTTTATCTCTCAGAGAACCTAGCAGGAAGGACACAATATTTACTTCATAAATATTTGAAAGAAAATTGAATTGTGTATTTGCAATCATTTTTTTAGATAAAGGTTGTAATGAAACCGGTGCTTCTCATACTTTCCTGGGCACATGCATCCCTTGGAAAATCTAATTTGGTAGATCTGAAGTAGCGAATTTTAACATGTCCTCAGGGCATTCTGATATTCATACCACTTGGGAAAATTGCTGTAATCTCAAAGGATGCTATAAACCCTCAACTATTATGTCAGGGTATCTGTTTCATAAAAAGAAAGGACTTTTACCAGCCTCTTAATAACTGATTCATATTGCTGCCCAATTGATTTGGGCAAAGTGACCACCATTAACAGGTGGGTATATGTGGTTAAGTAACATTGCCATTTAGCTACCACTGGGTCAGAGCCATTAGCTGCGTGAGTGGGTACTGTGTCTCTAAGTGGGCTCCAGATGTATTTTCTTAATTGAATAAAATCCAAAATTTCAATTAATTTCAAACTGCATAATGTGGTAATTAGAAGCCTAGTTATTTCTAATGTAATGGAGACCTGAATGGAGACCCCAGTGTTGTCTCTCAACAGTCCAGGGGCCTGAGCAGATAATTACAAGCACTTCACTGTGATAATTGCCAACCCCAGAGAGCTCCACGGAGAGAATATCTGTGGAACCAAAGGCTTTGAAAAGCTAAAGCACTGCTCCAACTCAGGCATTGTTATCGATAAGATTTTGTCTTTTATGAAGCTGGGGTTGTTAGAAAAGAGGTTCTTTTACATGTCATTGCTTTCATTTCATTCATCAGTCCACAATGAAATGGTTTTAATGAGGCATGGTCTGGGCTGAGATGAAGATGAAAATAGAGCAAGGGCCAACTGGGAAGAGAAAAGAACATTCTTCCATTGTGCAAGGACAATTTGAAGATTTCCTAGTGGAAGGATTTGCAGTTTTAATAGCAGACTTGAAATTTAAGCTCAATCTATTTCCAGGCAGCAAAGGAAGTATCTTTAGAGATAATATATCTTAACATTCTGATAGGTTCAAAACTAATAGACAGTAACACCTGGAATATTTCCCAGGGTGTAACCCAAGCAAAGTAATTCCAGAAAAGCAAGTAGTACTCTATCTGCTCAAGTCTCAAAATCAAGTCCAGAAATCCAAGAGATTGGTTTTTGAACCTCCTTGGAATAGGAACTGAAAGACCAGCCCACAAAGCAAGGATATATGTGTATGAGTTGCACACACTAACTCATAGCAGACACTGTTTGACATCACTCCTTACCAAAAACCTTCCTTCATTTCTCAGTCTTAAAGTAAATGGTGTTGTCTCCAATAGACACTATATTATACTATCTGAAAAAAGGGAGGGCCTCTCCCAAACCATTGAATAAATGTTGGAGAACAAAAACCCCCAGAAATGTCACTGTCTTACTTTATAGAAAGTGCTTTGAAATATTGATGATATTGATGTCACACTCTTCAGATGGTTGTACGTTTGAGATTTGTTGGTACTGAGGTGTCTTGTTTATAATGAGGACAGTCATACAAGTGTGAGTGGAGGTGGCCTGCAAGTTGAGACATTACATCATGAGGACTCAAGTTGGGAGCAAGTTCTATGATGTGTCACTTTTCCAGACTGATATGTGAGGTCAAGACACTTGGGCAGTGAGTTCACCTAGCCGCCTACCCAGACCGTCACATCTCATGGTGTGTTCATGAAATAAAAGAATTAGATTTTTCTGTGTTTTTTTAAAAAAAGATTTGAAAATAAGGGTAACCCAGTGTTGCTGATAGAAGTAAAGAGAAAGTTGAGGTTGAAGACAGTTATAGTTCCTAACTAGAAAACAGAAGTTTGGGGTAAATCAGGCAGTGGAATGTGAAATTCAGCAGTGACCCGGTTCTATGAATATAAGCAATTCACCATATATTCTCCACAAAAAGAAGAAAAAAGTACTTTGTGAAACAGTTTCAGCTGGTGTCTCAGCTAGTACAAAAATTGCTCATCAAGTGAGAGATAAAATTTTAGTGGAAATTGAAAAGACAATTTGTGGTATAATGATATGCACAAGAAGCCTATGTCTAGAGAAAACTGATTTGGGTGAAATCTAGAAATTTCCATAATTAAGATCTTGGGGACTTGTGAAAAACTAAATGGTTATCTTTCAAATGGATTAGGTATCTGAAGAAATTGACATCTATCTATCTAATCTATCTAGTATATCATCCATGTATCCTTGTAGTCATTCTTTTCTAAAAACAAGGAGTGCTGTGTGTCAGGTATTGTGCTAGGAGGGCGGTTATAACCTTTAAGGGATACGGACTCCTGAAGGCGGAAGTCTAAGACATCACCATGGAAGAACACTTATTTATGGATTTAGGGCCCACCTGGCATAGGATTAGAAAGATGTAACCCTTACGGTTCACCTCCTCTTATCCATTCCCCACTCACTCAACTTTTCTACATCAAGCAATTTGATGGGTAGGTAAATCCACTCAACCTTATCAGTCTCTAATAATCCTTGATTAATTGGCCCTACAAAGTATATCTCTTGGGCATCTTGCCAACAAAATGTACAGTACCTATACAGGTGTGAAAGCAAGAGTTCTTCCCTTGGTTTTCTGTGACTTCCCATGGTTTACGGTGATTTGAGAACAAGTATTGAGGGCTGTTTCTTGTTGCTGAATGTGCTTCCCACATGGATGGGAGAACCACCACGGGCACTGACAGTTAAGGTGGTTTCTGAGGGAGGACCCAGGATCTGGCTCTAGCTTTCTCTCTTTCAGGATCTCAATTGCCTCACTTTATTCCACTCTTCTGTTCCCTTTTCTACATGAATACGATAATAGCAAACCCATTATGGCACGGTTATTAAAGGGCCTTTCCTGTATTAACTCATTTATTGGTTACAACCACCTAAGGAGGTAGATGCTATTATTGTCTCCATTTTACAGATGAGGAAAAGGGACCCAGAGAGATTAAGTAACTGTTCTAAATTGCACGGCTGCTAAACTGCAGATTGCAGATTCAAACCCACAAGGTCTGGCGCTGAAGACTCTAGCCATACAGCCTCTCACACCAAAGCTAACTCGATGTGGGAAATATCCCTCATCTATCATATCCTCACTCACTGTTGCCTGTGACAAGAGAGTCAAAGAGGTCTTCCTTCCAGTGGACCTTCTGTCAACTGTCCTTCTCCATCTCATTTGATTAGTTCATGTGGAGAAAGGGCAAAAATCAGTAAGTGCTTTAGAGCATATCTAGTGGGAACTGGGAAAATTCTAAAACCATTTCCAAGTATGTTCTGGTTATGGCCCTGGCTTCACATCAGTTGGACACAATAAAGATAATCGAGATAATAAAAGGTCCTCAAAAGCAGACACTAAGCGTTCTGTTAGAAATATGACTACCTCACTCTGCAACCAGTAGGTAACAAGTTGCATCTGGTGAACAGAAGCAAGGAAAGTTTTGGCTTTTTTTAGGGGTCCCAGTTTCCCCATTCCTCCCAGACCACTACTGGGAAGGAGGGAGGATGTGATGGAGGGTCTGCGGAAATCCTGGGCTTGTGCCAGGCCACTCCTCCGCTGACCAAACATCCCCAGGTGCCTTTCACTCTCTCCCTTTAAAGCAGTAATAAATATATATCAGAAATAAAAATCAAAGTTCTCGTCTTAGCTCGCAAAATGGGTGAGCCAGCACCGTGTAACCTTGACCTTTTTTCTGTGAAACATTTTTTGAAACTATTTTAGGTTGTTGAAGGAACATTCCACTTGAAGAAAAGGTTAAAACCATCGTGGCTGGGCTGAGGGGACAAAAATCCACGAGACTGAGCTCAGGTTCCAGGGGCTTCATCGACCTATTTCTGCCGGGTTTGCAAAATAGGGCAGCATCCCTCACCCTTCGAGGGGTTGGATGGCGGTCAGGGCCACCCATGTCGGGCATCCTCCCTGAGTCTGGACTTTGTTTCTCTGCCCATCTGCCCAGGTGACCACTATGAGGGAGCATGGTGGCCAGGCTGCCCTGAGCAGCGTGAGTGCAGAAGGCCCTCTCCCCCTGAACATATTATTTCGGCCTTTCCCCGTTCCTTTGGAACCTCAAAGGGTTCATTTGGACTGAGGGGGAAGTACAGTCCCAAAGTGGACTCCTGTGGATGGGCTCGTGACCGGTTCTGTCCCAACTGTGCTGGATCTGATGTAATCACATGCCTTGGGCCACTGAGAGTATATGGTGCAGAGCGTAGATTTGTAGAACCAGGTCACAGCTGAATCTCACATTCCCAAGCTTGATTGACCCCAAACTTCTGTTTTCTAGTTAAGAACTTTTAACTTCCTTTGACTTCAGTGTTCTCTCTGCTTCTGTCAGCAAGGAAAGCCCATTGTTCCCTTTTTCGTTTGCTTTATTTTCTCTTATTTTCCCAATTACAACAGTTTCTTTTGAAATAATTCAACTTTGGACTGAACTAAAAAGAAAAGATATCTACTTACATGTCTGCATCTTCCATTAGACTGTGCTTTCCCTAATCGACACAGTGACGCATGGCAGAGCCCAAGAAATGTCCATTAAGTAAGCAAATAAACACTCAGGCCGCTGTCCTGCACTGGAAACTAGTTGCAATCACCCCCGTTTTTTCCAATGACTGTAGTAAACTTGATTCTTGGTGCCATCTCCCTAAGTGTGAAGCCTGTGCTTTACCATGAACTAACTATGTGACTCAGGGCAGGTTGCCTCTGTGCCCTCATTTATTAACATGACCCTAATAATAGGACCTACTTCACTGGACTGTTGGAAAGATTAAATGAGACAAGCCATGTGAAATTCTACAGCATTGCCTGGCTTACAGTACCTGTTACTTCTGGCTCAGTACCCGTGCTTCCCACAGGACCACTGATTGAGTTCATCTTCTCTGTTGACGGACACTCTGATGCTCAGCATACTTGCAGAGCAGAAATGACTGGTCTGTCCTTTATGTAGTGTAGACTGAAGCCTCCGGCTGCCACGTCGAACTGATGACTCCTGCTCCACTTACTATTCGTGTGTGACAAAATACTCCAAATTTTTTGTTTGTTTGTTTTGTTTTTTTGCGGTACACGGGCCTCTCACTGTTGTGGCCTCTCCCGTTGCGGGAGCACAGGCTCCGGACGCGCAGGCTCAGCGGCCATGGCTCACGGGCCCAGCCGCTCTGCGGCACGTGGGATCTTCCCGGACCGGGGCACGAACCCGTGTCCCCTGCATCGGCAGGCGGACTCTCAACCACTGTGCCACCAGGGAAGCCTCAAATACTCCAGATCTCAACCACTGCGCCACCAGGGAAGCCTCAAATACTCCAGATTTAGTAGCATAAAATAGCAACCGCTTAATTATGGTCACATATTCTATGGGGCAGGAGTTCAGAGTACAGTGGGGTGGCTTGTCTATTCTACAGCCCCGGGGCCCCAACTGGGAAGACTCGATTGCCTGGGGGCTGGCACCACCAAAGGCTTTGTCACTCATGTTTGGTGCCTGAACTGGTGTGTTAGTTTCCGAGGGTTGCTGTAACAAAGTACTACAAATGGGGTGGTTTAAAACAACAGAAATGTGTTCTCTCACGGTTCTGGAGTCTAGAAGTCTAAAATCAAGGTGTCGGTAGGGCCATCCTCCGTCTAAAGCCTCCAGGGTAGGATCCTTCTCTGTATCTCCCAGCTTCTGGTAGCCGTTGGCTTGTGGCAGCATAACTCAGTCCCTGCCTCTGTCTGCTGTCTTCCTTGTGTGTCTGTGTCTTTGCATGGTGTTCTCATCTCTGATAAGGACATGTTAAGGGCCCATCCTACTCCAATATGACTTCATGTTAACTAATTACATCTGCAATGACTCTTTTTCCAAATAAGGTCACATTCTGGGGTACTAGGGGTTAGACTCCAACATATCTTTAGGAGAGACATGATTCAGCCCCATAGCAGCTGGGATGACTCGAAGGCTGGGCTCACTGGCACTTGTTGACTAAAGCACCTACTATGTGCCCTCTCCACTTGGCTTGGGCGTCTCACAGCATGGTGGCTAGATTCTGAAAGTGGGCATTCCAGGAGCACCAGCTGGGAACCGCATGGCCACTCACAACCCAGCCCTGAAGTCATACAGCGTCACTTCTGCTGTGCTCAATTGTCAAACCAGTCTCGATCCACCCAGACTCTACCTCTTGATGGTAACATGGCAAAGAACCTGGGGCCATGTTTTGCCCCCATCCCACCACACACACAGCCTGGGGATAGTTCTTCTGCATTTGCTTTCTTGACTTCCACATTAAAATACAGAGCACAGGGTCTCCTCTGAGGAAAAAGAAAGGCTCTTCTCCCCCACGCCCCCATAAAACATTTTCAGTGTTGTTTTGAAGACGGGATACTAGGCGGAACTAGTAGATCTATATCTATTAATTTAAAAATCACCAAAGAATTTTTTTTAATTGGGGTAGTGTTGCTTTACAATGTTGTGTTAGTTTCTACTGTACAGTGAAGTGAATCAGCTCTGTGTATACGTATATCCCCTCTTTTTTGGATTTCCTTCCCATTTAGGTCACCAAAGAGCATTGAGTAGAGTTCCCTGTGCTCTACAGCAGATTCTCATGGGTTATCTATTTTATATGTAGTAGTGTATATAGGTCAGTCCCCATCTCCCACCCACCCCTCTTTTCCCCCCTTGGTGTCCATACATCTGTTTTTTACGTCTGTCTCTCTTTCTGCTTTGCAAATCAGTTCATCTGTACCATTTTTCTAGATCCCACATGTATGCGTAAAAATCACCAAAGAATTTTAAAGAAGAAAAAACTATCCCGGCATAAAGGATTTTTTGAAAAAAAATATTTATATGACCTGAAAATAGATGACATGACTGAGGTGATTACGAGCTGTTGTCAGGAGGCAGGAAGAGCCTGTCAGGTGTGAACGCCAAGATCCCACAGCAGGAAGAATCAAGGCCGTGGTATAAGCTGAGTTGTTGCTGCTTGATTTTAGAGAGAACAAACTGCCAAACTGTTGTGGAGAGATGATGTGAATGTCAAATCATGCTATTTTTTTCTAGTAGATTCCTAAGTACACTCAGCATATACTTTCTTATTGAGCTTTCTCGAATGGGGCCTGGAAAGATGTAAAAATACATGACCACCTGCTGTGAGGCAAGATATTACTAAAAACTATGACTTGCTACCTTTGTTTCCCACAAACATGTATCAAGATGTTCAGAGAAGCGCTATTGGAAATAGCCGCCAACTGGAAGCCAGCAAAATGCCCATCAGCTGCAGAATGGATCCAGTGTGGTGTATTCACAGTGGGTAGTCTCTAGTGATGAGAATAATCTACAGCTACACCCAACAGTGTGGAGGAATCTCCCAAACAGTGGTGAGGGAAATAATACAGATATAAAAAAGAACATACCGTATGATCTCAGTTGTATAGAGTACAAACCCAGCAAAACTAACCTGTGCTGTCGTAAGGCCAGATAATAGTTACTCTTGGGAGAAGAGTGATGGGAAGGATGAGGCAAAGGGCTTCTGACAGTGAGTCTATTTCTTGATCTGGGGGCTGGTTGCATCGTGCATTCGGTTTGTGAAGGTCTGTGCTTCCGATAAGTGCACTTTTTTGGATGTACATTTTGTTGCAGTAAAAAATTAAAAATGAAGTGCTTACACTTAAATAATTACCAAGCTATGACAGAAGAGTGAGGAGTGTTTTTAAAATTTTTATTTTATTGTGGGAAGAACATGTAACATAAGATCTACCCTCGATAAATTTTTAAGTGTACAATACAGTATTTTTTATCGAAGTACAGTTGATTTACAATATTAGTTTCAGGTGAACAGCAGAGTGGTTCAGTATTTCTACAGATTATTCTCCATTAAAAGTTGTTACAAGATAATGGCTATATTTCCCTGTGCTGTATAATATATCCTTATTGCTTATTTATGTTATACATAGTAGTTTATATCTCTTAATCCCATACCCCTATCTTGCCCCTCCCCACTTCCCTCTCCCCACTGGTAACCACTAGTTTGTTTTCTGTATCTGTACATCTCTCTTTTCCTATATACATTCGTTTTATTTTTTAGATTCTACATATAAGTGATATCACACAATATTTGTCTTTCTCTGTCTGACTTATTTCACTCAGCATACTATTCTCTAGGCCCATCCGTATTGCTGCAAATGGCCATATTTCATTCTTTGTATGGCTGAGTAATATTCCATTGTGTGTGTACATATATATACATCTTCTTTATCCATTTGTCTGTTGATGGACACTTGGGTTGCTTCCCTATCTGGGCTGTGGTAAATACTGCTGCTATGAGCATTGGGGTTGGATGTATCTTTTCTAATTTTCTTTTTGTTTTTTTTCTGGATATGTATACCCAGGAGTGGAATTGCTAGATCATATGGTAGTTCTATTGTTAGTTTTTTAAGGAACTTCTCATACTGTTTTCCATAGTGGCTGCACCAATTTACATTCCCATCAACAGTGTGCAAGGGTTCCCTTTTCTCCACATCCCTGCCAATATTTGTTATTTGTAGACTTTTTGATGATAGTCATTCTGACAGGTGTGAGGTGATACCTCACTGTTGTTTTGACTTGCATCTTTTCATATGCCTGTTAGCCATATATGTGTCTTCTTTGAGAAAATGTCTGTTCAGGTCTTCTGCCCATTTTTTTGATTAGGTTTTTTTTTTATTGAGTTGTATGAGCTGTTTAAATATTTTAGATATTAACCCCTTGTCAGCTGCATCATTTGCAAATATTTTCTCCCATTCCTTAGATTGTCTTTTTATTTTTGTCGATGGTTTCCTTTGCTATGCAAAAGCTTTCAAGTTTAATTAGGTCCCATTTGTTTGTTTTTGCTTTAATTTCTTTTGCCTTGGGAGACAGATCCAAAAAAATATTGTTACAATTTATGTCAAAGAGTGTTCTGCCTGTATTCTCTTCTAGGACTTCTATGGTTTCAGGTCTTGCATTTAGGTCTTTAACCCATTTTGAGTTTTATTTTTGTATGTGGTTTGAGTATTATTAGAGAAGAGTGAGTATTATCAGAGTATTATTAGGGAACACACAAGAACTCACATTGAGACTTACAGTGGTCATATTTCAGATGCTGACTTTCTTGACCTTTCTGATGACGTTTTAATTCAGCAATATATTTTCATTTTCATTTCAGTAAAACAGGTACTGTTGCTTAAATCCCCAGAAAGGTTGTTTAACTCTGGTCCTTGTGTAAAGGGACAATCAAGCAATATAAGGTCCATTGGAGGCAGAAAATTGCTTACTCGTTCCTTTGAAGGGACCAAAGACCACAGAACAGGAGAACCATTGGCTGCATCAGCTGGGGAGGAGAGGGACTAAGGAGGATGACAAAAATGCCCAGACGAAATACGGGCTTTGCTTGAGTCCCCATTCACTCCCTTGCCCTTCAGATCCAGGGCTCTCTCTGACCAGGATCTTCCAGGATTCCAGTTTTCATTCCACCTTCTCTCCTTCACTTGATTACCCATGTCCTATGTCTCCAGGATATTCATATGGAATTCTGTGAAAACTTTCTCCTTTGGGTGTCTTTCTTGCTTTACTTCCTCTACTGGGACTAATGGCCACCTGTCTGGAGTTCTTGGTCTTCTGTGACAAACCACCCTCAGCTGGTTTCCTTGAGGCTCATTTGCTCAAGGGCTTTAGAGTCTTTTGGGGATGCAGACCAGGCTTCCAGACTCTCTTATCCTGCATACTAGTCGTACATTTAGGATGCTTTTGGTACACGGTGTGTTTCCCATGCAGGGGCAGGGAAGGAATGGGGTTCTTTGGTTATTTTGTCAAGTTGGCGGCTGCTCCCTTGGAGAAGACTCTGTCACTTGTGCTGATTAAAAAGAGAGTTGCCTAATGGAGGGAGAAAGCAGTCATGGACCAAGGCTTGAGCTGGGCAATTCCATGATACAGGCTTGGAAAATGCTCTCCAGGGCACCATGTGCACGTCACCAATCAGGAAAGTTTCCCTTTGGTTTAAGAGGTACTCCTCTTCCCTGGTCTTGATGAGGTGAGCAGCACATTTAATTTCAGCTGCTGGGGCCTTCTGCAAGCCATCGCAGCTCTACTATTCCTCAGCTGTGTTTGCTCTTCTGCTGTCGGAGAGCAGCATTTTCACTGGGTATAAACCGTGAGACACCGTCTGAGCAAGCAGGTTGGTTACTAAGGAAACTGATGCGGACAGCTTGTGAGTCGCTGATGAGAGAAAAGAGATGTCTTCACATCAGAACAGTTTAACTCTCAATGTAGCATATCCACTGGTTGAAATTCAGAGAGAGAGAGAAATTTAATTGTCAGGCTGTGGTGCATAGTGTCAAAGTTACTTAGATTATGAGAAATATGTCTTTTCAACAGTTTAAAGGCCACAGCTCTCATCCTTTCTTTTTCTTTTATGAGAAGCCCAGGCAGGATCCAGAAACCCCAGCCTATAACTCATAGTTCTGTCAAACACTCAGCAGAGAAACAAAAAGTATTTGACTGTAATGTTAGCTCTGGGCTGTTCCCTATGAGTCACATGATTCTGTTAGCTCAGCTCATTCCTGTCAAGGTAATAGATGTATCAGATATTTAGAATTAGAAGCGTCCAGAGAGATAACCCAGTCCCATGTTCTATTTTTAAAAAGTAAAACTTTTTTTTGTTGAAGACCGCACTGCGTGGCATGTGAGATCTTAGTTCCCTGACCAGGGATCGAACTTGCGCCCCTGCAGTGGAAGCGTGGAGTCCTAACCACTGGACCGCCAGGGAATTCCAAAACAAAAATTTTTAAATTAAAAACAAACAAAGAATCCTAGGCCCAGAGAAATTAAGCAACTTGTCTGAAGTATTCTGTCAGTGACAGAGCTGGGACTGCAATTCAATCCTGCAGCTCCCAGCTTACTAAGGACCCTATTCACTGTACCACTCTGAAGACTCACTTCCTATAGAAATCTTTCAAAGTCAGAATGGCTTCTTGCCTGAGGGGTACATGTCTCTAGGATAAGGGCCATCTGGGAGACAATCAAGAAAAAAGGTGAATCAAATCTCTTTTGCCCCATGCCTTCCTTTCTTCACAAATGTATGAATGTTGAGTCATTTTCAGCCTCCTTTGGGGGACTGAGACAGAACGCAGGGGATCACTAAGGAGCCTGCTCCAATCTGTAATAGCTCTGGGGCTGTGTGCTGAACCTTCCTGGCTTACGGGTCCCTAGTGGGGTATTAGGGAGATCTGTTGATGGGAGCTATTGTGATTTAAGCCCAGGCATTCAATTCTTTGTGGGACCCCCAGTTTCACCCCAAATCTGTACCATGATTCCGAAATACCCAGGAGAGTAAAAATGCTTCCCTTAAGTCCTTCTGACGTTGGAAGACCTACTACAGAGGCGAGGCTTTCAGAGGCTTTCTCCTGGGGTTTAAGTTTATGTCTAGCACACTTTGGACATTAGGAGACTGTCGTGTTCACCCAGATAAATTGCCTTCCCCATGGCGGTATTTATCCTCGGAAGACATTCATAGTAAGTCCCAGAGGAAATCCTGCTGTCTTCTGCCCAGAGCTTTGCCAGGCAAGGTTCGCAGCAAGAGTGGAGGAGGAGAAGGAGGCCATAGGTAACACGACGCAGATCATGGCACAGTTAAATGAGCTGGCAGTTCCGAGTTTCTGAGCTGATCTCCGTGACTGGTGCAGCCGTCAGAGCTAGAGGCGCCATCGCTGGGCATCCTGGAGATGCTTTAGAAAGATGTGAGATTTCAGACATCCAGTCTCTTCTCTTTGCTTATACATATTCCCAGTGTCTCTCCCCCATTCATATTCAATAAGTATTTCTACCACACTTGCTGAAACAGGCTGATGAATAAGCGTTTATTAAGCCCCTACTCTGTGTCAAGCACTTGCACATAACGTCTCAGCTGCACTCAACATACTGTTGTGTGTTAGGTTCTCTTGCTTACAGACCCTGAAATTGTGTTTCACATAAGTCAGGTGAACTGTTCAAAATACACAGAGACACAGAGCTGCAGCTCAACCCTGGGGTTTCTGATTTGGGTTCTGGGTAGTTTCTACTATATCTGCCCATTCTAATAGTGTGCCCTCAGCCACTGAAATTGTTGACAGGAAAACATGTGTGGCTATTTTACCAAAAAGAACTCACCGAAGTCGAAATCTTTGCTTTGGTCAACATTCTAATTTAACTATACTCAGCATGTAAACAATAGTGACTTGATATAATGGATGACAAATGCAGTGCACTGATAGTTTACCTAGAAATAGATCACACATCTTTTTGATAACAGGTTTACCTTCATTGTTTGGTCCACTTTAAAATTATTTTTTTGTTTACTGGCCTCATATCAGTTTAAAAGAGAAGTCATCTAAATAGCAGATCGAAGTCAGCCTGGACCACTGAGGGTCATGACCCTGAGGACCCAAATGCAGGCAACAGTAAACAAGCACAACAACATCCATGACAAAAGCTGCCAGTGGAATAAAAGCAGAAAGCACACACAAGCCACCCTGCAAGAACAAGTAAGTTCCTTAAGAGTCATACAGTCCTAAATCTGGGAACCATCACAGCTGAGAGGATAAGCTTTGGAATCTGAAAAAGCTGGTTCAAAACTAGGCTATGCCTGTCAAGTACAAGCTACAAGCAATTGAGAAATGAGTGAAACCGGAACTAAATCTCAGTTTCCTTCTCTGCAAAGTGGTGTGTGTGTGTGGAGCACAGTGGAGTGTAATAATTTCTCCCTCAGAGGATCATTGCGGGACGTAAATGCCCCTTAGCACAAGTGGGGCACATGGGAAGTATACTGTAAGTGGCAGCCATCGTTGTTAAATATGATGCATGATGATAAGCAAAACAACATAGCTTTCTGCTTTTTCACTCAATAAATTAAATTTCTATCAGGCAAGCAATGGAGTTTCCTGGATTAAACATCTGACAAGAGCTTAGATACGTTGACCTTTATAGTTCATTCCAAGCCTGAGGGTCTTGATTTTATAAGGCCTTTTAAGGGGGTTGCATGCTAATTCTAAGCAAGATCTGGTGTCATGTTATTTTCACCTAGGTGGAATATTCATGAATAGTTAAATAAAATATAACTGAGAAAGAAACCCACAGATGGAACACTTGCACTCATCTCCACTCCTGTGTAAAACCTCATAGTAAAGGAATTTAAAATGCATGAACCTATATATAAGAACAAGAGAAGGGGAGAGGTGATGAGAGAGAAAAAATTTTGGCAACTAAAAAGCAAATAGAAGGGCAGTAACATGCTTAGTGGATTAGGGACAGCTGAAAGCTTCGTGTCTGCGGAGGGGAAAAGCCACCAAGAAGGAATGAGAGAAAAACCAGTTTTGACATGGAACCTTGGAAAGGCTTAGAACAGGAAACTCCTGGAACCACTGAAGGCAGGGATATTGAGAAGAGCTGAAAGCAGGAGGCTTGATTGAAAGTTTGCAGAAGGAGAACTGGGACCCCGGGGTCTCCCCCTTGCCACTCAGCCAGGCGGCTACCCGAGTCTCACCTCCCTCCCAGCTTCTCCATGATCACCTCTGGCCATCTCCTAAGAATTTTTCTGAACTTGCTACAGCCTTAAGTTCACTTTACCCCATGCTTCTTCATTCTCCAGTGCTTATTAACACAACAACATGAGATAATGATGTTCAACAAGTATTACTACAGAGAAAAGAAGAACCTAAAACAAGATACCATATATGTCTCTTGTTGATTCTGTCGTCATGTCCCTTTGAACATGGTAGACAGTCCCCCACTGGTTCTCTCGCTCCTTTGGCCCTAGCTTCCTGCCACTGAAACAAGACCTACTCTTCTCCATGCTTGGAAGACTCCTTGATCTTGTCTTCCTACAGTCAAAGTGAAGGAAAATCTGTTGACAACATAATAAACAATATCATAGTTGACAATAAAATTGATGCATCTTTGCCCAATCTGAGTATAGAGTTTGTCATTGTTAGAGGAATGAACATCCTCCATGTGAAGCATCTGTGGTTGGAGCACTCCTTCTGTTCAGGGCTTCTGCAAGACCAACGAGTAGGTACTTCTCTCTAAGCATGACTAAAGACTCACCAAAATGAACTGCCAAGAACAAATGGAGGAGGACCTGCCCACAAAATATATTCTAAATTCTACCCAAAAAGCAGAGGCTGCTAACAGCTCTCAAGAGCCGGTTTTTGTTTTTTTTTTTCTTCAACCCCAGATATATCAAGATTGAGACACATCTCTAATCAAAAAGAGATTGCTAGGATTGATCTCTCTCTAAAGTATCATTTGGTTTCCCATTACGTTTCCTTTCTGATTTCCCTCAACAGTATTTGCTGCTCCCTTATAGGTGTTCTCGTTCTTGTATGTTTATACGAATAGCAATGAGATTTATAGCTCTACCACAGCTTACAATTGTTATTTGTTAGTGGGACTGTCTATCCTGGTAAGCTGTGAGCTGTTTGAGGGCAAAGACTATTTTATCCATCTTTATATTCCTGGCACATAGTAGGCTCTCGGCAATGCTGCTGCTGAATTGAATGGGCTGTGGTGAAAGAACAAAATGCTTCTCCTCAGTCAGCGTTTGTTTTCCAGGATCCTTTCCAATATACTTCCAACCCAAACATGTGATTTAAGAGATAGGCAGAAAGTGAATTGAACTGAATGTGTTGCAAAAAACCTTGCCTTTAAAGGTGGAAAAAAAAAAATCAGCCACCTTCCCAAGATAGCTATTGTGTCCCACATCTTGAAAGCAGTGAAGTGATGAGTGCTGTGATCAGAGAGGACCCTCGGAAAATAAATAAAAACCCAACTCTAGTAATGCAGCCATAAGCTAGGAGGGAAATGACGAAGGATGTCATTATCACCTTGATATTTTTAGAAGTTCTCTGGTGACAGGTCAGATTTTTGAGAATCAGAAAATGGTAAAAATAATCTTGTTGTTCCACAAAGGAGGCTCTATATATATCAGGCCGATTTTGAGCACTGCTCGAGAATGTTGAGAAAATATTTTTAAGTGTTAGTGAAATGATAGGCTTTGGGGGCAGACCCAGCCTTGCTTTATAAAACATTTATTTTGGAGGGGGGTTGAGAGATTTTCATGATGTTGGCATCATAAAATAACCAGCAGTGGATGCAGGTTTTTTTTTTAAATTGGGGTATAGTTGCTTTACAGTTTTTGATTGGGTTGCTTTTTTTTTTGCTATTGAGCTGTTTGAGCTATTTACATATTTTGGAGATTAATCCCTTATCAGTTGCTTCGTTTGCAAATATTTTCTTCCATTCTGAGGGTTGTCTTTTTATCTCATTTGTGGTTTTCTTTGCTGTGCAAAAGCTTTTAAGTTTCATTAGGTCCCATTTGTTTATTTCTGATTTTATTTTCATTACTCTAGGAGGTGGGTCAAAAAAGATCTTGCTGTGATTTATGTCAGAGAGTGTTCTTCCTATGTTTTCCTCTAAGAGTTTCATACTGTCCAGTCTTACATTTAGGTCTTTAATCCATTTTGAGTTTATTTTTGTGTATGGTGTTAGGAAGTGTT
>NC_041228.1:69106388-69109374 GCF_002837175.3 Physeter macrocephalus
TTCTTTTTTTTTTTTTTTGAATCTTTGAATTTTATTTTATTTATTTTTTTATACAGCAGGTTCTTATTAGTTATCCATTTTATACATATTAGTGTATGTATGTCAATCCCAATCTCCCAATTCATCACACCCCCCCCCCAATTTCACTCTTTTACATGTTTTTATTTTCCAAATTTTCAAGACAAGGATCCACATGGTAGAATTTCATGAGGTACAGAGAAAACTGAAAGTAGCTTTCGAAGTTATTAGGTGCCTGCAGAGTCCTCCTGGGCCCCACCAGATGACCTTGCCACCCACATCTTAAGGCACCTTCGTTTTCCCTTACGTTGAGGCTCAGGATTCTGGAGGATTCCTTTTGCAGTTTCCATTTGCAGCTATTCCTGAGTTGCCCCATAACCATGTATCTACAAGGGCGCAGGGCTCTGGATTTCAGTAGAAATTACCCACTGTTTATCTGGGATGTTTGCTTCTTTAAATACTCAGCCATCTGACTCTCTAATTGTTTAGGATTAGTCATAATTAGGACAGAGAAAATGTTATAAATAGTTTATTGCATATCCATTCAAGAAATTTAGGCTAAGTTTACATATCCCAGCCACTAAAAGAGAGAGCCTATGTGTTTATTTAAAACATGTTGTTCCTGTTTCATTTGGAATATACGAGTCTAATGTGACAAACAATTCTTTAAGACTTATCATGTAAGTTGCTCTTTACCTCATACTTATCTCACTACCTTCTTGTTTCTTGTTTTTCTTAAGTCTTGAATTTGAGCTTTGAATATATTCCCTTTATGTCTTTTTTGAATGTTTGGAAACATGAATTAAAAACGTACGGCCACATATCAAGGGAACTTTTTACACTCATTTCTTTGGAGTGACGAGGTGATCACTATCAACACTCTGAGTTTATTTTACTGAATCATGTAATTTTGGTAAATCGGGTCTTACTATGACCAAGGAGACCTGAGTACAAAACTGAAATAATATTAAAAGGTAATACCAAGAAATACGTAGGGGCTAAGAGAAAAGCATTCTAATATTACCACAGTAAAGCACCATTGACGATAGGACTTTTAAGTGGCTGATGTCATTCATAGTGAGCCCCAGGACAGCTCTGGCACCGTGCGTGGACCACATCAGGGGTCGCTGCTTTGGGGTGATTTGAGGAGTTCTGAGTTATTCGCTTCCAAGTGACAAGCTCATTAGTGTACTTGCCACATGTTCTCCATCTGTCAAGCCCTTAGACTTAGGCACTGAAGGCCTCCTGGAGAATGCAAACATGCTATTGGGAGGGAAAGTGCATCAATACATAGCATCCCGTGCCACTGTTATCAGGTTAACTGGCCCATCTCCTAAGTGTGGCTCGGAGCGAAAGGGTCGAAGGAGGAGGGGCTCTGGAGAGGCAACGTTGTTTTGGCCCAAATGGAGGGAACCCTGTGGAGCCTGTCTCTGGGCAGCCAGTGTTGGGGAAGGGGAAAGGAGAGCACCTGGAAAAGAAAGGAGGAGGGGTCAGGTGAGAGCCACAGGGACCATAGTGAGTTTACAAAGGTGCTGTGACGCTGCACTTTCCAGTTTGGCAGAGCCACTGAGATTAAGTCATATTCTCAGTGGAAACTTGCATCTGCTCCTCCAGTTTCCCGTGGTGTTTCCGTGGGTCAAGGACTCTGTTGTTATAGTAACGTGAAATGTACCCTCTTTAGAAGTTCTGCGGCCTTGTGGCACTAAGAAAGAGTCTGATGCAGGTAAATGAGTGGCCCAGCACTCCCTGGGGGACGGGTGTTGGGAGGTTCTCTGTGGCAAGCCTGAGTAGCGCCCCGGCCAGAATCTTCCTGGAGATCCCCACTCCTGACAGACACTTGTCCTGGAAGCAGTCTCTTCACTGCAGCATCGGAAAGAAATACAGGAGGGTCTCACCATGACTTGGGACTTGCAAACAATGTCAAGAGTGAGCATGGGTCAAACATCAGGAAAAATGCTGCAGCTGGGAGTCCAAAGGATCATAGCTGGTGCCCTTTGGACGCTATATATCGTGTTGGTGCCAGTCCCTTAGGGTAGGGGTTTCCAGGTCCTTTGATGAGGCTTGGTGAAGTGTGCTCACAGATCACCTATGTTCACCAGCCCAAATAAAGAAGGAGGCTATAATTTTTGCAGCTTCCTCCTTCAGATTCCCAAAGGAGCTAACCTGTAATCACAGGGCTCTGCATTTATATATAAACAGCTCACTGGAGGATTGGCTCTTGGGCAGAGAATTTTTCTTACTCTTCTCTTTCTTCACAGTGAGAGGCATAATATGGTGGGGAAGAAAAGAACTTGGAGTGATGAGGCCATACATCCAGTAGCTTTCTACCAATTTAAAGCTCATGTCATTCAGGACAGTTAATTTCATCTCATTGAATCGCATGTCCAAAATGCAGATGATTTTAATAATTGCTTCCTAGAGCTGTCAAGCAGATAAAATAAGGTCAGGAGTGAAAATTTGACGTTTATCAAAATAATGTTTGTGAGATTCCCGGTGGCGTGGACTGGCTCCTGATCAGATAGTCAGCCTTTCTGTAGGGAAAACTCCCCAGGGCTCCTTCTGAGTAGACTAAGCTTTGGGAGCTTATTCCCTTGGATTTTAGATATAAAAAGAAGCTTAGAAATCATCTTGTTCGGTCATTATACTTTATTTTGTATTTATTATCGAACTAATGCCTGCCTATAGTTTTACAATAAAATATTTAAGATGAAAAACAAGTTTCCTACCCCCACGGCGCCTCAGATCCCACTCACTAGAAGATAATATCTTTCTGCGCCACGCGGCGTGCGGGATCTTAGTTCCCTGACCAGGAACCATTTTTTTGTTTGTTTTTTTTTTTTAGATTCCATGTATACGTGTTAGCATACGGTATTTGTTTTTCTCTTTCTGACTTACTTCACTCTGTATGACAGACTCTAGGTCCATCCACCTCACTACAAATAACTCAGTTTCATTTCTTTTTATGGCC
>NC_041228.1:69109403-69125729 GCF_002837175.3 Physeter macrocephalus
CCACATCTTCTTTATCCATTCATCTGTTGATGGACACCTAGGTTGCTTCCATGTCCTGGCTATTGTAAATAGTGCTGCAATGAACATTGTGGTACATGACTCTTTTTGAATTATGGTTTTCTCAGGGTATATGCCCAGTAGTGGGATTGATGGGTTGTATGGTAATTCTATTTTTAGTTTTTTAAGGAACCTCCATACTGTTCTCAAGACTGTTATTATTCACAATGCCAAGATCTTGAGAACCTATTTGTATTGAAACAATATAGAGCTATATTTATGCATTAATGTAATACCATTTATTGAATGCTGGTTATATCGCTACTTATGATGCTGTATCATCCATCATGCCACTCATGAATATTGGCTTCCAATGTCTCCCTCAAAGGTTGTTGCTGTATGTCATTGATGGTGACCACAAGTGCCAGTCTTATCCAGAGTATGCAGGAAAATGTGAACAGTAATTTGTTTTCTGGTTATGTTGAATTTTCCATTCCACTTGGAATGTTATAACATAAATATAGAACAGTACATCTTCCAACTCTGTCTTCTTTTGAATTCTTTATGCAGTAATCACTACATTCCTAAAGTGTGATTATTTTAGTGTTAACTACGCCCTGCCTTCCATTCTCTGCCACCAGAGGAGAGGACTGTAGGAGAAATGAGAAGAGTGGCCTCACTGGTATGGGAATGTCTGTCCCTCATCAGGATGGCTTCAGCTGACCTGGCAAAGCATGGTGTCCTCACGTCAGTGGAGGCAGGAGAGAACATCGTTGGGGTCACGCAGAATAAAGGATGCCTGATGTCACCCTGGGTTGCCCTTGGGTGCTAAATTCAGAGGCAGCACCACAAAGCAAAGCCAGGCAAGAGCTGAGACATGCAGCTCAGGCCAAGGGTCCTCAATAGTGAATCTTCAACTTGTCCTGTGTTTGTTTGAGAGTCACTTAAAATCATCACCAGTGCCACTCTGGCAGCCCGATCTCATGTGGTTCTGTGAAAGAAATACGACACCAGGCAGCAGGATTAATCCACTTGCCAGGATGCCCTCCTGGAACCAAGGTCAGCCCAGAACCTCAAGAAACTCCATGGCATGAGTCCCAGAACTCCTTAGGGAATCTAGACAAACTCATGCGCAGGGCAGATGGTATGAGAGCACCAGGGGTGGTGGGGGAACAAGGGGGACTGGGGCACACAGGGATCCTGGTCCAAGCGTGGGTGCCCCACCAGGAGGTTATGCTGGACCTGGCAGGTCTCAGGCACTGGAGGAGGCCATAGGAAATTTCAAAGAAGATGCTCTGGAGACCAGATCCCATGCAGAATCAGGTCTGAGCTTGGTTTGCCCTACCCAGCACTGCTAAGTCCCAGGCCCAGGAGGAGACTTAGAACTTCAAGGAAGGCACCCCCAAAGGCCAGGCGTCTCAGGGCAGTATTGCTTGCAAGAGTGAAATGTAATGTTTCTCAGTTTATGCATTTGTAAAGCCACCTTCATCCTTCATTACTGGGTTGAGTATGAAATTCAAGGTTGACAATCATTTTAACGCAGGAATTTAACAGGCTTTGCTCTACTGTCTTCTCACATCCATCGCAGCTGATGATGAGAGGTCTGATGCTGGTTGGAGTTCTCTTTTTTACGGGTATCTTTTAAATTTCTCTCTTTCCTGCTGAAGCATCTTAGTATCTTCTCTTTATTACTGATGTACTGAGCTTTTTTAACGCTGGGTCTAGATGTGTATGTGTGCGCGTGTACATGCTTGTACGTGACTTGGGTAAAACTCCTTGCCTTGGGCACTTGATTGACATCTTAATTTGTATACTCATGTCCTTTGACCCTTGGAAAATCCTCTGTCATATTTCTTTGATTTCTTCTTTGTTTTCTCTTTGTGTCACTCTATAGATTAGATGTGGGGCCTCTTGGATTGATACTCTATATATCTTTCCTTTTATTTTTTTACATCTCTTTGTTCTACTACCTGGTCATGTATTAGACTTTACATACAATCTATTTGAATTTCAGAGTCACATTTTTATTTTATAATAGTTCTTCTTTGTTAGCTATTTGTATTTTGTTGATGCAATGACTTTTTTACTTTCTAGTAATATTAATCAGAGAATTTTTAAAGGTTAAATTGTGTTTCTAAATTATGTCTGTTCCTTTCAGAGTTACATATTCTGCTTGCTTATCTTTGTCTCTCTCTTTTGTGTTGTAGAGTTTCCTCAAAGTCCAGTGCTCTTTGGCTGTTCCATCATATGTAAGAACCAGATAATAAGCTGATCTTGAGCTGTGGGCAGTTGGGGGGGGTGCAGTTGAAGGGGAAGTTGGCCGTGCTTACAGGCTGGCAGTTCCTTTTAATGTGATATGAGGAAGTAAGCAACGATCCTAGGGACCCATAATTGGCAGGTTGGAGGTCTTTTCTGTATGGGCCTTCCATTTCTTTGGAAAAGAAACCTCTCATTACTTGTATAGTGGGTTTATTAGTTTTCTAGGGCTGCCATAACAAAATACCACAGACTGTGTGGCTTAAACAGCAACAGAAGCTTATTTTCTTATTGTTCTGGAGGCTGGAAATCCAAGATCAAGGTGTCGGCAGGTTTGGTTTCTCCTGTGCCTCTCTCCTGGGCTAGCATATGGTCAGCTTCTCATAGCATTCTCTCATGGCCTTTTCTGTGTGTGTGTGTGTGTGTGTGTGTGTGTGTATCCCTGGTGTCTCTTTTTCTTCTTATAAGGGCAACAGTCCTATTGGATTAGGGCCCACCCTAATGGTCTCATTTTAAGTTAATTAACTCTTTTAGGGTCCTATCTCCAAATATAATCACATACTGATGTACTGGGGATTAGCACTTCAGCATATAAATTTTGGGAGGACACAATTCAATCCATAGATGGATATCTGTCAGTCTGCCGATGAGGATAGTGTTTGAAAGTGTGAGATTAACTCTTGGGACTAGAGCAGAATTTCTTAACTTCGGCACTTTGACATTTTGGGCTGCGTCATTCTTTGTGTGAGGCCTGTCCTGTGCATCGAAGGATGTTTATCAGCATCTACCCACTAGGTGCCAGTCCTGACAACCAAAAATGTCTTACACATTGACAAATGTCCCCTGGGGGTAGGGCAAAATACCCCACTAGTTGAGAGGCAATCTGTGAATTTCTCCAATCCTTTATTACAACTGATGTTCCAGAGTCCCAGGTCTCTCCAAGGTTTAATATGCAGATGGCTGTATTTCTTTCTTGGTTACTATATCCTGTGGCTTCCTCTACCTCGTTTGACTAGTCACCACCCCAACCTATATTTTCCATCTTCTGGAAATTTGTTGACGTCCTGCATCCACAGTGGGTTCTCATGGTTAAAGAGTTTAATCTTTTTCCTTCTTTAATATTTTAGGAGATCTTAGGACAGAAAGTAGATGAGTATGGATGGACAATGCACTGTATTTAAGTAAAGACTCTCCACCTCTCCCAGATTATAAATGAGAAAACCAAGACTCTGAGGGAAGAAGTAATTTTCACACAGCTGCATCTAATAATAGTAAAAAGACAGGATTGGAATCCAGTTCAATTAGCTCCCTGTCCAGTGCAGTTTCCACTAACCCAACTCTGCTGTTTCAGCATAATTTATTGGTAAACACACTGCCATTCTCTTCAGAGAGATCTCTCTTTAAAGGAGAAAGTCCTCAACAAATTATTGGATTTTTTAAAATAATAAACTCTAGTAACAGCAAAAGCTTTGGGGAGGAACACTTTACCCCAAAATTTTCTTAAAAAGAAATTAAACTCCGGTATCAGTAAATAACTCCATTTAAAACTGGGAGCGGGGCTTCCCTGGTGGCGCAGTGGTTGAGAGTCCGCCTGCCGATGCAGGGGATACGGGTTCGTGCCCCGGTCCGGGAGGATCCCACGTGCCGCGGAGCGGCTGGGCCCGTGAGCCACGGCCGCTGAGCCTGCGCGTCCGGAGCCTGTGCTCCGCAACGGGAGAGGCCACAACAGTGAGAGGCCCGCGCACCGCAAAAAAAACCACAAAAAACAAAAAACAACTGGGAGGGTTGAGAGTAGATGGCTGCTATGCTGCATCCTCTATTGAATGATTACAGATAAAACATTAGTGTCGTTCATTCATTCATTCTTCCATTCATTTATTCTTTTAGTTATTTCCCAAAACTCTCTAGCTGAGGACAAGCTTTACAATAGTGTGTGTGTGTGTGTGTGTGTGTGTGTGTGTGTGTGTGTGACTCAGGTGCCTTACCCGTGTGTGTGTTGTGGGTGTGATGTCTGTGCATTTCCGTGTGGCATGTGTATGTGTGCACACGCATTGGGTGCCCTAAATTTGGGTTTGCTCAAAAAGGAAGAACGTGAATTTGATGGGAATAGTCCAAGGTACACACAGTGCTCTGTCTAAGGACAACACATGCTCGTTCCGTGCTGCGGATTTTCATCCTTTGCATCCGTAAAGCAGTCTGAGGTCTCTTCTAACACCTTGACAGATGGTGATCTGACCCCAATCCCGTGTCAGCCCGGTGAGGCCGACAGTACAGGCAGCCTGCTGCCTGGAGGGCTGCCCATCAGTGTCAGCTCTTACGAGGCTTTCAAAACACATACGTGTGTCAGGGCCACAACAGCTCTACCGCTGGGCCCAGACCCTCTAATCCCGCTCCCAGGAGGGGCTGAGAACTCGGCCCTGTGGAACCACGACCTTGACCAGCTGAAGGCAGTGACTCCTGGGCTGCAGAGCAGAAAGGATGCTGTAGACTGTGAGTCTCCAGGGATCCAAGAAAGGGACGGATGACTGGAGACCAATCTGCAGGGGAAAGTACAGCCTGGGAAGAAGGCGGGCAGAGTTCTGTCATTCTTCTGCTACCACGTGGGCTACTTTGTCAATTCTTCAAATGATATAAATTCTGTGATAGAACGGATTCCTCCATATTCTTTTTCAATATCCTCCATAAGGCCCAGCAGACAGTGGCCGAATCCTAGTTGATTGATTTGAGTGTTCTATTCTCTGTTTCAATAGTGCTTGCATGGGGATTTCTTTCATTCGTGTATTCAACACATATTTATCAAGTGCCTGTTTTGTTCCAAGCATTGTTTTAACCCTGAGTTACAACAGTGAACAAAACAAACACTCCTGCTCTTGTGGAGAGACAACAATAAATCCAATAATTAAGTAAGATAGGCGGGATGTCAGTGCTCAGGAGGACAAGGAGAAAGGGCGATTTCAAGTAGGTGGGGAGAACGGGTGAAAAGTTTAGATAGGGGGTTCAGAGAAGGCCTGTGTGAAGATCCACGTGGAGACCCAGAAGATTCCCTCCACTAAGAGATGAGGGCGCTTTCTGTTGGGATCGCTTCATAGTAGACCCAGCACATCACTTACAAAGGGTGTGTTTTTGTTTGGTTGGTTTTGGTGAAACATCTTGCTTCACGTCTCAGAGAAATCGACGTGCTCATGCTTCTGTCCCAGCCAGTCCCCTCACTCTGTGCCAAGGTGCACCTTCTCATCTCCTTCAGATGCTTAACACTCACCAGCACAGGGCTCTCACCTCTCTGCAAGCTCAGGTTGAAACTTGCTTTAGGGTCTAAGTCCTTCTTTTTTTTTTTTAATTTTTATTTATTTTTTAAATTAATTTTTATTGGAGGATGGTGGCTTTACAATGTTGTGTTAGCCTCCACTGTACAGCAAAATGAATCAGCCATACACATACAGATACCCCCTCCCTTTTGGACGTCCCTCCCATTTAGATTACCATAGTGCATTAGGTAGAGTTCCCTGTGCTATACAGTAGGTTCCCCTCAGTTGTCTATTTTATACATAGTCCTTCTTAATAAATAATTAAACACCCATCCTGAACGTTGCATGTACCTCTTCCTACCACTTCATTCTATTTTTTCTCTTTTACAGCAAAACGTTTTGGAAAAATGGTCCCGATACACTGTCTTGACTTTGGCTTCTCAACCCATTGCTAGATGGCTTTCCTTTAAAACACTGAATTATACTTGGGAGGGTTACTGGGCAGATTATAGAGCTTGTTGCTTAGCCTCAAACCACCTTTCCAGACGCCGCTTTGGGGTCCTAGGGCCAGGGGTCTGCAAACTCTCTCCATCTCGTTTCCACTGGGTCTGGCTGAGAGGGGACACCGGAGTGAGACTGGCACGCGTGGGGGACCAGAGGGGCTTGCTCGTTCCCGTCTGCTTGCTGTTTGCCAGCATCTCCCCAGCAACAGCCCCACATGCTAGATGCGGTAGTTGGTTCCAGTTTCCTGCTTCTACCACCACCCCCAGTGCCACATTGCGACCCCCTCCTCAGAGGTCCCAGCTCCTGCTCTGCTGGGTCTATCCTTCAGGCTTCTAAGGCATCAGCTCCAGCTGAGTGGGACCCGCTCCCCTGAGGCCCAGCCCCCTGAGGCCCCTCTCGGAGCTACAGAGGTGGCAGCTCCCAGCGCCAGGGGCGGGGTCTCTCCTCCCAGGGGATGGATCCCAGAGACTCCCACCTCTGCCCTTGGTTCCCTGGCTCTAGGGGAGGCCATTGCTTCCGTAGTTAAAGTCTGTGCTTTCTCAGTGTTGCCTTTTGCTTTTTCAGCTCTCTAACCCCTGTTTACCCAGTTTTTTTTTTTTTTAATCTCCCTGTGCTATGCGGCAGCTTCCCACTACCCAGTTCTTTATATTAAATTTTCTCTGTTGAAATAACTAGTGTGGTTTCTCTTCTGCTAACTAGACCCTGATGGATACAGTCACCAAAAGCTTCCAGGTTGTCAAATCCAATGGTTTTCTCTCAACCTTTATATCTTGGCACTTTTGTGTAGCATTTTGCTTTTCTGACTACCTCTCCTTCAAGAGCGCTCCTTCCCCCCTCCCAGCCCCTGGTCTCATGATACCATTTTTTCTTGATTCTCTTCTTGCTCTGAACTAGCCCTTCTCAGTCTCCCCCGAGATCTCCAGCCAACCCTTACCCTGGCCTTCCTTCCTCTGCTTGTCTCCTCCTGCCCCACCTGCGCCATTCCGAGCCATAGCTCCTGCCTCTTGCTGAGGATTCCAGTTCTCCAACTCTGCTCAGCCTTGCCTGCAAGCTCATACTCCCACGTACATATTCCCACCTGAAAATTCCCTGGCTCTTCAGTCTCAATATTTCCCAAATCGATCTTGTCATCTTCTCATCCCAGACTCTCCTGCTATGTTCACCATCTGCCCCATCGCCCAAGACAAAATGATGAGATTGGTTTGGACTTCCCCCTCTGCCCCGCATCCTGCCTTTTCGCACATTTAACATTTCTTGAGGCCATGGCTTCCATCTCCAGCCCCTGCCATAGTTCAGACAATAAGAGTGAACACTTAGCACTTACTGTTCCAGAGCCATACTGAGGACTTTGCATGCACCTTATTTAATCCTCACAACAATAACTCTATGAGGCGCGTCCTATTAGTAGCCTCATTTCACAAATGAAGAAACTGAGGCACAAAAGGTTATATGACCTACCCAGTGACACAACTAGTAAGTCACAGAGCTGGGATTTGAATTCGAGAAGGCCGGCTCTTAACCGTGCTGTTTGACAGCCTCTCAAGCACCTTGGACTGATCCCAGCTTGCCTGAATTGGTTTAAAGGTCTCTCACTGGTGTCTTCTCTCCAGCATTGGGCCTTGCCCACGGCAGGCACCTAAAGTGTTTATTATCATCATCATTTTACATGTTATCCCTCAAGTCCAACTAGCCTGAGTGTTTTTTCTAAAATACAAATCTTCCCGTGTCATCTCCCTTTTAAAGCCTCACTGACTCTCCATCAGCCCAGGATCACATTTCATGTTCAGAGTTCTTCAGGAGCTGGTCCTTATCGACCTCCCTAGCTTTACCCTCGAGCGCTTTCCTCTCTGCACATCTTCACTCAGTATAGGAAACCACCTACCACCTGTCGTTCCTGGAATACCAGAAACACCCTTCCAGCTTTGCTTCTTTCCATCTGAGGCCACCCTGTCTGGAATGACCACCCTTCCTCTGCTTGTTGAACATTCCTGTTCTCCCTTCCAGTCTCATCTCAGGTATTGCCCCCTCTGGGGAGCTCTTCACAAACCCTCTCCCCCCGCCCCCATCAGAGTGGACTCCCTTCTCAGTATGCACAGAGCATTCACCATACATGTCGTTGTTGCTAACATGTCCTCCTCGGCTGGCAGTGGATACTGCAAGGGCAGCAGGGGTTTTAATTGCTCATTTTTATCTCCAGCACCAACCCCGGGGGTGGGACATAGTAGATGCTTAGGAAATACTTTGGGGACTAGTAAAGAAATGTTTTCAGTAGTCTCTGGCCAGCTGAGTTCAGTGGTTAGAACCTGAATGGGGGCCTCACTCGGGACACAAGTGTATCAGCTGAGGGACGTAACCCCAGGCTAGTCACAGAAACAGAAGTCACCTGTGTCAGGCTGAAGTTGGCTGGGTGGTCTTAACTGCCTGACGGTCCCTAGGATAATATAAGAAAACTTTGACAAAACGCTGTGACCTGCTCTTGGCTCTGAGAATTCTACCAAATGGTGGGGAAGTAAGAAGCAAGACTCCCAGCAAAGGCAGCGTGCTAATCAGCTCCCTGTGTCTTGCCTCATGGTGTAAGAAAAAAGAATCATGCAAATGTCGTATAATTGTTTGTCTTCATTATGTGAGCTTGTTCCTCACTTCATTATGCATAGAATTTGCAAGTTGCTTTCTGCCTTTCTCCCATTTCAAAAAGCTGATTTGAAATTTCAGGAAAGGTACATATTAATTAGCAGGACTCCATATAGCAAATATTAATTTAGAAATTGCTGTGAAGCATAAACATCAACTTATAACATCCGTTACAGAATGAGAAACCACACAAATGTTTTCAAGGACCAGAGATACGGGGAGGTTGGAAACTATTTTGAGGACCTGGGTAAGCACGCTTGTTCGTAGATTGTCCGAATTGCTCTGGGAATGGCAGCAAAGGATGGACAGAAGGGGTTGTTCAGCATGGTTTATACAGAAGAGGTGTGAGGATTAAAATTAAGGAGGAAAAACCAAGAGCAAAGAGCAGAATGGCTGTGGATAATGCCCGGGTAAGTTTCCAGGGCTGTTCCCCCTGAACCCAGGCATTTTAGTTAAGTGTTCTCGTGGGTGACATGTGCCTTAACAGTGTGGTATTCCTCACAATCACACCTGGTGGTTAGTGCTGAGGAAGGAGACATCGTGGGACATGGCATAAATAGGGTGCCTATTTCTTCAAAACCGCTTGTCAACACCCCACCCCTCCCCAGAGCTCCGGGGAGGCCTGAGGTAGATAGAGGATTGGGAGAGACAGGAGGGGGTCTTTGGGGATCCCAGGGCCCCTCCACAGATCAGCTGGAAGACATCAGCCAAGTTTCCTGCCCATTCTGAGCCTCTGCTTCTTCATCTATAGAGTGTGGATAATAATATCTACTTCCTCTTAGGGTTCCAGTGAGGACTAGAGATAAGGAAGGTCATGCTTCTAGAAGACGTGTAAACAAGGGAGACCGTTATTAGGGACGGAGGTCCCTGTGGCACCATGTTATAGGATCAGGATCCACCCCGTGATTAGACACAGAAATGGGACAGGAGGGAAACAATAGATGACCCAGCTTCAGGGGGTTTGGTGAAGAGCCTACTCTTTCCGCATCTCCTCCACAGAAAAAAAGCCCTATGAAAAGTTTAAGTGCCCAGGGAGATGGCTTTTCAGAAAGCACTGAAGGATCCAAATAAATATATTTATGCATTTTCTAAATTTAGACCAGTGGAGAGACATACCATTTGTGCTTGAAAGGTGTAAACGTTAAGAAAAGGTAAAAGGAAGCTGAAGGGCTTCAAAAGAAACTATATCTTATAGTATCTGGTAGAACAGGATGGAATTATCAAGACGAAGTCTGGAAGAGGCTAGTCTACGCTGGCCTCTGGGAAGGCATGGAGGCAGCTGTACCTGTGCTGATCCTGTCTCCTCCCTCTGGATGGGAAAAGGGGGCAGTCCTCCAGGGCTTGGTCAGGGAGAGAGAGAAGATGAATAAAAGGGATTTAAAAATGTATTATGAATGATGATTTGCTATTGCCTGATCTTATAGCAGAGGCTAAGAAAGGAGCAATAGTCAGTTTCCCCAGGAGCAATTAGGGTGTGGAGAGAAAAACGAATTCTCAGTCAGCTTGTGTGAGTTGTTATCCAGGTCTCGTTTGGGGACTGACAGGTCCCTGGTAACCTGGGGCGATGGAGGCTTCCACCCAAGTGAGGGACTTAATGATCTCGGAATGGAAAAGAGAAGTACATATTCTTGCGTTTTTATCTTAATCATCAATGTTAATTGTTGTTTTTAACCCCTCAAGATGCAAAATTCCCCTTTGAGTGCACCTATTTTCAGTTAAATCAATAAATGATTAGGTTGCAATTAGTAGTTTCAACACAGAAATAATCCTTAAGTGAACAGACATTTATTAAGTAGTAAATAGTAGTAAAAGACTTTTCTCAAGTCAAATGATGCTATTCCTAAGTAAAAATGTGCCTTTGTTTGAAAAGACAAGGGGGAACCTGAAATGCATATTACTAAGTGAAAGAAGCCTGTCTGAAAGGCTACAAATTGTATAATTCCAGCCTTATGTCATTCTGGAAAAGGCAAAACTATAGGAACAGTAAAAAGATCAGTGGTTGCCAGGGGTTGGGAGGAGGGAGGGAAGACAAGATGAATAGCTGGAACACAGGGGATTTTTAGGACAGTGAAACGATTCTTTGTGATACAGTCACAGTGGATACATGACTTTGTGCATTTGTCAAAACTCACAGAATGTACAACACAGAGTGAACCCTAATGTAAACTATGGACTTTAGTTAATAACAGTGTATCAATATTGGTTCATCAGTTGTTAACAAATGTACCACACCAGTACAAGATGTTAATAGTAAAAATTATAACAGAGGAAATCCAAGGCGAGGAGGGTTGAGGGAGAAAGGGTGTAAGAGAATTCCTTGTACTTTCTGCTCAATTTTGCTATAAACCTAAAACTGCTCTTAGGAGATGAAGTCTAATGATTAAAAAAAATTTGTTTTAGATCAGCTGGATGGCGAAAAGCCTCTGGTATTAGAAGAAGAAAAACTTAGTGGTTATACTTATTTTATGTCGGTAATAAACGTGTATCAAGCCTAATAAGTACTGGACACAATCCTAGGCTCTGAGGAACTGAGATTGGATGGAAATACTGTCTTCAGAATCATTAGCCCAATAACAATGACCAATGTTTTTTGAATGCTTTTTTTTTTTGCGTACGCGGGCCTCTCACTGCTATGGCCTCTCCCGTTGCGGAGCACAGGCTCCGGACGCGCAGGCTCAGCGGCCATGGCTCACGGGCCCAGCCGCTCGGCGGCATGTGGGATCCTCCCGGACTGGGGCACGAACCCGCGTCCCCTGCATCGGCAGGCGGACTCTCAACCACTGCACCACCAGGGAAGCCCTTGAATGCTTTTTATATTCTATCTCATTTCATCCTACAACCCTAAAAGGACCAAATAAAGAAACTGGCATTTTAGAATGAGCTGACAAATAAGGAAATAAGTCTAGGAAATTTAAATAAAGGTCCAAGGTCAGCCAGCTAGAAAGTAATAGAGTAAAAACTGTATTGAGGTAATTTGACAACTGCCATACTCAGAATTCTAGTGTATCCCACCAGGAAGGGAGAGCCAGGTAACATTCTTTATTCTGTTTGCAGTGCTGCTTTCTTAGTGGAATCTTCATGTAAAGATATTAGAACAAATTCTATTATAGAAAGGAATCAGATATGGTATTCTGCCTCAAAAATCTGCATAACTTTTTATATAAGAAATCTAGGGGCTACCCTGGTGGCACAGTGGTTAAGAATCCGCCTGCCAGTGCAGGGGACCATGGGTTCAAGCCCTGGTCCGGGAAGATCCCACATGCCGCAGAGCAACTAAGCCCGTGCGCCACAACTACTGAGCCTGTGCTCTAGAGCCCACGAGCCACAACTACTGAGCCCACGTGCCACAACTACTGAAGCCCACGCACCTAGAGCCCATGCTCCGCAGCAAGAGAAGCCACCGCAATGAGAAGTCCGCACACCGCAACGAAGAGTAGCCCCCGCTCGCGGCAACTAGAAAGAGCCCACGCGCAGCAACGAAGAGCCAATGCAGCCAAAAATAAATAAAATAAATAAATGTATTTTTAAAAAAAGAAAAGAAATCTATCAGATTATATAATTTTATTTCTCTCTGAAAATTAAAAAAGTTCCTTCATTGCAATTATTGTTGTTGCTGGGAAGGTAGAGGTACATGAGCACGATGCGGAACTTTACAGCTATTAAGAATTAAAGTACAAAGAAAACAAGTTGAAAAATGAAGTGAAGCTCAAATATGTATCTATATTTAACTTTATATGAATAGGAACATTAAACTTCACTGCAGCTTGAGGCTGTTAAATCTTTTCCATTATCCTGAGAACACTGTTGTTCAGATCACTTCCACATTTTATGCACAAGAGAGCAGTGAATGTGGCAAATCAGACAGATCCTTTCTTTCCCACACTTAGGTTTCATATAACCATCCTTTCAAGGGTTCATTGACTTAGAGTTATGAGACCACCTTGAACTGATGTAGCCTTCCTCTTAAGTAGGACATACATAGTCAATCTCCAACAACCAGCAAACACCATGTGTAAGCTGTGTACTAGGAGTTACAAACTACAAAGAAGTGGGAAATAAGCTCATAACAAGCTGGGAGACAGATCAATAAGCACACACACACACGAAAAATTAACTGAGGATCTCATAATGGAAGCTAACATCACATTTTCCGCAGATGGATGACAGAAGCCTCGGGAGATGAAAAGAGCCTGCAGCAAGGTTCACAAAAGGTCTGAAACCACAGCGAGTAACAACATCTTTGAAATCCACAGTTCCTGAATATTGGCTATCTGTCTCTGTCCACCCCTGCAGCTCTCATTACCTATGGCCTCTTGAGTAATCAAATTTTCTTTTTGAAAAACTCGACATCACCAACTGCAGTGAGCTTTGTCTAGGAAACTTCTGCCTTTTCACACCCAAAGAAGGTCCTCCTTTCCAAGGCAGGCCCACAGATTTCCCTGGGCTAAATTACTGTAGAGACCAACTCCTTCCCCAGGAAGTGTGCAAACAGTTTCATGGGTAGCAAGGGAGGGCTCAGCAGCTCCTTGCTGTAAGGTGACCCTTCTCCAGGCAGGTGATCCTCAGAAACACTGGAAATAGACATATATCCATACCCTGAAACCCTCTCTTCAAGGGTGAAACGTGTCAGTCGAAATTTTTCTCCCACAAGCAGTAAAAAATTACTCAGTAGCTTTAATCATGGACTTAAATATGGATGGCAAAGAAAGTGTAGCTGAATTCCTCATAAAATGCCTTGGCTTATTGCATCTCCCAACTTGTCCCACAACAAACATGCTCTGTGGTCAAATAAGTCTGGGAGATGCTAAAATCTTGGGGATCTACACTGCAGAATAAAAATTTTAAAACACTAGAAAATTCTGCAGTAAAAAAATGTGCTTAACTTTTCTTTAAACATCCCCTCATTTTTCTCCCTTTGTAACACTGATAACATTCCTAGGAGGGCTCTTTGGGAAAACTTTCCTTAGAGTCAAGAAATGTTCATGAATATAAATACCTAATTAGGATGCTTGGTCGATGGATTTCTTTCTTATGACAAACTATTGTAAGATGATTAGTTTCTGCAAATTGCCCTTCATGACAGAAAGTTCACACACATCCTCTCACTGCCCTCCATCCATTATCTGGAGCCTAAAACAGAAAATTTGATGGATTATGATGTAAATAGAAAGGTCAGTCATGTCTATCAAGACAAGGGCTTGTTAGAGAAGCAGAAACCTGACCCCTTTCCAATGCTCTGAGTCATCTCCCCAGGGTCAGTTACTGCCTAACTTCTGGAAAAATAAAGGGACAGGTAACAAAGTCCTTGCCATTTTCTGAGGAAAGGAGGTAGGGCCCCCAATGATGATTTCTGGCTGCTGAACGAAGTATTGACTGGTGGGGAACTGAAAGGAAGCCTTGTCATCGCCAACCCCTGAACAGGAGTGTGGTTGCCCCCAGTTAGTGCCCTGGGCTCCTGGAGCAAAATCCACAGGAGACCCTGCCATTGCCTTGTACCCTGCCGCCATCACTGGCATGTGATGCTCATTCTATAGAGGACCAGAGGTAATGACCCAAAGACCATAACTTATTTGTCCACCGTCTCATCCTTCCAGTTTACTCTCCCCACTGCATTCAGAGAGGTCTTTCCAAAATGCATTTATGTTTACCTCCCCTCCCTCTGAGACCCCATTTAAATGGTAGCATAAACCCAAAATGGTGAAGAGAACAGGGTAAGGACTTTAAGCAGGTGAAAGGGATTAATACACTCCTGAAATAAGGAGAGCAGAAAAGATGAAGTGGTGTCTGAGGAAGCAAGGCAGAGGAAGCAGCTGTAAAGGGTCAGCTGAGGAGGGAGAGCAGAGGACAGGCAGTGGTTACTGAGGAGAAAGGTACGGAGGCTGTTGCAAAAGACACACAAAGAGGCAGGCAGCTGAGGAAGGAGCCACCTGCAGAACCCAGGAGAGGCTCAGAGGCTGGAAACTCCAAGTATCACCAAAGGCAGGAATGAAAAAAAGGGGTCAGAAACAGAGAGGATGCTTGAAAGTCTGCATATGGAAGAGTCAACCCCTCTACCAGCCTTTCTCATCCCATGGAAGAATGTTGAGTATTCACATGTCTACCTGGTAGGCAAAAAGCAAATAAAAAACAAACATTTGCAAAATATATTGTTATTGGCTGAATTGTGTCACCCCAACATTCATATGTTAGAGTTTTAACCTCCACTACCTCAGAATGTGATTGTATTTAGAGACAGGGCCCTTAAGGAGGTAATTAAGGTAAAATGAGGTCAAATGGGTGGTCCTAATCTAATATGACTGGTGTCTTTAGAAGAGGACACAGACATGCACAGAGGAAAGACCATGTGAAGGCACAGTGAGAAGACAGTCCTTTGCAAACCAAGGAGAGAGGCCTCAGAAGAAATCAACCTTAATCTTGGACTTCTAGCCTCCAGTGGTGTGACAGTATAAATTTTTGTTGTTTAAACCACCCAGTCTGTGGCATTTTGTTATGGTAGCTCTAACACACTAATACATATATTTTCCTTATCTGAAACTGAACATCACCAGAGAAAAGTTCTCTGTAGTGTGACATGTTATGGGTATCTCCAAAGTAATGACTGTTTCACTATCGGATAACCCTAAAAGGAAGGCTGCTTGGTGACAAGGTCCTTGTCCTTTACAAAGAGTTCCCAATCAGCTTTGTATTGCCTAATTCTTAAATATGAAAGTGAAGCCCTTTATACATAGGGTTACCTTAAGAGATTTAAGGAGAGTCTCCAACATAAAATAGAGAAACCAAGATAAAGGTTTTTAAATGAGCATGGATGTAATAGATAATTTGGGGAAAGAAAGCTTAGAAAATTTCTAGTTAATATATATATTTTTTCTTTTTTAGGGGAAAATGATCCTCTTTATTTATTTTTGAATTTTTGAATTTTATTTAAGTAAATTTTTATACCACAGGTTCTTATTAGTTATCCATTTTATACATATTAGTGTATACATGTCAATCCCAATCTCCCAATTCATCCAACCCCCACCCCCCCCACTTCACTCTGTATGACAGTCTCTAGATCCATCCACGTCTCTACAAATGACCCAGTTTCGTTCCTTCTTATGGCTGAGTAATATTCCATTGTATATATGTACCACATCTTCTTTATCCATTTGTCTGTTAATGGGCATTTAGGTTGCTTCCATGACCTGGCTATTGTAAATAGAGCCGCAATGAACATTGGGGTGCATGTGTCTTTGTGAATTATGGTTTTCTCAGGGTATATGCCCAGTAGTGGGATTGCTGGGTCATATGGTAATTCTATTTTTAGTTTTTTAAGGAACCTCCTTACTGTTCTCCATAGTGGCTGCATCAGTTTACATTCCCACCAACAGTGCAAGAGGGTACCCCTTTCTCCACACCCTCTCCAGCATTTGCTGTTTGTAGATTTTCGGATGATGCCCATTCTAACTGGTGTGAGATGATACCTCATTGTAGTTTTGATTTGCATTTCTCTAATAATTAGTGATGTTGAGCAGCTTTTCATGTGCTTCTTGGCCATCTGTATGTCTTCTTTGGAGAAATGTCTATTTAGGTCTTCTGCCCATTGTTGGATTGGGTTGTTTTTTTTTTTTTAACATTGAGCTGCATGAGCTGTTTATATATTTTGGAGATTAATCCTTTGTCCACTGATTCGTTTGCAAATATTTTCTCCCAT
>NC_041228.1:69126396-69128796 GCF_002837175.3 Physeter macrocephalus
TTTGGGGTCTTTTGTGTCTCCATACAAATTTTAAGATTTTTTGTTCTAGTTCTGTAAAAAATGCCATTGGTAATTTGATAAGGATTGCATTGAATCTGTAGAAGCTTTGGGTAGTATAGTCATTTTCACAATATTGATTCTTCCAATCCAAGACATGGTATATCTCTCCAGCTGTTGGTATCATCTTTAATTTCTTTCATCAGTGTCTTATAGTTTTCTGCATACTGGTCTTTTGTCTCCCTAGGTAGGTTTATTCCTCACTATTTTATTCTTTTTGTTGCAATGGTAAATGGGAGTGTTTCCTTAAATTCTCTTTCAGATTTTTCGCCATTAGTGTATAGGAATGCAAGAGATTTCTGTGCAAATTAATTTTGTATCCTGCAACTTTACCAAATTCACTGATTAGCTCTAGTAGTTTTCTGATGGTATCTTTAGGATGCTCTATGTAGAGTATCATGTCATCTGCAAACAGTGACAGTTTTACTTCTTTTCCAATTTGTATTCCTTTTATTTCCTTTTCTTCTCTGATTGCCATGGCTAAGACTTCCAAAACTATGTTGAATAATAGCGTGAGAGTGGACATCCTTGTCTTCTTCTTGATCTTAGAGGAAATACTTTCAGTTTTTCACCATTGAGAATGATGTTTGCTGTGGGTTTGTCATATATGGCCTTTATTATGTTGAGGTAGGTTCCCTCTATGCCCACTTTCTGGGGAGTTTTTAATCATGTGTATCACATTGATTGATTTTCGTATATTGAAGAATCCTTGCATCCCTGGGATAAATTCCAGTTGATCATCATGTATGATCCTTTTAATGTGTTGTTGGATTCTGTTTGCTAGTATTTTGTTGAGGATTTCTGCATCTATATTCATCAGTGATATTGGTTTGTAATTTTCTTTTTTAGTATCTTTGTCTGGTTTTGGTATCAGGGTGATGGTGGCCTCATGGAATGAGTTTGTGAGTGTTCCTTCCTCTGCAATTTTTTGGAAGAGTTTGAGAAGGATGGGTGTTAGCTCTTCTCTAAATGTTTGATAGAATTCACCTGTGAAGCCATCTGGTCCTGGACTTTTGTTTGTTGGAAGATTTTAAATCACAGTTTCAATTTCATTACTTGTGATTGGTCTGTTCATATTTTCTATTTCTTCCTGGTTCAGTCTTAGAAGATTATACCTTTCTAAGAATTTGTCCATTTCTTCCAGGTTGTCCATTTTATTGGCAGAGTTGCTTGTAGTAGTCTCTTAGGATGCTTTGTATTTCTGTGGTGTCTGTTGCAACTTCTCCTTTCTCATTTCTAATTTTATTGATTTGAGTCCTCTCCCTCTTTTTCTTGATTCTGGCTAAAGGTTTATCATTTTTTTTATCTTCTCAAAGAACCAGCTTTTAGTTTTATTGATCTTTGCTGTTGTTTTCTTTGTTTCTATTTCATTTATCTCTGCTCTGATCTTTATGATTTCTTTCCTTCTACTAACTTTGGGTTTTGTCTTCTTTCTCTAGTTCCTTTAGGTGTAAGGTTAGATTGTTTATTTGAGATTTTTCTTGTTTCTTGAGGTAGGCTTGTATTGCTATAATCTTCCCTCTTAGAACTCCTTTTGCTGCTTCCCATAGGTTTTGGATCATCATGTTTTTGTTGTCATTTGTCTCTAGTTAGTTTTTGATTTCCTCTTGTATTTCTTCAGTGATATCTTGGTTATATAGTAACGTATTGTTTAGCCTCCATGTGGTTGTGTTTTTTACGTTTTTTCCCTGTAATTAATTTCTAATCTTATAACCTTGTGGTTGGAACAGATGCTTGATATGATTTCATTTGTCTTATATTTACTGAGGCTTTATTTGTGATCCAAGATGTGATCTATCCTGGAGAATGTGCTGTGTGCAGTTGAGAAGAACGTGTAATCTGCTGTCTTGGGATGGAATGTCCTATAAATATCAATAAAATCTATTTGGTCTACTGTGTCATTTAAAGCTTGTGTTTCCTTATTAATTTTCTGTCTGGATGATCTCCATTGGTGTAAGTAAATTGTTAAAGTCCCCTGCTTTCAATTTCCTTAAATTTACTGAGGCTTGATTTGTGACCCAAAATGTGATCTCTCCTGGAGAATGTTCCGTGCACACTTGAGAAAAAAATGTAATCTGCTGTTTTTGGATGTCCTATAAATACCAATTAAATCTATCTGGTCTATTGTGTCATTTAAAGCTTGTGTTTCCTTATTAATTTTCTGTTTGGATTATCTGTCCATTGGTGTAATTGAATTGTTAAAATCCCCTACTATTACTGTGTTACTTTTTTTTTTTTTTTTTTTTTGGTTTTTTTTTTTTTTTGGCTGTACACGGGCCTCTCACTGTTGTGGCCTCTCCCGTCGTGGAGCACAGGCTCCGGACGCGCAGGCTCAGCGGCCAT
>NC_041228.1:69129395-69193994 GCF_002837175.3 Physeter macrocephalus
TTCCAGGTCACTTATCCGTTCTTCTGCCTCAGTTATTCTGCTATTGATTCCTTCTAGTATATTTTTCTTTTCAATTATTGTATTGTTCATCTCTGTTTGTTTGTTCTTTAATTCTTCTAGGTGTTTGTTCTTTAATTCTTCTAGGTCTTTGTTAAACCTTTCTTGCATCTTCTCGATCTTTGCCTCCATTCTTTTTCTGAGGTCCTGGATCATCTTCACTATTATTATTCTGAATTCTTTTTCTGGAAGGTTGCCTACCTCCACTTCATTTAGTTTTTTTTCTGGGGTTTCTTCTTGTTCCTTCATCTGGTACATATCCCTCTGCGTTTTCATCTTGTCTGTCTTTCTGTGAATGTGGTTTTTGTTCCACAGGCTGCAGGATTGTAGTTCTTCTTGCTTCTGCTGTCTGCCCTCTGGTGGATGAAGCTGAGAGGCTTGTGCAAGTTTCCTGATGGGAGGGACTGGTGGTGGGTAGAGCTGGGTGTTGCTGTGGTGGGTAAAGCTCAGTAAAACTTTAATCCGCTTGTCTGCTGATGGGTGGGGCTGAGTTCCCTCCCTGTTGGTTGTTTGGCCTGAGGCGACCCAGCACTGGAGCCTACCTAGGCTCTTTGGTGGGGCTAATGGCGGATTCTGGGAGGGCTCATGCCAAGGAGTACTTCCGAGAACTTCTGCTGCCAGTGTCCTTGTCCCCACGGTGAGCCACAGCCACCCCCCGCCTCTGCAGGAGACTCTCCTACACTAGCAGGTAGGTCTGGTTCAGTCTCCAATGGGGTCACCGCTCCTTCCCCTGGGTCTGATGCGCACACTACTTTGTGTGTGTCCTCCAAGAGTGGAGTCTCCATTAACCCCAGTCCTGTCGAAGTCCTGAAGTCAAATCCCACCAGCCTTCAAAGTCTGATTCCCTAGGATTTTCTCCTCCTGTTGCCGGACCCCCAGGTTGGGAAGCCTGACATGGGGCTCAGAACCTTTACTCTAGTGGGTGGACTTCTGTGGTGTAAGTGTTCTCTAGTTTGTGAGTCACCCACCCAGCATTTATGGGATTTGATTTTATTGTGATTGTGCCCCTCCTACTGTCTCATTGTGGCTTCTCCTTTGTCTTTGGATGTGGGGTGTCTTTTTTGGTGAGTTCCAGTGTCTTCCTGTCGATGATTGTTCAGCAGTTAGTTGTCTATAGTTAATATTCTTAAAGAAATTAAAGAAAATATTACACCACAAAGCAAATATAGGAACTATGAATAAAGGATGGGGAAAAAACCCTGAAAGCCTGTAAGTTGAATATATGGTTATAAAATAAAACTATTTGAAGAGCTAGAGGATATTTAAGAGCCCTTCCAGAACATAGAAGACAAAACAAATTGTCCTAAAAAGGAGAGAAAATAATAAACATAGAAGGCCAATGGAGGAGGAACATCTTATAATAGAAGTCCCAGAAAGAAAAAAAAACAGAGAAAATGTAGGAAATTATCATAGAGATGATGCAAGAGTCGGGATTGTGAGGGCAGCAGCTGTACCACAACCAAGCTAGGTGAACACACTGTGCCCTGCCTTCCCTGCACAGCAGCTGCAGCCCCACCACAGCTGGTGGGCAAGTGCAGCCCACACAAGGGACACTCCTTGAAGCACCTGGCTCCAGGAGATTCTGTTATTCTGGGCCCCACTGGTCATCTCCTAGAGAAGACCACTCCTTCAATCAAGGCTGGGATAGGTAGCTGTTTCACCTAATACATATAGACAAACAGAAAGAGTGAGGCAAAATGAGACAGGGGTATATATTCCAAGCCAAACAACAAGATAAATCCCTAGAAAAAGACCTTAATGAGGTGTATATAAGCAACCTACCACATAAAGAGTTCAAAGTCATGGTCATAAAACTGCTCACCTCAGGAGAAGAATGGATGAACACAGTGAGAACTTCAATAAAGAGATAGAAAATATAAGAAAGTACCAAACAGAAGTTATAAGTGAACTGAAAAATACACTTGAGAGGGTTCAAGAGAAGACTCGATGAAGTAGAAGTATGAAGCAACGAGCTGGAAGACCAAGCAATGGAAATCACTCAGACAGAGCAGCAAAATTAAAAAAAAATTTTTTAAGTGAATATACCTTAAGGGCCTCTAGGACAACATCAAGTGAAATAACAGTCACATTATAGGAATCCCTGAAGGAGAAGAGAGAGAGAGAGAAAAGACCAGAAAAGTTATTTGAATAAATAATGGCTGAAAACTTTCCTCATCTGGGGAAGGAATCAGACATCCAGGTCCAGAAAACCCAGAGAATTCCAAATAAAATGAACTCAATGAGAGCCACACCAAGACACATTATAATTAAGGTGGTGAAAGTTAAAGATAAAGAGGGAATCTTAAAAGCAGCAAGAGAAAATCAACTCATTACATACAAAACCCCATAAGGCTATCAGCAAATTTTTCAGCAGAAAGTTTACAGGCCAGAAGGGAGTGGCATGACATATATAAAGTGCTGAAAGGAAAAAAATTCCAACCAAGAATTCTCTGCCTGGCAAGGTAGAGAATTCATTGAGAATTGGAGAGATTAAGATTTTTACAGATAAGCAAAAGGATGTCATTACCACTAAATTGGCTCTATAAGAAATGTTAAAGGGACTTCTCTAATCTAAAAAAAGGCATTAATTAATCATTTAAAAAATATGAAAGTAAAAATTTCACTGGAAAAGGTAGATAAATAGTAAAAGTAGTGGATCAATTGCTTAAAAAGCAAGTGTGAATGTTAAAAGACAAAAGTAGTCAAATTAACTAAAATTACAATAATTAGTTAAGGGAAGCATAAAATAAAATGATGTAAAATGTGTCATTAAAAATTTAAAACATGGGAGGGTGTAAAAATGTAAAGCTTTGGAATGTGTTCAAAGTTAGTTTGCAAGTTAAAAGAGACTACTATATACATAAGATGTTGTATGTGAACCTCACAGTAACCACAAAGAAAAAACTTATAGTAAACACACAAAAGAAAATGAGAAAGGAACCTAAACATAACACTAAAGAAATCCAGAAAACCACAAGGACAGAAAGAAAGAGAAAAAGAAAGGAACAGAGAGGAATTTTTTTAAAAGCCAGAAAACAATGAACAACATGGCAGTAAGTACATACTTACTTTAAAATGATTATTTTAAATGTAAATGCACTAAATTCACCAATCAAAAGACACAGGGTGACTGAATGGATTAAAAAAACAAAACCCATCTAATATGCTGCCTACAAGAGGCTCACTTCAGAAGTAAGGACACACACAGACTGAATGTGAAGGAATTGAAAACAGATATTCCATGCAATTGGAAATGAAAAGAAAGCTGGTGTAGCTATAATCATATCAGACAAAACAGACTTTAAAAAAAGAAGACTGAAATAAAAGAAAAGGGTACTACATTGTGATAAAGTGGTGAATCCAGAAAGAAGATATAACATTTATAAATATATATGTACCCAACATAGGTACATCAAAATATATAAAGCAAATATTAATAAACCTAAAGGAAAAAAATTGAAAGAAATACAATAATAGTATGGGACTTTTAACACCCCACTTATGGCAATGGATAGATCATCCAGACAGAAAATAAACATCAGCCTTAAATGACACATTAGATCAGAGGAACTTAATAGATATATACAGAACACTCAATCCAAAAGCAGCAGAATACACATTTTTTTCAAGTGCACATGGAATGTTCTCCAGGATAGATCACATGTTAGGCCACAAAACAAGTTTCAATAAATTCAAGAAGATTGAAATCATATCAAGCATCTTTTCTAACCACAATGGTATGAAACTAGAAAACACAAGAAGAGAAATGGAAAAGCCACTCAAAAAAGTGGAGATTAAACAACATACTACTGAATAACCAATGGGTCATCAAAGAAATCAAAGGAGAATTTTTTTTTTAATCCCACAGAAATACGACATACCAAATCTATGGGATGCAACACAAGTGGTTCTAAGGGAAATTCATAGCAATACAGGCCTACCTCAAGAAACAAGAAAAAGCAATCTAACTTTACATCTAAAGGAACTAGAAAAAAGAGAGCAACAAAGTCTAAAGTTAGTAGAAGGAAAGAAGGAAATGATAAAGATCAGAGTGTAAGTAAATGAAATAGAGACTAAGAAGACAACAGAAAAGATCAATGAAACTAAGAGCTGGTTCTTTGAGATGATAAACAAAATCAATAATCCTTTAGCTAGACTAACCAAGAAAAAAAGAGGGCTCAAATAAATAAAATCATAAGTGAAGGAGGAGTAATTCTGACTGACACCACAGAAGTACAAAGGATCATAAGAGAATACTACAATTATACATGAACAAATTGGACAACGTAGAAGAAGTGGACACATTCCTAAAGATATACAATCTACGTAGACTGAATCATGAAGAAATGGAAAACCTGAATAGATCAATTACTAGTAAGAAGACTAGATCAGTAATCAAAAAAACTCCTAACAAGCAAAAGTTCAGAACCAGACACTTCACTGGTGAATTCTACAAAACATTCAAAGAAGATGAAATACCTCTCCATCTCAAACTTCTGAAAAAATTGAAGAGGAAGGAACGCTTCCAAACACATTTTATGAGACCAGCATTCCAAACTCATTTTATGAGGGCAGCATCACCCTGATACCAAAACCAGACAAGGACACTAAAAAAAAGAAAAGAAAAGTAGAGGCCAGTATCCCTGATGAGCATAGATACAAACATTCTCAACAAAATATTAGCAAAACAAATTCAACAATGCATTAAAAGGATCATACACCAGGATCAAGTGGGATTTATTCCTGGGATGCAAGGTTGTTTGAACATTCACAAATCAATCAATGTGATACAGCACATCAGTGAATTGAAAAAGTCATATAATCCTCTCAAAAGATGCAGAGAAACCACTGATAAAATTCAAAATTCATATATGATAAAAACTTTCAACGAAGTGGATAAAGAGGGAATGTACTTGAACACAATAAAGGCTGTGTATGACAAACCCAGAGCTAACATTACACTCAAGAGTGAAAGCTGAAAGCTTTTCCTCTAAGATCAGGAAAACGACAAGGATACCAACACTTGCCACATTTATTCAACATAGTATTGAAAGTCCTAGCCACAGCAACTAGGCAAGAAAAAGAAATAAAAGGCATCCAAATTGAAAAGGAAGAAGTAACACTGTCACTTTTTGCAGATGACATGTATCTATATATAGAAAACTCTAAAGACCCCACCCCCCCAAAAAAAACTGTTAAAATTAATAAATGAAGTTGCAGGATTCAAAATCAATATGTAGAATTCTGTGGTGTCTCTATATACTACTAACATACTATCAGAAAAAGAAATTAAGAAAACAATCCCATGACAATTGCATCAAAAAGAATAAAATACATTAGAATAAATGTAAGCAAGGAGGTGAAATACCTGTACCTTGAAAACTATAAGACACTGATGAAAGAAATTGAGGAAGACACAAATAGAAAGATATTCCGTGCTTGTGGATTGGAAGAATTATTAAAATGCCCATACTACCCAAAGCAATCTACATATTTAATACAACCCCTTTCAAAATTCCAATGACATATTTTACAAATGATTCTAAAATTTATATGGAATCATGGAAGATTCTGACTAGCTGAAACAATCTTGAGAGAGAAGAACAAAGTTGAGGTATCATTCTCCCTGATTTCAAACTATAATTGCAAAGCTACAGTAATCCAAACAGTATGGTGCTGGCACAAAAACAGACTCATACATCAATGGAACATAATAGAGAGCCCAGAAACAAACCCACACATATATGGACAATTAATTTATGACAAAGGTGCCAAAAACTTACAATGGAGAAAGGAGAATCTCTTCAATAAATGGTGTTGGGAAAACTGGACAGCCACAAGCAAAGGAATGAAACTAGACCACTATCTTAAACCATACACAAAAATTAACTCAAAATGGATTAAAGACTTGAATGTAAGACCTGAAACCATAGAATTCCTAGCAGAAAACTTAGGCAGTAATCTTATTGAGATGCTGGTCTTAGCAGTGTTTTTGTGGATCTAACTCCAAAGGCAAGGGAAACGAGCAAAAATAAACAAATGGGACTACATCAAACTAAAAAGCTTCTGTACAGCAATGTAAACCATCATCCAAACAAAGAGGCCACCTATTGAATGGGAGAAGATATTTGCAAGTAATATATCTGATAATGGGTTAATATCCAAAATATATATAGAACTCATACAACTCAACCACAAAATAACAACCCAATTTTAAAATGGGCAGAAAATCTGAATAGACATTTTTCCAAAGAATCCATTACAGATGGCCAACAGATACATGAAAAGATGCTCAACATCACTAATTAGTAGAGAAATACAAATCAAGACCGTAATGAGATAGCACCTCATACCTGTTAAAATGGCTATTATCAAAAAGTCAAGAAATAACAAGTGGTGGAAAGGATGTGGAGAAAAGGGAACCCTCATACATGGTTGGTGAGATTGTAAATTGGTGCAGCCACTATGGAAAGCAATATGGAGATTTCTCAAAAAATTAAGAATAGGACTACCATATGATTCAGCTACTATACTTCTAGGTATTTACCCAAAGAAAACAAAAACGCTAATTTAAAAAGATATATGCACTTCTATGTTTATTGTAACATTATTTACAATAGCCAAGATATGGAAATAATCTATGTATCTACTGATGGATAAATGGATAAAGAAGATGTGGTATACACACACACACACACACACACACACACACACACACACACACACACACACACACACACACACACACACACACACCCCAGATACTACTCAGCCATAAAGAAGAATGAAATCTTGCCATTTGTGACAATGTGGATGGTCTTTGAGGGTATTATGCTAAGTGAAATAAGCTAGAAGGAAAAAGACAAATACCATATAATTTCACTCATGTGGAATGTGAATAAACAAATGAACAAACAAAATAAAACAGAACTCACAAATATAGAGAACAGATTGGTGGCTGTCAGAGTGGAATGGGGCTTGTGGGTGGGCAAAAGTAGTAAAGGAAGTCAACTGTACGGTGAGGGGTGGTAACTAGAATTTTGGGGGTGGTCACTTATAAAGTATTTAGATATTGAGTTATGTTGTACACCTGAAACAATAATAATGATAATAATAATGGTAATAATAATAAAAGAAGGTTGAGGAGAGAAGTGGAGAGATGGGAAAAGACAATCCTAACTAAATAACATTAGTAGTTTGATCCAGCCATGTCCGTAGCTAGATACATTCCTGAACATCCCAGCTATATAAGCCAATAAATTCTGTTCTTGTTTTAAAAAAAGAAAAGAAATGAGAATCAGAATGACATTGAATTTTTTTATCGGCAACCCTCAATGATAAACCACAAGGGAACAATACTTTCAAAGCTCTGGAGGAAGATTATGTTCAACCTGGAATTGCATACCTTGCTGAAGTATCACTCAATTATCTTGGCTAAATAAAACCCTTTTCAGAAATTCAAGAACTCGCACTATTTTTTATTGCTGAGGAATATTCCATTGTATGATACCACCAATTGGAAGTGCTTCCAATTTGAGGTCATGATGAATAAAGCAGCTATAAACATTTTTGTACCAAAAAAAAAAAGCAATTCAAGAACTCAGAAAATTTACCTGCCATACATCTTTTCTTAGAAAGTTATCTGTGGTTGTGCTCTAGCAAAATAAATGCAGAAATCAAGAAGGAATAAATCATATAACTCTGGATAGTGAATTCAATCAATAAACAGAAAAGAGAAGTCCCATTAAGAGAGCTGTGCACCAGACCAGTCTGAAAGCAGCAGGTTAGAGTACTCAAGTAGAGGGATCTTAAAAATAGGGGAAGGGCTTGATCGATTGCTTATCATAATTGAAATCTGAAAGAAATTGGGAAGAAAAGTAAGACAGTAATTCTGGGAAAAACCAAAGTGGGAATATAAAAAAGGTAATTGGTAATTGTAGAAAAACAAAAAACAAGAAAGGAAATATATCAGAGTCTGTGACTTTGTTCTGCAGTGAACACTTTTTACATAGTCAATAATTACAAACTATATTGATTTTTAACTTTTAGATCAATCTATAGTCAACACACAGAGTGCTTTAACTATAGCTATGTAAGTATTAACACTGACAATCTAAAAGTACAGTTGAGAGATCCTGGGATATCAAGGTGCAGGAGGGCGTGTGAAAAGCTGAAAGGATACTAACATTCTCATTTTACAATCCAGAGAGTTAAGAGTTATTGTTTATATAGGAAGGATCAGGAAATGATTCTATGAATGTATTACTTAAAGATGCAAGGGTAAGATGTAGAAGAAAATTTAAAAAGCAGGTCATTAGGATAGTGATCAACAATGAAGAATGAATAGAAAGTGGTACATTTTGACGGAATGCCATGCAGTCAATAAAACAGATGTCATTTAGATATAGGAAAATGTTTGAGATATTATTTTAAGTGGAAAAAAGTAGATTATAAATTTTTAGTTATAAAATGTTATCTAGTAATTTCTATATGATAGGTTTGTAGATTTTAAAAAATACTCCATTCATTGTCTACAGTTCATCCATTCAAAAGGTTTATTGGGTATCTACCATGTTTTAGCACTGTGCTAGGGGCTGGAGTAACAAAAATGGCAGTTTATAGAGAAAATCAAGTCTCTGCCACACAGTTGACAGTCGAGCAAGGAAGCTACATATTGTACCAGTAAGGATGTAAAAATGTGAGCTTTATGATGGAGGACATTCATGATGTTAGGAGAACATGGAGCACAGGTCCCAAACCTAATCTAGGAATCTGGGAAAGATTCCTCGGACCAATTACTTTTAAGTTAAGAGGAGGGGGAGGAGGAGGAGTTGTTGTTAGGCAGAAATTCACAATTAGGAACACAGTCTTATTCCAATTACATAAAATATATGAGCTCAGGAAAAATTCTCAAGGGAAACAACAAAATATTAATGGAGATGATATTCTGGAATGTGAGGAATTTTGTACTCTTATTTATACTTTTCCAATTTTTCTAAGTTTTCTGTAAGGCGGATGAATGGCTTTGATAATCAGAAGAGATTAATAAAAGTTACTGTTACTAGTGAAGCAGTTAGATATTTGTGCTGTTTGAGGTCCTCTCCCTAGCCCTACCTATGGAAGTTACAAACAATTGCCAAACCACCTATCCACCCTCGGCACTGTTAAAGGCTGTCATTGGAGATGGTAGATTCATTTCAACAAGTGTTTCAGTTAGCAAACCTGGATTATGTCTTCATTTGCCATGAACTTTGCTAGTAGAAGCATACGCTGGGATCTCCTCAAAAGTCAGGGAGATGCAGATGGCAGGAATATGCCCAGCAGGTACCTATTATTTCTAATATTTCTTTATTCATTGGACTGCTGTGCCATCTTTTTAAATTTAACTATACCCTGTATTATGTTCCTTTTGAAAAATGTGGTTGAAAGCATGAAGTAATCCCTGTTTTGTGCCTGTATTTCTTGGATTGTGTTTTTAGGTTCTAAAAGCATTTAAATTGGTTCTCCAGTGACTCCTTTCAAGAAGTTATTCCTACATATAAGACTGAATCTGTCAGTGGTAATTTTTAAAGACTTGGGTATTTAGTTTGCTGTACATATAAGTCCTCTTGCAATATGTTATTTCTTCAATCACACATTTGTATCATTATTTTGAGAACCACATAACTCTATACTTTATCAAAAGATCTCTTTTTTCCAAAGTAAACTAAGGTGGAAAATCAAATTAATGCAACTTAAGTTGGCAATGCATTTAAAAACCTCATGTTATAATGACGAGATTCAGCTGACAGGTAGATTGCAGTGTGTACACAGAGATCAGGTGCTAGGGCATCAGCAAGCATAGAGATCTCTGTGCTCTCATGCCTTAGGAGATTTATCAATATACGAAAGTCAGAGAAAAGGTAACTCAGGATGGGTGTGTGAACATGTTGCTTTACCTAAGTTCATCTTCTCACTTCAGTTTGTTTCTGTGTCTCTGCTGGAAAAGGCGGTTCAAAGGGTATTGTTATATTATGGAACTACTACAGCTGGTAGTCAAAAGAACTGGATTCTAATTCTGACTTTTATCACTAACTAGCTGAGAGACTTCAGGTAAGTCACTTAACCTCTCTGGTTCTCATTAAAACTAAATGATCTCTTCCAGTCATTTCTAATGTGAATGCTCAGTGATTTGATGAGATCTAACTTTTGGCTAAATTGTGGCGAGTAGGAGCTACTCTGCACAGTTCCTCCTCCGCTGAGATCTAGGCTTTTTGTTCCTCACCCCTAGCCACTTTGCCCAACCAACTGCCTACTTTAGGAAAATCTTACAGCAAGGATTCAGCAGTGATGAGGGAGCTATACTAAAACAACAGCCTCCATATGGCCCAGGAGGAGAGAGATCTGAAAAGGTTTGGGGTTAGTCAAAGCCTAGAATAAGTTGTTTCTTCTCTGGAGGAACCTCCCAGGTCTCCCCAACTAAACCCATGGTCTTATCCCTTTCCTGGTTCTTCTGTATCTGTTAACCTCAACTTCCCCTTTCAAATCTACTTTCACCTCCAGGTTGATATCCATGCTGAGATATGCCAATGGGGACAGAAGAGGGTTCTTTTCTTACTAACATAAAACACAGTTTTCCTCTAAAATCTCAACCAATTTCATAATTATGATCTTCTATTGACAACTCACATCTTCCGCAGAAGACACATGTCTTTCTCTGTTCTCTTATGTCAAAAGTACATTCCAGGGCTTCCCTGGTGGCACAGTGGTTGAGAGTCCGCCTGCCGATGCAGGGGACACGGGTTCGTTCCCGGTCCGGGAAGATCCCACATGCCGCGGAGCAGCTGGGCCCGTGAGCCACGGGCAAAAAAAAAAAAAAAAAAAAAAAAAAAAAAAAAAAGTACATTCCATAGTGTAATGATCCAACTATGGGCTGACTTCTCTGAAAACTGCCAGAATTTCTCTTTCTACCTTGCTTTTGTTTCTAAGAGCAGTTGTGGATTATTATAGACCCAAAAATAGGAGTTGAAATAAGCATTGCATCATTTGTCATGCTAGATACAAAGGAAGTAGCAGAGGTAATCAGGAATGAGGAAAAGGAAATTTCTGATAAACAGCTCTGATGGTTATATAGAAGCTGAATTGAATCATAGACACCAGAGTTTGGAATTGAATTTTGAATTGCAGAATTAGAGGTAACTGCCTCCCACCTATATGATAGTATCGATTTATTTTGAAATTTGAGTGTGGTTTTATAGGCATTCCATTCTGTGATACTGCCAGAGAGCATTTATTTATTTACCAGTCTCCCATGCAGCACATTTGAATTTGGAAAAAGAAATAATTAAAACAACAACAACCTGGGTGCTCCTGATGTGGATACTATCATGGATATTAATAGTATTTGGAACTAAAATGAATGAGGTTATCTTTTACAAGATCAATATTCATCAGTGAAAACATGTAACTGACAAATTCAGCCCTGTAATCAAGCAGTTTAAGCCTTTCCCAGTGTAGAACAGGAAGTTAGAATGAATGCTTCTGTCATTGGGCTTGCACTGAGTAAACTAGATAAAGATAGTTTAACTCACTCACCTCTCACTGGTACTTTCTCTAGTTTGGAAACAGAAAAGTCCAAAATTAATTTCAGATTCTGAGAGAGGAGACAAAGGAGGAGCAGTGAGTTTCTGGGAGAACTTAAAATCTTTCCTGACTGAACCTGGTTTGTGCCTCTTCGTCATGGGAGTAGCTCTTGCATCATTTTAAAAACTTGGGCAGTGTTTCAAGAGACTTATTGGTCTTGCCTCTGCAGACTCGTAATTCCTTCATCTGTTCTTGGGAGGAAAAAGCAGTTAGAGGCTTAAAAGCTGGACGTCTCTGCACACCCATCTCCTTGTTCTTCATTCTTATCCAGGCAGAAAGGTAACGGGACACTTTGTCTCTAGCAAAGGGATATTTTCCAATACTGAGGCGTTGCCTGACACAGCTGGTCAGAGAAGTTAGGTGGGGGAGGGGAGGGGAGGATCCAGAGTCACCCCCCATAACTGGTTACTGCTTTTCCCACAAGACCGTGTGTGGATAGACCTCCCTTCCTTCACTCTTTCCCTTCCTCTCCCCTCTCAGTCACTGTCTCTTTCCTGACCTTCAGTTTGGCCTTTCCTAGTAAGAGGTCAGTATGTGTTCACACTTGGGAAATCTCATTCAAGAATTTTTGTCAATGGACAAGTCATAAGAAGCCCTTCCATTTTAGGGCTCGTTGACGTCACCAAGGAGGCGATAAATATCTGTTGATATAATTGGATGTGAGATTCAGTGTTGAGAGAGCAAAAATTCTGCCCCTCGTTCCCCGGCAGGGCCCTGTGATTTATGCAGGAGCAGAGCCAGCACGCAATCGAGCTGTCAAGAGAGCGTCAGCTTATTAGGCAAATGCTGCGTGGTTTCTGAAGAGGGTCGACGCTATAAAATCCCACTCCGGGCTCTGGTGTGGAGAAACTCGGAGCCCAAGTCCATTGAGAGACTGAAGAGAAAGAGAAGAGGGAAAGAAGAAGAGAGTGGGGAAAGAAAGGAGAAGGGAAGAAAACCCCTGAGAAAGCCCCGGAGACGTTCCTCTGCAGAGAGGCGCAGCGCTCCGAGCGCTCACCTGCAGAAGCGCCTCAGAAGGTAGGGAGCGCCTAGACGGAAACGCGCCTCCAACTTTGCACCGCCTGGGCTGCCGCGGTCTGCGCCGCGCAGCCAGCCGTCCCTAGGCGTGCGCGTGTGTGCGCGTGTGTGCGTGTGTGCGTGTGTGTGTGTGTGTGTGTGTGTGTGCGTGTGTGTGTGTGTTTACCGACTGTGCCCCAAGATTCCGATAGTAGCTAGGATGTGGCTAAAGCGAACTTAGACGGCTGCTCATCGTTGCCCGAACTGGCAGTTGTCCCTCGCGGGCTGCGTAACGTGTGTGCGTGTGTGTGTGTGTGTGTGTGTGTGTGCGTGTGTGTGTGTTTACCGACTGTGCCCCAAGATTCCGATAGTAGCTAGGATGTGGCTAAAGCGAACTTAGACGGCTGCTCATCGTTGCCCGAACTGGCAGTTGTCCCTCGCGGGCTGCGTAAATGAGCCCCCCATCCATCCCGGCCGCCGAGAGAAGGATGCAAGGGCAGGGATGGAGAACGAGGAGGAGGAGGCAGCAGTTCTCAATTCGGAGGAAAACGCTGAAACATCCGGAAAGGGTGGGGCGGGGGCTGGGGGGAGAGGTGGAGAACAGGTGAGACCTTAAATCTGTAGGGCTTCTCTAGAGCTCGGGGGATTGGTTTGGGGGGCCGTTACGAAGGGGACTCAGGGACCGTCCCTTCGTGAGTCTCGTGAGAAGAGTCAGTCCGGCCTGACGAGGGGCTGCGCTTTGGCGCCGAGCCCTGCAGGCGTCCCTTTTCCTGCTCCCCGTCTCGGCCTCCCTCCGGCTCTGGAAGTCCGAGTTTGCGCGCTTCAGCACCGCGGACAGCGCCCGCCCGAGCCCCCGAGCCGGGTCTGTGGGTGTCGTCCTGTAGGAAGCCCCCCCACCCCGCCCCGAGTGCACCTCCCAGTTGAGCTCAACTCTGATCAACTCTTGCTTTCTCTCCTTCTCTCTCTCGTTCCGTCCGCTGCCCACCTCGGTGCCGCACCTAGCGCCCCTAACATGCGGCTGCCGCTGCTCGTGTCCGCGGGCGTCCTGCTGGTGGCTCTCCTGCCCTGCCCGCCGTGCAGGGCCCTCCTTAGCCGGGGGCCCGTCCCGGGGGCCCGGCCGGCCTCGCAGCACCCCCAGCGCCTGGATTTCTTCCAGCCTTCGCCGCAGCCTCAGCAGCCGCAGGCTCGGCCCGTCCTGCTCCGCATGGGGGAGGAGTACTTCCTCCGCCTGGGTAGCCTCAATAAGAGCCCCGCTGCTCCGCTCGCGGCCGCCTCCTCGCCTCCTGCCGGCAGCAGCGGCAGCCGCCTTTCGCCGGACGAGGTGGCCGCCAACTTTTTCCGCGCGTTGCTGCAGCAGCTGCCGCTGCCCCGGCGCCCGCTCGACAGCCCTGCGCGTCCGGTGGAACGCGGCGCCGAGAACGCCCTCGGCGGCCGCCAGGAGGCACCGGAGAGGGAGAGGCGAGCCGAGGAACCTCCCATCTCCCTGGATCTCACCTTCCACCTCCTCCGAGAAGTCTTGGAAATGGCCAGGGCTGAGCAGTTAGCGCAGCAAGCTCACAGCAACAGGAAACTGATGGAGATTATTGGGAAATGAAACGGTGCGTTTGGCCAGAAAGATTCTGCCTTTAACACAAAAAGTAAAAATTAAAAATAATGCAGTATTCTGTACCACAGCATTGCTCTGATACCGTTTGTTTATTTTTATAGAGCTTGAGACGTAGAGGATGTACAGCCAGAGCGCCCATACTCCTCAGTGAGCATGCACAAAGTGTATTCACGTGCAGTAACAGCAACATCCTGTAATTTGTACCGTGTACTTATAGTTTCTATTTCCAGGTGTCTTTAACAGTGTTTCGAAGAGAGTATAGGCCCAGGAGGAAATGTTTTGAAGAAGCAGACAGAAGTCACACAATTGATTTTGTTGTGGTCTTAGCCAAAAAGAATGTCATTCTCTTGGGTGGGTGAGACAAAATCTGTAAGCTCTTTGCACCAACTTTTCCTTGTAAACGTTTCAGTAATAAAACAGCTTTCCAATCCTTGGTCAATTTGGTTGTGTAAGAGAATGTTGAATATTTATATTTCTAATAAAAGCTGCACAGGTAATCATGACTTTATTTTTCCTCTTCAGTGCTCACAGGGGAATATACTCTGAGCTCCTTATTTCCTCCAAATTGACTTCAGCACAAGAGAAAACAAAACTCCTTGCATTTCATTTTCTACTAAAAACACAAGCCTATGTCAGTGGCTTAACTGCAACCACCTTGGACTCATCTCTGCGCCTCAGGTTACTCCTCTGAGGTTGAGTTAAGTAATTGGGAAAGTTGTTTCCAGTTCTAAGGCTGGTAATTCTATAAATGGAAGATTGATTCATAATGGAAATAACATCTAACCCTGATTACCTATAAGATGTGAAATAATTGGGGACAGTGGGGAGGGAGGAAAGGAAAAGAGGACAAGGGCTGTGGCGGGGCTTTCCTCCAATTAGGGGCCAAAATGCTGCATTGTTTTCCCATGAGAAAGCCTTACTTTATCAAACGATTACTTTGGTACCATTAATTATCTTTTTTCTAAGCTATTTTCCACTGCTGTCTTCTAGTAGGAGAAACTTAATGGCCTCTCCACTTAAAAGAACTAAATGTAGTTGCTGTAAAATGGCCCTTGGGAACATTTTTTTAATAAAGCACATTTTGACTTTTATAACTTCACAAATACCTCATGTATGTTTATGCCAACCCTAATCACTTTAATTCTTAGGAATACAAACTATCTCTATGCACTTCTAAAATCAAACAGCACACCTAATTAGTTTTACAATGCACTCACCTTTGGTAGTTTAGTTATAACTTTAAAAATTCAATCGAATGTTTAATACTTCAAAATTAATTTGGATGGATGAGGATGCTTCTTCCCTTGAGACCCTTTAAATTCACTTGATTAGTGGATTAATAAGATGATATGAAACATAATAAATCATTGTAAGACTGAGTTGTTAAAAACAGCATTTATTTAAGAGTTCATACAGAGTAAACTTATGTTTCAAAGGAGGCAAAATTATGGTGGAACAAATAAAGCATGATTTAAATACATATATATATATTTGTACATGTGTAATGTGTATTGTGTGTGTGTATATATATATTTAAATACATGCAGTTATTCTACAGTTCAGCAGATTGGTGCCTCAGTGGATACATGAGAAAATAGACAGTTCCTGTTGAAAAGTCTTTTTTAGTTAAAGTGCCTGATATCTGCATATCTAAAACTAAGATTAGAAAAATGTCACAAGAAATGTCCTTGGCCTTTAGCCTTCTGGACTATGAAAGTGTCACCAGAGTCAAAGAACATTTCTGGATATCCACTCAGAGACATCTGTTGTGGAAAAGAGGAAAGCTTTGTGAAGCATCTCATATCTTTGGTCAATGATTTACCTTTTGTCCATATATTGATAAATCAGTCACTTCTGAATTAACACTGAATTTCACTGACCACCTGCACTGTTAAAGAGGAAAGAGAATAAGAGCTACTATGATATCATAACAAAAGACAGTGCCTATTAGAGACGAGAGTGTAGTGCCCACATTTTTCAACACCTGCCACTTGTTATTGAAACACACACACACACACACATACCACACCTACAAACCCTTCATAATGTTTCCCACACAATAAAAGATTTGCATAAGATCAAGTTCCTTTTTTCCCAATGCTTTCTGCAACTGTTTTCTCAAAGCATTGTTTTCCCTCAATGTGTTAGCTAAGTCATCTGGAATTAAAGGGTATTTTTGGTAGAAATCCCGTTCAGAGGTCCCTTTCATCACCTGCATAATATTAGTTTCATCTAGGTTCCCTGCTGCCTGTGTGAATCTCAGCCAGGCAGACAGAGGTGCAGCAGTTAAAATGAACATCATTCGTTCAGGGAGTTCAACCAGGAAAAGGAGAAGACATGGCGAGCTGGCTGAGAATCAGCTCCATTCCCACTCCCTGAAGCTGCAGCCTGTCCCTGGAGGGGAGGGTCCTCAAATCCAGTCTGCAACAGAAGAAAATCTGCATCAGAGGAAAAAGAGGCCAGTCCTTTCTGAGTTGATCCAGTCACTTTTCTAGTGAGGAGAAAGGATAATAATAATTATATAGGACATAATTATTATTAGGAATGGAAAGCAAGCTCAGGTTATCTTGGCTATGGCCAAGAGCCATGAAAGGAATTCACACTCATGATCTAAAAAGGGGCAACAGTAATGCATGCCCCTTGGGAAACAGTACAGGCTATTCTGCTTTTTTTTAAAGTCCACTTGTACATGATTTACTGAGATGAAAATAACATTAAAACTAGTAGGAAGTTGGGTTTAGAAAAATCTGCAAAATAAATAAAATCCTGATTTAAATGACTTCACTACATCACACGACATATTATAATCTCTCCACTGCTAAAGTAAGAATTTCTACCAGCATGTGAAGAATATATATATATATATATATATATATATACATGTAATTTTTGCAAGACTGCAGGCTTAGTTTTGAGCAAATCATGAATAAAAGGACTTTTTTCTCCAGGCAATAAAATCTAATTACATAGACATTTCTAAAGAGATATCTATCTTTTATAGATACCAGACAGATACAAGTTATGATTTTGAAATCATTGATCTATCTAATCTCATAAGTGAAATTTATTTATGATGCCTTGAGTTTAAAAAATAATCACTCAGTGGAATGAGGGACAATCATAAAGAAGTCTTGCTGAAATGAGACTTGATGTAAACATGCAGACTGCTTCCATTGAAGGTACCATGACAAACAGTTCTTCCTCAGAGAACTACCAAACACAGACTAACATTCTGGTGACTTCACTGGTAAAGTTATCCCGTGGGATTAGAATGCCACTGATACCAAAGCGATGAGGTAGGCACATGCATTCAACCCAGAAGCCCTGGGTGATGTTATGAAGCTGCTGTATGAATGGACAGTACCTGGCACAGGCAAAGCAGAACTTTGGTGAGTATGTTGTTTCGTTGCCACTCAAACTAGTTTCAAGAGAAAAATGAGTGCTTGTCCTGTGCTTTACCAGATCTTACCCTAAGCATATATACTGTGTGCTGATGTTTCAAGTTCACTAAGATTTTCCCAAGTCCTTATGGCTTTAGGATTATCCTTCCCCCTGCCATGTTGTTCCCTGATAAAAAGTCAAGAAGGGCCATGGAATCATATTAGCCACAGTAGAATAAAACTAAAGCAGGTAGATTCCTATAAAGGAATAGTTGAGACATCAAGTGTGATCGGGCTTTTTTTAAAAGGCTGTTACTAGATTCTGTTGGTAACGAGTTAGCCACTTCAATGTCCTTGAAGTTGATATGGAATAAACGTCATCCTGACAGAACCCTGTGCCTATGTGTGCATGCTGAACTCGTCTCTTCCCCATCATGTCACCTTACTCTCACGAATCCTGAAAAAACCCAAGTGATCTAGGCGTATCATTAATGTGTAAAGTACTTTTCTCTAGCCATGCTGTATGAGTGAAGAGTGAACTCTGCCTAGATGAACAGACCATCAGGCTTCATTTTGTAGCCTCTTTTCCTTGAAGGCAATTTCTAATCTAGAGGAAACTTCCATGACAGTTGTTCTGAAATATCTGAAGGGTGAAACTAGAGTTGGGTAAGGTATTTTCTGCAGAGGGACAGAATATTTGTGACACTGCTGGTGGCTTGCAAGCCATTTGGGGCTGCTTTTGGAATCTTGTATATATTTTAGTGCTTTTTTTTTATACCCGAGATTAAAATCTATCTTCCATTTTCAATGTTTTAGCTGTTAATACCCTACAGCCTTCAAAACTTGGTATTAAATAGTTTGGGCTTGCTACTTTTACACTCTCATGTTTTCAGTCAGTTATTAGATTCCAAACAATATGGACCAATGCTATCTTTCAGAGAAGAAAGGCTGGTGCCAGAGCAGGGGGCTAAGAGCGGAGATTATCCTGAGTATCTATAGGTGATTATACCGTCTCCCTGGTCTTATATATGTGAACTTGAGTACCACCCCTGCCGTGAACCATCTCAGCAAGGAAGTTTTTTGCAAAGAGGCTTAGCCTGGTTTTGAATCCCAGACTAACAACTTATGAGCTGTATGACTCGGGCAAGTCACTTAACCTCTCTGAGCCTTAGTTTTCTCTTTTGTGAAATAGAGGTGACACCCTATCTCACAAGGTTGCTGTAAGGGCTGAATAAATAAAGTAATGCACCTAAAGCACTTTGCACACGACTCACTTATATTAACTGCTTCATAAATGTCCATTTCCTCCCTCCCTCCTTTCCTTTTCCTCCCTTCCTCCCTTTCTTCCTTCCTTCCCTCCCTCCCTCCCTTCCTTCCTTTTCTTCTCATATTAGCAAAGAGGCTCCTCTGCCACACAGAAACACCTGGGGACTGTTTGTGGGGAACGATATACAACAGCCAAGACGCCCCAGTAAAGAAAGACAATTGCATTTATGATGCTCATCTTTCCAGAATCGGACATCATGTATAAGTTGTAGTTCCTTGGGCACGCTGTAATCGTGGTTACTCATCACCCAGTCCAGTGTACCTCCACGTGGCCTGACTTTCTGTATGGCTCTCTCATAAAGGAAGGATGAGTTAAAAATTTAGCAATCTTTCTATAAGCCCAGCCCATTCAGCCATTAGCAGACATTTCCCTACCGCCTTCCCCAAGAGAACTGTATACATGTATTCCTTTAAATAGTTTTCCAAATGCTGGCTCTCCTTCATCACAGGAAGTGCTATTTCTTGGGAATAATGATGTCTCATTGAAGCTGAACAAAGGACAGAGAATGCTAAGCACTGATCTCCTCTACCTGCTTTTGAGTTTGTCCTGCATTCCAGTTTATTCTGAGATGTATGACAAGGGGAAGAAAGGATTGTTAGTCCGATATTATTTCTAAATTTTACACACTTTCCTCGGGTAACAAATGAACAAACTTACAACCACCATTTAGCCCTGCTCTATCAGCATGGGGCTTCAGATAAGTTGAGAAATGTGAGTTTTAGTCATAAAATAAAACCAGGAAATGGAACAGGGAGGCAGAATTTTCCATCTCAACTGGGAGACCCAGTTCAGTCAAGATCCACAGAAGACTAGCCGAAGGGAATGATATACCTTTGCTTAAAGGAAAGACCATTTTTCTCACATGAACTTGACCAGAAATTCTGGGTATTCATGAACCAGACTCACTCAGAAACACAAAATCTTTTATTTTCCTTTGATTTATTTCCTGTTACTATCAAGTGCCATTTGAAAGGAAACAAAGATAGTGTCAGATTCTGGTACTAGGCTATCTTTTCCCTGCGCTGAAGCTCAGGGTGGTGAGAGCTGCTCCCGTTCAGGGCTGAGTGATGCGTAAGCATCATCCTTGTTATGTCATCAAGAACCATTTCTTGCTGATGGGGGATAAGGTAGCATGAAATCTGCCAGAGGCCTGTGGATATCTTTCTCTGTGTATAGGACAGTTCCAGGTTATGGCCAGTGTTTGCTTGGCCTGAACTGTGCATGGTATTTTGAAAAAGGCTTGAATTAGTTGCAAACATTAAAAAATTAGTAGCAAGGGTGTGGAGAAATAGAAACTCTTGGGCACTGTTGGTGGGAATGTAAACCAGTGTAAAATAGCATAGCGATTCCTCAAAAACCTAAACATAGAATTACCTTATGATTCTGCAATTCAGTAAGAATTGAAAACAGGAACTCACACAGATATTTGTACAACCATGTTTACAGTGGCGCTATTCACAATAGGTGAAAGCAACCCAAGTATCCATCAACAGGTAAATAGATAAACAAAATGGGGCATATACATATAATGGGATATTACTCCATCTGAAAAAGGAAGGAAATTCTGACACATGCTACAACATGGATGAACCTTGAGGACATTATGCTAAGTGAAATAAGCCAGTCACTAAAAGACAAATTCAGTACAATCCCACTTACATGAGGTATCTAAAGTCCTCAAATTCATAGAAACAGAAAGTAGAATGGTGGTTGCCAGGGGTTAGGGGGAGGGGCCAATGGGAATATATTGCTTAATGGGTATATAGTTTCAGTTTTGCAAGATGAAAAAGTTCTGGAGATTGGTTGCATAATAGTGGGAATTTACTCAATGCTACTGAACTGAACACTTAAAAATGGTGGTTCAGATGGTCATTTTTATGTGTTTTTAACCACAATTAAAACAATATTTTTAATTAGGAGATTTCCCATTAAAATCTGGATTAGCAGGTCCTCTTGGCAAAGCAGAAATTTAGCACCCCAGAGCCTACAGGAAGGGCTGAGCAGCACGGTCACTTTGGGCTGGGTTGCACTCTCCCACAGAGTTTTCCGCAGTGCTCACCTCTCCCTTTTGCCTCCCCTGCTGCAAGGCTGTTTTCAGCGGTCGTTTGTCACTGTGCTTGTACAGTTGCTATGCTCAAAGTACGTTAAGAGGAAAGCAAACAATATCATGTATTATATTTGTGCTTCTATCAACATTTTTTCTTTCACCTCACCTGCTTTTTCATTAATCTCACCTTCTTGGTCTCTAAAGGCACACAAGCTTGTTGCTCTTAACAGAAGGTTAGTTTTTAGTAGGAAGGTGTCAAAGAAACGAGAGGATAATACTCAATGGAGTCTTTGGCTTGATTTTTATGCTAAATGGGATGAATATTTTTAAAAAGCCAACATGCTTCTTGTGGCAATATTCTTGACAATCAAAGTGTGAAACTGCCTTTGGCGTTTCACTGAGGCCAGATGTGTCCCTGGACACTTAGCGCAGGGGATATAACTGGGTGCCGTTTTGGAGGAAATGCTCTTGTTTGGGCTTGGGGGCAACACCAGTAGCCCCCTTTACCTAAATGCGGCTTGGCCCACTTGATTCACTGACTGAACAAAACGAAACAGACGCTTTCCTGATATTCACTCGGGCACAAGACAGGGTAGCCACATTTATAAGAGGAATTATTTTTTGCTAGCCGGAAATAAAAGAGTGAGCTGTGCCAGGTCATTTTGATGAGTAACGAGTGACCTCAGGCTGCCCTAAGCTTCCCAGGGCCTCCGTAAGGTGCCAGCCTCAGCCCTTCCCCAAATGAGCATGTGTACACAGATCCATTACAATGTAACTGTCCTGCGTTCCATTCCCTCAGGCTTATCCAAGTGATAGTAACTGATTGGATGAACTGAATTGCAACTGAGACATTAATGGATGCTGATGGCTCCGGGTCCACCCCTGCCAGCTACCATTTTACCTAGAAATGGCCCTGCCTCACCCTGAGGGCCGGGCTGTTGTGGACATGTCAGCCACATGCCCAGCACGGAAGGAGGTGCTGGGGGCAGTGAGGAAACTGTGTCCAGCCCCACACCTGGGCCTCGCCCTCCTCTCTGCCGCCGTGGACGCCAATCACAAATTCAACCTGACGGAAGGATCTGGTTACCATGCATGTTAAATGCCAGTCTTTCTAGGTCAATCCAAAAGAAGCCTTGAGCATCTACAGTGAAAGCCATTTGCCTTAAAGGAATGTGGGTGAGACGGGTAAGGCTAGACTTGAGGCCACTGAGTGGGCGACCACCAGTGTCTGTCCTGCACCTGCTGGGCTGGGTCAGAGAATCAGAGCCAGATGCTGGAAACAGGTGTGAGGAGGAATGCCGAGGTCAAGGGTAGAACGTTTATTCAGAAAGATTCAGCCCAAGCATTGGCCTGCTCCCTGCTTAGCATTCCTGAACCTCAGGCCCTTGGAGAGCTTAAGCATTATGGATTCCAGACTGGAAAAGAGAGTACAGCCAAGACCCTGGGCCAGTCATCAATGCCTGAGAAGTGACTGGGGCGTGGTCTGTGACTCACAGCCAAGGGTCTAAGCCCTGGAAACTCGGTTGGGCAGGTCCATCATGGGCAGTTCTTTCACAGGAAGGCAGTCATCTCTGCTCAGTGGCAGAGCCATGAAGGTATCCTAGGAATGCAGCACAGAGCTGTGACAATACAGCACGCTCTCCACAGATGCTAGAGGAAGGAGAAAAGAGGTACCCCTCGCCCCACCAAATGAGCCCTGGAAGGAAAACATTCACTAAAGAGCATTTTTTTCCCTTGGGAGGATTTACAGTTCTGCACACTGTGGGATGGAAGGGATGGATGAAGGGAGTTGATCTCGGGGCTTCGTTGCCATTAGCTGTGTCCCTCTTGCTAAGTTAGGGAAGATCAGAAACCAGCACTATGAAACGAGAAGAAATTAAACTCACTCACTTCTTCTTAACCTGGAGGAAGATGTGTGGTGTACTCTCTTTGGTCTGTTTCAAACATGGTGTCTAGGAATTGATGGGGTCGGTGGGGAGCAGGAAGGAGAAGTGAAAATGCTGATATCACAGTTCTGCAGAAACCTACAGGCAGCCTTCTTCTTAGGCATGGACCTGACATTGTGTGTCAGGCACAGAGTGTGTGTGTTCTCAGCCTTTCTGAAAGGAGAACTGAATTACAAAGGATGCTAATTAGATCATTAATTCCTCACAAACGGGACTTCTTTGCCTTGTGTGGGGGAAACAGGCAAACAGGTTTTCAAGAGCCGTGGGAGGCTGATGGTATTGCTGTGCCCAATTCATGGACAAGAAAGCATGGGATGGTTGAGCAATTGGCTCAAAGGAACACTGTGGGTTATGCTGAGACCATAAACCCAAGGAGGAAAGAGGCAGCGAGTGCTGCTGAGCATGCGAGACCAGGGCGCAGGCTGACACCACCCCAGGAAGTCAGAGACAGGGAGGCAGGTGGGTCAGCAGCCTGGGGTGCAGCTGAGGGACTGGTGCACTCATTTGCAATGTATGCGCACATCACTGCAGGCAGTGGAGGCTGAGAACCGACCTCTATGCGCATGTGTCATGGTCGGTCACACTGTTTTTGCCTCAATCACATCAACCCAGGTGAAGTGGGCGAGAACCGACCTCTATGCGCATGTGTCATGAGTGGTGAGTCAATGCAGAGAACCCTCGGTCGGTCACACTGTTTTTGCCTCAATCACATCAACCCAGGTGAAGTGGGGATTCACCCACTTTTTCTAGATGTGGGCACGGCCTCCATTCTACTGCACGCACACACTCCGTGGTGGTGGACAAGGGGTCACCGGGCACCAAGCTCCCAGCTGCTCCGTGATTTGGAGCGGGTCACTCATCCCCTATAATCCTCCACTAAACAATGAGGAAGTTTCACAATTCTTACTGTGCAGGGTTGTTGTGAGGTTTAAATGAGAGAATCTCTGTCAAAGACCTTGCCCATGAGTTACAGCCATTACCACGTGGCACTGGTTTCTCACGATGGTGGATTCCTTCTTTGCTTTGTTGGTTGTAGTGGGGAAAAGGACTAGAAATCACTGAGATACATAAATAAAGACAGAAAAAAATCCACAGGATGTACAACACTAACAAGAGTCTTAGAATCAGAGTAATAAACATTTTAAAAATACGGGAGGCAAAACCCAACTAGCTATGTCAAAACAACTCCCCCAGAGAGCGCTCCCCAGTGCCTGCGTTACTGCTCTGAGGAATCGTAGAGCTGTAGGCACAGGTTGCCAGGGGAAATGAATTCATTACGCTGCTCACACACAATTTACATTACATTTCCCTCTTTAAAATAGATACATCCGGGCTTCCCTGGTGGCGCAGTGGTTGGGAGTCCGCCTGCCGATGCAGGGGACACGGGTTCGTGCCCCGGTCCGGGAGGATCCCACATGCCGCGGAGCGGCTGGGCCCGTGAGCCGTGGCCGCTGAGCCTCCTTATCCGGAGCCTGCGCTCCGGAACGGGAGAGGCCACGGCAGTGAGAGGCCCGCGTACCGCAAAAAAAACCACAACAAAACAAAAACAGATACATCCATTTTAGCTTCCTATTAAAGTGACTTTTACTAAAAAAGCTATTTGATCCTGAGAAATATAGCCTACAGTTTCAGTATAGAATTTTTTTTTTGGCCCTTCTACAAAAGTCCCTAAATTGACAGTTATTAGGATGTCACTTTCCCAGCAGGAAAAAAAAAAAAAAAAAAAGAAAAAATTGCAGTTGCAGGATACAAATGAAAAAGCATTAATAATGTTCATATAATAGTCTCATTAAAACTGACTTCTTTAAATAAAAACCTTACTCCAAATATTTTTCTATGTAAAAATGCCTGCATTTCATTATCAGAACTTCTTATAATTTCCGGGACTATTAAGTACTGGACAATGTTATGCAGTCAATGTAGGCTAGTCCTGAGTGCTGATTGGTTGTCTCTCTATTTTTACCAAGTGAAATTCCAGCATAGTCAGGGTGCCTGGCTTATCAGCGATTCGATTCATAAGCTTGAATCTCCTAATTTGTAAAACACAAGCAATTGCTCTCAGTAGGGGTTTCTATTTGAAAATAATTTGACACCCGGAATCCCTCAATTAAATTTAGAGAACATAGTTAAATTGTCATTCATTTCAGTTTGTTTTGGAAATTTAAATAGGTCATTTCAAAGAACACAGGACCTATAGTCACGCTCATGGGAAATCATATTTGTGGTCTCCTGCTTTATTTTTTAAAACGTTCTGTGATACCTTGTGAAATTAATCTTGCTCAGAAAAGAAGCTTTCTGGACCTATAGCCTCAGGCATCTCCCACCTCTCAGTCCCTAGTGGCAGCTGGAGTTGGTATTTGCCCTTAAGATCGGAGTGAATGATTTGGTCTCAAAGGTTATTTGCATGAAAATTATTTTATCTTTTTGTGTGTGACAGCTCGTGGGGACCCAGAGCTCCACACGCCTGCTTTTCCTTGGAACGTTGGCTATTGTTCATCCCAGTTTAAGAAAATATTAATATTTTCAAGGGGACTGAATCTTGGATTAATGAGAAATTTGATAAGGTCTCAGGTCTGGGGACACATGTACTGGTTTCTGAGACTCTAGGAAATAAACTCTGGGCTTTAAGAATCTTGGCTAGTGCCATGTGTCTTTCTTTCCTCCTTCCTGCCTTCCTTCTTTCTTCTAAGAAATGTTTTTTGTTTTTCCCTGGGAGCACCTTTATAACCTCACTGGACAACATTTATAGAACCTGGGCTGGGGAACTAAGACGGCCATGGGCTGGCTTTCCTTGGAGATACTTCCCGCACTGGACTCCACATACCCCTTTTGCTACTTTAGAGTGAAGGGCCCAAAGGTGTGGGTAACCCACATTGTCCCTGAGGTTCTGTCTCTGAGCTCATGACATATTCGATAGGAAGCATCTGGGAACACTCAGGACAGGAGGAAGGACCGTCTGCACCTTCTTGTCAACACTTGGGCTGGGAACCTTGGACCTTCTCAGCCAAGAGGACAAGCCCAGGGTTGGAAGTCCCTGGCCCACGACAGGGTGGCCTCTGCAGTTCCGTGGAAAGTGGTGTAGCCAGGACAAGGAGTGAACTGGGGCAGGGGCATGTCATTAAAATGTACAGACATATTAGCTCATAAAGCAATTTACATCTAAACTAAAAATAGGGCCCCACAGACCAGTGAAAACGAATCATCAGACTGTAAAGTTCAGCCTTGTCACTTAAAAGCATGAGGCACCTCAGCCATGGCGGCCCTTGCTATGCTTGGCCCTGTGCGTGGCTGTGAAAGGAAGGGGAGACCTGTGTGTTGGATTTAGGCCGGGAGGTCTTCCGTGGCCAGCCATTTGGAATGTCTTAAGGATCGTCAGCCTCTTCCTCCTCCAGGCTCTCCCCATCGGCCCTCTAACTTTTCTACCCAACCTTAAAAAATAGTATTGATCTATGAGAGCGAGGACCCCTCTGTATCCATTCAAGCAGGCAGACACAAAAAGAGTTATTTTTTTAAACACTTATCCCAGGATAAATTCTTCAAGAAAATATAACAATGCTAATATAGGCACCTAAACAGAGTTTCAAAATACATGAGGCAAAGCTGATAGAACTGCAAGGATAAATAGACAAATCCACAATGAGAGTCATAGATCTCAAAATTCCCCTCCCAGCAATTGATAAAACAAGTAAGCAGGAAATCAGTGAGGATAGAGTGAACCTGAACAACACTCTCTGACCCGGTGGACATTTATAGAACACTCCACCCAACAACAACAGAAAATACAAGGTTTTCAACTGCACATGGAACATTCACCAAGTTAGCTCATATTGGGGGCCATAAAACAGATCTTAATACATTTAAAAGGATTGGAATCATATAACAAATATTCTCTCTCCACAATGGAATGAAACCAGAAATCAAACAGAAAGCAATCTGGAAAATCTCCATACGATAAAATACTACTCAGGAATAAAAAGAAATGAGCTACCGATACATGCAACCGAATGGATGACTCAGGAGCGTTATGCAAAGTGAAAAAAGCCAGTCACAGAAGTCTATATATTGGATGTTTCACTTATACAATCTTCTAGAACTGGCAAAACTATAATGACAAGCAAAACAGCAGCTGGGGATGCAGGAAGGAGATTAACTGCAAAGGCACATGGGGGAACTTTCTGGAGTGACAGAAATACTCTATAGCTTCACTGTGATAGTGGCTACACGATGCTACATACTTGTCAAAACTTATTGACCCGTACACTTAGAATAGGTAAATTTAAAAATTCACATCATCTGTCATCTCTTCATTCCTCTAATATTCCGTGACTACCTTTACTGTGTGCATTCTAAGTCTTTGCTCTGCTGGGCAATGAGGCCTAAGTACCTTTAGGTGGACTTCAGACATGGACTTTGTGGAGTTTATGGCGTCTGAAAGGGTAATGTTTACACAGCTGAATGTGTAAACATTCAGCTAAATGGGTGCCTAGGAGGAGATTTGGAAACAGTTTGGGAATTAGGGATTTATGTAAGAGCTTCAAGGCAAGAAATACATTTTGAGAAATGCAATGGGCTATCTATTTCACTGAAAATCGATTATCATTATTGTCGCCCAGAATGATCTGTGTCAGGCCTAAGTCCATAACCCTCCCAATGAAAACATCCTGAAACAATTTATAAAATTCTTGGTACTGGATTTTTCACTCTCTAATGTTGTGTAAATAGATGAATCCTTTCATCGGGTAGTTGCTTCCTTTTCCTCATGAGAAAACTAAGGCTCAAAGAAATTAAATGTCCAGAAGGAGGGACAGGGACCTAAGTCCTGCCTCTGGATTTCATTGATCTTTCCGGAGCCCTGAGCCTTAGCACAGTTTCTATCCAACTTGTTTGTCTATTTTCAGACTTGAAGAATGGAATGTGGAAAGTGGATATTCTATCCTTGCAACTACAGATAGCTACGATATGGTGAAAGATTTTAGGGTCTCTGACAACTACAGCTTCATGCTCTGGTGAACTAGATAAGCTGTGGTTCTTTACAGCGGTAGACGTGGCAGAGATTTTAATGTCAACAAACCCCATCTCCAAAGCAACTGGCTTTCTGCAGGTGTGTGTGTGTGTGTGTGTGTGGTGGAAGCGGGGCTGGGGTCCTCCGACCTTGAGGCAGCTGCCATGGTCCAGAGCAGATGTCAGCCACAGCAGCTGCCAAGTTAATCTACCAAATAGGGAGACATTTCTCTGGACATCCCTGTCCCCTGGACAGCTCTCATCAAATGGTTGGAATAAATTCTTCCAGCCAAAGCCACTAAGCCTCACTGGGAAGGGAGGAAGGGGAACACGGAGGGGCTTTCAATTGTTTATGCTCCCACTTCTGGAAAAATCTAATCGCCACACATATGCCCAATAAAATACCCAGTTATCCATGAAGGTGGGCGTGGTCCCTGTGTTAACACTTGGCTGTGATTTGCATGTAAGGAGCTAGGAAGAGAACAGTAGAGGAAGCAGGTTGGACAAGGAAATCACCCAGGAGATGGGGCTCACAGAGACTGCTTTCCAAGGGCAGCCGTCCTCGTCACAGTGTGCTCCCATCTTATCATTGCCCTGTCTTCTGAGGTTGACTAGGCCATGGTGCAATTTTTTAAAAAATAAATTTTAAAATTAACACATGAAGTAGATCAAATGCTATTTCCTCCAAACTCTCTTTGCATTGACTGAGCCTACAGCAGGCCTGGTCTAGAAGGGTGGGAACTTAGAGGGCCATTTTGCAGCTAAAGACCAGTTCATGGGATTTCCCTGGTGGTCCGGTGGTTAAGATTCCACACTTCCACTGCAGGCGGCACGGGTTCGATTCCTAGTCTCCTGACTGGGGGAACTAAGATCTCACACGCCTTGCAGTGCAGCCAAAAAAAAAAAAAAAAAAACCCAAGCAGTTGATGTATATGGGCTTTGCACAGTGTGATATAGGGCTGAAAGCAAACCTTGTTGAGAAATTAGTTTTTCTTCGAGAATGACAGTGGGGAAGGCAGCATGTACCTCTGATCTAACAAAAAGCAGAATCCCGGTTCACCACCGGTGCAGAGTCAACGTCTGTTTTTTGGCCCTGGCCAATTTCTGACGCATAATCTGCCTACGTAATTAGGTGAAGAGAGAAGGTATGTGATCAAGTAGAGTTAATACAGCATCAGAAATCACAGGCAGCAAAAGCAAGGGGAGGCTTTGTGAGTGGCCATGAGGAAAGCACCTGGAAACATTTGCCTTCTTAAAAGGTTTGCAGTTCCACTGATGGGGCTGAAGTGAGTTTACAGATCAGCAAGATCCTTAGATGCTTCTGAAATTCGAAGGCAACCTCGTTTCCCGACAGGGGACCATATGGTTAAGAGAGGTAAGACTGCCAGTGAATCAAGGAGAACTTTTGTGTCACATCCTAAATGCTCAGGGAAAGACTAATGGTGAAGTGTGAAATTCTAACAAGCTAACATTGCGTTGGACAAATATTAATCTAGTGAGCTGGGTTCTGAGGTAGTGAAGGTGAATCAGGCCTGCGAAACCTTCACAGAGGTGGGGAATTTGCTGCTGTGGTGACATCTCTGTCCATACCCTCCTTCAGGCAGGGATCAAAGAGTGGTCCTGCATCATGAATAGGTTTCCTTCGCTATGTGAAAGGCCCTTTCTCAAACATCAGGAATGACACAAGCAAGGTTCTTTGAAATAAGAAGGTCAGTTCACCCTATCCACCCCCGCCCCACCTGCCTCAGCCTCATGACAGGCATGTGAATGACAGCATCCATGACATGGACTCAGTGGATGGCAGACAAGAAGCATGACCCTCCCCCTGCAGCCTCAGAGAAGCATTACACGGATATATGGCAACAAAGCCCCAAACCTGAATTCTCAGAATGTAAACTGAACTCTTCAGACAATTATTCAGATCCAGTTATTCAGGATATTCCAATTATGCATGGACTTTTCTCTCTCCCCATTGGCCCCACTGAGCCCATGGCCAATACTTCCTCCCCTGCTTTTCACCACAAATAACGACAGGAGGAGGAGTTATGCACCTGAGCGGACGATAAGGACACTCAGAACATTCTAGGGTACACAGGTTTCTGGCTGACTATTAGACACTGGGGCAGGTCCTACTCACACAGTTATAGACATGACAGGGACCCATGGAGAGCCTACTGCCATTGCTGAGCAGACAGCTAATGAGGCAGAAAGGAGCTATGACTGGAGCTTCCAGAGGAGTCAATGTCAACCAGGGAAAAGTCAGCAAGCCAGAAATAGCTGAGTCCTTTCAGCACTAGTCACCCCGAATCACTTCTGAGCTACAGACACAGGGAGCTGGGTCTCGGGTCCAGCAAGGTCATTTACTCAAAAGCACATGGGGTTTGAATCTTTAAATATGATTCATTAAGCTGATCATTTTCAAAAGGCTGCAAAAGGAGTACGATGTCAGCCCCTAAGCAAACCTCCTAACAGTAATCAAGAAAAGGCTTGACCATGAGAAAGTATATCAAAAATAATATGCTGTTTGCTGGCTTTATGACTTTTCTTTGGTTCCAATTCTTTATGGCCAGTAGATGAACATTGGCCTTCTGGCTCCTTATGCATTCAGACCTCACCTGGCTGAAATGTCCCTGATGTTGCTGTCCCCATGGCACCCGTCTCTCAGGGCTCCCCTCTCCCAGGAGAGACACTGTAGAGTCTGAGGGTTCAGAAAGAACTAGAAGTCACCTGGTCCACCTGCACATCAATGCAGTTACCTGGCCACCTCCTGGGCACCTCTCTGGTGAGGCAGATGAAATGCTGCTGCATAATCGATGGAAACCCTGCGTTTTCCTGAATCAGGCCTTTGCTGGTCCTCGATCTACTTTAAGAGCAGTGAGTCCTCACCGCATTATGGACATCTTTTGAAACTGGCCTCCCCTAATGGCTATTCTGGAGGGTCCACTCCCACTGGATTACTGAATAATTGCCCACGGAGTCTCTGTTCTGAGTCAGGATTCCCCCTCCATGCAGGATTAGATGATGGAGTGATTCTCCTCGGGAAGGTGCCCTAAGGCCACGAGTACTGTCTAAGAACTTGGTTCTTTTTAGGTGGCTGAGCCTCAGAGTTGGGGAGAAATCCATCCCTGGGCCTACAGAAGAGGAACATTATGGAAGAGCTACACGAGATGTTAGTCAAGGGAAAAGAAAATATTTCCTACCCATTAAAGTAAAAATCAAGCACTGAATCTGACGCCAGATGTAGTGAAGTACAAGAAAAGCCAAAAGTGCTAGGCAGATTGCTAACTCCTGTGAGAGAACAAGAAGAAAGCTTCACTGATATGATCACAAATAATATTTTTCAACATCATTTAGATAGATTTTGCATTTTCGTTTGGAGTGCTCTCCTATTTCGGGTTATTATTGTATTACTGTTTTGAGAAAACAGCTCCTCCTGACTCAACTTCCACGAACTATGTAAGGAATCCCATAAACTTTCTAGAAATAAAGTTCCCATCAATTGTCTAGAAGACTTTCTACTCCATTCTTTTTAACCTAAAAACAACCACAAAGGGTTTCCTTACACCACACATTTATTTTTGTCATTTTTCATCTGTGAAAATAAATACATGGCACAAAAGCATGTTCATCTCTGAATTTGCCAAAAATCATTTCCATTTATCACCTCATGGAAATCGAGGTTCACTTGAGCAGATACAGTCAAGAGAGTAATTTTATGATCTCTGGAAAAAATGCTATTTGTTCATGATCACCTGGTGACCCAGGAGCACAGAACTCGAGCCTGTTTCTCTGCCAGCCCCACGTCTGGGCAACACTCACACGCACACGTCATGTGAGAATACTCATGGGTGTGGAGTAAGCATGAACATTCCTCCGCGTGAAGAAATTGTGCAAGATTTCTTCTATGGGATCTTTGAGCCATGCAAGCATCTAAGCCAGCGTTAGGGAGAAGACGCGGACTTCAAACTTGCATTACAAAAAGAAAAAAAGAGGTATTTAATGACCCTTTAAAAAATTCCAAAGGAAGAAAACCTGTGCTTTTCTGCTCCCAGGAGCACATGCTTAGGAAGCACCAGTTTAATTAAGCCAAGACTATCTTTGCCCAGCTGTCACTGGCACGCTCCCAGAACCCATGAATCAGGTTATCTTCCAGAGTGGACACAGAACTCAGTTCAAACATGTTCCTTGGGGGTTGTTGGGAACGACACAGAAGCAGGTGATTAGTCTTTGGAAGCTCAAGGAGGATGCAGAAAAGGCCGAGCAAGGTCAAGTGGCCTTTGCAGAGGGGAGCTAGGGACACCAGCCAGTCACTGCAGATGGAGCAGCTTTCACCTGCAGGCCTAAGGGCCAGGCTCGCTTGCATCCCTCCCCTGGGAAGCCAGGTGTGAGGTCGCCACGCATGGGCACAGTGAAGTCAAATTTGTGTTTCTTGTGTTTCATGTAAGGCTTAGAGAAACAAGCCAACACGGGGGGATGAGTTGTTTCTGTTGTTCCCAAGGCCCTGGGTTCTCTCTGCCCCTTTGGAAGCCCTTTCTTCTTGCCGCCATCCCGGCTGGACCCCGGGCGGCACGGGGGCTAGCATTCAGACACCAGAGCATTGACACTAACCTGAGAAGTAGCCGCAGGTGAGCTAGTTTCCTTACCACTCACTGCGGCCCTCTCACTGGCTGCGGCTTCCGCCCCTTCTGCCTTCTGCACATTCGGATCCTCAGAACCTGAAGGCCCTACGTGCCCCAGACCTTCGCTCCCTGGGGTGGAAGGTGGGTTTGTGGTGGTTTTCCGCGTTTGGCCTTTATACCAACTAGGATAAAACAAGGGATCCGCAGTGTCCGTTGCTGCAGGGACTGGAGTTTCAGACTCTGTGGTCTGCTGAGAGCCAGTGGGTACAACCTCCCCCTTCATAGGACAGATACATTCAAAAGTAAAAAAAAAAAAAAAAAAAAAAAAAAAAAAAAGGAAGAAGAAGAAGAAAAAAAAAGGCAGTTGATTTTAGTTCCCTTGCGGTTTGAAAACTGATAGGTCTCTGTGCAGTGCCCCATCTAGTGCAGGTTTCAGCTCACCCCACCCTCCGCAAGCACTAAGGGCAAGAATGCAGCCAGCGGCCCTCTGTCTTGGCATCTGCACGTGCCCCCTCTTCTTTTCTGGTCTTGTCTTTCACTAGATGGTGGTCTGGGCAGGCAGACAGCAGAAGCCTAAAACAAAGGTTGCTTATAAAATATCAGATATGGGAGAAAGGGCAAATTATTGACCAGCATTAATTTTTTTTAATGTTATATGTGGGCCCCCAAAACCTCTTTTCTAAAACCAAAAATTGATTGATCAAACCCAACTCTCATCTAGTTACCATACCCCTTTCGATTTCAGTGCAATTGGTATCAGTTTCAAGATTCTAGGAACTATAGATAGTATTTTAGCCCAGTTTCCTATGGAGACAGAGCGTAGGATATAATTCCATCTCTGAGTTCCCTCCCTGAGGTTCTATTGCTATAGATAATTCCAATCCACCTCGAAACCAGGACTTTTTTTTTTTATGTGTCTTCATTGTCCACAAACTCCACAGGTTGGGATCTGTCTGCTAAAGGTGTCATGCAGTCAGTACAGAGGCTTGAACACCAAACAGTGACATCTTAGAAACATGAAGTCAGTCAATCAAGTACAGTATCTGGGATGAGCTAATTTCCTAAGAAATTTTTTTAAACAATTCTGTCAACACATAATCTCATCAAAGGACAGATACACAGAAAACTAAGCTTCACCTATTTGCCCATGGAACAAAAGCTATAGTTCTGTTTCAGGGTAAGCAACAGGGACATAAACGAGCCTGGGTTCTCTGTTTAGTTCCTTTATTACCTACAGAAAATTCAAAGTTCCGAAAGTATAACCATTTTTATTTCTCAACCTACATCCTACATCTGTACTCAATCCTCATGATATCAACTCTCTATGAACTAACATGTTACACACACACACACTCACACAATTTCCAAAGAGTGCCTCACATTTGAGGGTGTCATTGGTGAGAAAATCATGTGAAACTAAGTCTTGCCAACCGGTTATAACCACAAAGAACCCGCTGAATCACCTAGAGGACTTTCTCCCTGACACTGCGACTGCCCTGAAATCTTCTGTCTTCCACATACAAGTGTCTGGCATAGAGTTTCCTTTCCTTGAGGTAGAATAAATTGTTCAGGCTGTTCAGCAAGGAAGCACGCGTGCGTGGCCTGTGAGAAGGAGCTCAGGAACGCTTACCTGTGTCACCGGGGCGTCCGCAGCGGGTGGCAGGGCTGGGGGAGGCTCTGGGGCAGCCTGGAGCTCTGAGGTGGGCGGACAGGGCTCCAGGCCTTTCTCTGGACTTTCGTCTCCTCCTGATGACTCTGTTCGAACATTTTCCGCCTCTTCCACTTCTACCACCTCTCCTCCTTCTCCGTCTCCCTCTCCCTCATCTCCTTCTTCTTCATTTTCATCTTCTGGTAAGGCAATGCATTTTCATATCGTTATGATTACCACTGCGGCCGCGAAAAACACTACTGGCCAGTATTCATAGCTCAGATTAAGGTCAGGGCTGGGGAAATCCTGTCCATCAGACACTTAACTGTGGCCCGAGTACGCCACGGGGGGGCTTGCGCTTCTAATTAAACGTGGACAGCCGTGAGAGTGGTCCCAGCCATCACCGTCCTCCTTGTTCCCCTCGCCAGCACAGAGCGGTGTCCTCGCCACCGTGCACCATCCACCTGACCCCCGGAGGCTGTCCCCATTTTTATCATGCTCTGTCCCATTTGCAAGCTCCCGGGGGTCTGGGACTGTCACTTATTTATCTCTGTCAAATTAAATGGAAACACAACTCTCTTCCCTATGTCAGAAAACACGGGCCCCGTTTAATTTTTCACATTCTTTGTTCAGTGAATGCTGACTTTTGCCACAGGTAACGCCACCACTCTTTTCTTAACCCACTGATCTTAATATTTCCTCAGGCAATATTAATGAGAGACGATATTAAGGATTTTTTAAAAAGATTCATCCTGAAGATTTGCTTCTCAAGTTCTATCTGTGGGCACTGATACAAGTTTATGGCATTAGGGTGGTTTAGCCAAGGAATCTCATCATCTAAATGGGCTCCTCTTTTCAACTCTTTCATCAGGATCAATTTCCAAGCGTGGCATTTCTAGGCCAAATGACAGGGATGTGTTTAGACCTCATTGAGTGCATCTGATCACATAGCCTCAGTTTTATTTCCAGGTGTGACTTACTCTATGACCCATTGCTTTTCTTGCCCTCTAAAGTTTAACTGAAAGTGCTACAATGTCTAATCCAGGTGTCTACTATGTTTTATTTTTATCTCATCCTTAACCTTGCACCTGATGACACTGCACATTATTATCATTATGGCTCACACCTTGCGTAGGGCTGAAGTTGAGATATTATCATCACCATCGACTATTAAATATTTGACAACCCAGAGTTAAATGCCTAATACCAGAATTATAATAAGCACTAGCACTGTGATATGCAAAGCTAAATAAACACCATCAACAAACTATGATTCTGTCATGAAATAGAGCTTCACGTTGGATTATGATCCTTGTAAAGGTGTCGACATCCATGGAGGAGATGACCCCGAGTCCCCCTTTCCTCCCACTGAACCCATCTAACGCTTTCACACACCTGCGATTTTGACCAAATGGTCACAAGAATAACAAACCTCTGTAAAAATCAATTTCGCGTATTATTTTTTCTTCTCTACTGAGGTTGACTGCAAAGTGGTTCATGTTCTCATAACCATGTTCTATTTTCTCCATCTGAAATGCCTTCGATGCTTCAGAAATTCTGCAACAAAGACAAGTTGCCACTTTCTGTCACTGTGTAAAGTTTGGTAGCCTTGGGTAAAAATGAAAAGTATACTTTTTTTCATGAAATGAAAACCACTTACTTTTGTAACAGGGTTTTGGCATTCTGTGGAAGCAAACAAAAGACAAGCCTCCTTAAATTCTTTTCATCAAAGACGGTGTTGAGATTTAATTCTTTCCTTTGCTGACTCTGAACATCTCATAGCTTAGTTTCTAAATGCTGTAAAGAACTGCTGTTTTATACCAGAACCCTTTCACATTTAAGCAATGCCATGGTCCCTTAAATATACGCTTATGAAATAGTTTAAACAGATGGAGATATAAGCACATATATTTTGGTTGAGAAGATAGATCAAAATGAGATGTACAGAGAATAACGAAGATGTGATGACAGCTATTCAGGATCATCTCCCCACAGTCTTGGTTTGTTTCCTCAGGGGCCAAAGGGATACTTACCTGCAGAAACACTGCCATTTCCGGCTCATCCATGAACTGTATTCCTGACTCAACCAACTTTGACACGTTCTCCAAATGGTCAGAATACTTTTTGACGAGAGCACGGACATGTTCCAGCTTCTCCTCTTGGGTTCGGGTGATGACTTGGGTCATTTCGTTCTTCCTCTCCTCCAAGATGCCATACAGGTAATCAAACTTCTCACAAAGTTCCTGTTTCTGTTTTCTGCAGCACTCCTGTTAGTTGGGTTAGCTAATGTTAGAAAGTGTTCAAAAGAGTGTCTATCTGGAGAAATCACCTGGACATTCCAGGGGAAAAGAAAATTTACTTACGTAGGATATTTTTTTCTTTTCCCTTAGCCTGTCCCTTAGGTATACATACCCACTGTGTTGATGTGTTGAAAATCCCATTTTTATCATATTTGATACTTAGACCATCCCAAATCAATCAAATTGGCTAAATGGATGGATGACTTTTTGTGTTTTTGGCCCCATCACATGGTTTGTGGGATCTCAGTTCCCCGACCAGGGACTGAACCTGGGCCATAGCAGTGAAAGCGCTGAGTCCTAACCACTGAACCACCAGGGAATTCCCTGGATGAATTTTCAGTCTTCTGTTCTTTATAAGTGGAGAATTTCACAGAAATTAGGACAGATTTGGTTTTAAATTATATATTTTCTATTTTCTTTGGAATGAGTATATGTGTGTATTTGGAAAAAACCATGGTACTTCCTGATTAGTACCCTTCAGACTCTCTCTGTTCCATCTACATTGCTATTGTCCTAGTTTCAGTCCTCCCATGTAGATTCTGAAGCTTCCCAATGGCCTCTGTATCTGGGATTCCCTCCTTCAAGTCAGCTCACACACTGTAGCCAAATTCGTTTTCCTGGCGTACAGTGCTTCTTCTCTACTATGACTCCCCACTGCTCAAAGAATAACATTTAACTTCATAACTAGCTTTCAAGCCTGTCCATGACCTGTTTCCAGCTTTCCCTCATAATATTCTACTCTCCTCCATCCCATACCCTGTGTCCAGCAAAAAATGAACCACTCGCTTTCTTTGCTTGTGCTCTCCCCTCTGTTTAGAATGTTTTTCCCCAATTCACAGTTGCAAACTCTAAGCAATCTTAAAAGACACTGTTGACATACCGCTTCTTCCATAAAGAATCTCTATGACTGAATGTCATCTTTTAATCCTCTGAAATCCTATAATGGTTACTATGTATGGCCTATACCTGTATCCACCAGGTCCTCTATTTATCCAGTACTGTCCAAGAGAGGGAAATACTGGATCTAGTCTTTGATTCCTGGAGAGAAGGTTTGCATGTGCGGTCAGGCTTGTGCCCTTGCATTGTGTGGCTGGAGCATCTCCCATTCCATCCAGCTCCCTTTACTCTGAATCCATGTTTAAGCCCTAATGAACTTTCCAGTTGGCCTTGTCATTGGCCTTTTGGTTTTCCAAGTTCCAGTAAGCTTGGTTTGTGTGTGTGTAGGCCAATTTCCTCGGACCCGACCATCTCTGGGTCCAAGACCTTTACGACTGAGAGCAGGTTTTGAGCCATGATGATCCAACCTAGGTCTCCTGCCTGGTAGGGGCTTCTTGTGAATCCAGCCATTTATCTCTGACATCTCTGACCTTTGTATGACCCTTATTACATGTTTTTTCATTTTAGTAAACATTGGTCTCTTTGATGTCATGTGTCACTTTCTTCCTTTCTTAAATATCTAAACTACGGTCTCCTTGAGGATAGAATCTGGGTCTGCCTAGGACACATACCACTTTGGATAGTAGATGCTCAGTAAATCTCTGTTGAATAGATTTTTTTAAATGATGTTTTATCTTCCCACAATTTATCTACTATTCTCAGAGTAAGCGGGGGAGGATGAACCAAACCAAATTGTTGCTTATGAAGATACTCCTCAAATGTGCAAGAAATACACCCCTCACCCTATGCCTCCTTTGGTCACAGTCAATTCTCATCACAGTTTCCAACCAATTATAATTATGATGCACAAAGGAGAGCCAGTGGTTCAAATTATTTTATTAGTGAATAATAGCTATTGCTGTCATCCACCCATCCATTCATTCATTTAACAAACAATTCTTAGGTGGGACATTTGTGTCAACCACTATCCAAGGCTCTGGTGATCCAACAATGAATTAAACATAGTTCTTGTTCTCAAGGAGCTCACAGTTTACTTAATGAGAAAGACTATGGGCCAAGAGTGTAATACGACCTAGTAGCCTGAATAATCAAACTGTGTTAGAGATTCATACCAGGTTTTATAGAAGCATAGAGGTGGGGCCTTAATCAACCCTCTGTGTGGGCAGGGGCCATTTGAGGGGAGCAGGGAGGGGTTGCCTCGGGAAAAGCTTCTTAGAGGAAGTGGTGCCCGGGTTTGGCCATAAAGGGTGAGTAAGAGAAGGGGAAGTACAGGGAGGTGATGAAAATGCTCGGGGTCTCGGCAGTTGTCAGAGTAATAGGACAAGGGCCCACGCAGCATGTCCAGACATGGAAATTGCTGGACTTGCCAAATTTCCATCCATTTTTAGCCATTTAGCTTGAGATGTGGACCATTATGAGGCCTAGGAACTGTAGCCTGTTAGTATCTTCCCAATCAAACTTTCTTCCATTGTATTACTTACTGTTCTAAGCTTACAGGCAACCATGTGCCCACTGCATTTCTCAAATATGCCTTTGATGTCCAGAAGCTCTGCTGTTTTCTGTGATCGTACATTGGTTTCTAGCTTATTTTTCTAAAACAAATTGTGCACTTGAAACATCTATAATGGATACTATATTAAGATGTATTATTGGTAGAATATCTTTGTTTCATAAAAGTTTTCTTCTATATGATTTAATATGTGTGAACATTCAAGCCTATGAAAGCCAAATGATTTGCAGTGAGAGCAATGTGAAGTCAAGTGTCACAGCTAGTGTATTCTCTCAAGTCAAATAAAAATTAGATCACTTATTTCAGCCATCTAAAGTTTACTTAGTGGTTTAAACGGGATAACTACTTTATTCTTATATTATTTTGAATTCCAAGTATTACTTTATTTCTACTCTGCTTTTTTAATGATTCGTACTATATTGAACTTTAATAAAAGTACTGTCATTTTAATAGCAACTATCATTTGGTTATACTTTACAGTGTAGGAAATACTAACTACCCCATGCATAGTATATGCTTAATTATTATTATTATATGACTACATAGTGTGTAAAGCACTTATAATATTACCTGGCACATAGTAGGTACTATGTCAGTGTTTGTTAAATTTAGATTCAATTTTCCTTAATCTGAGCCGTTCAGCTGTAGAATTTTGAAGCTGCACGGACTACCAGAAGTAACCTGCTCCAAACTAACCATTTCACCTATGTGGAAACTGAAACTTGGCAGCGTTAAGTCACTTTCTCAAGCCATTTACTGCCGGTGCCCGGTGTAGAGCCAAGGCCTCTGAACACCTGGGTCATTGCCACTCCCACCACACAGCTGTGATATACTCTAAAGTAGCTTGGAAAAAAAATGTGTGACCTGCTTCTGTACTGAATATATACCTTTTAACAAATCGACCATGCTGAAAGTAGGCTTTTAAAGGCAAGAATCCTCAAATTGTTTCAGAAATATATTCATTATAATTCTTTCCACAAAATTCACTAAGTGCTTACTACGTATCAGGCATTTTAAGATCTAAAAACCGGCCGTACTTTCCCAGTGTTCAGGAGGATGGTAGAAAAATGATCGTATTTTCTAATTTCTAACAGAAAAAAACTCACTTCTTTTTTCTCTCTTGCTGAACTTGCCTCTAATATAATTCTAGGCAAAATATGTAAGAGTTGGACAACTCTGTTTCTAAAAGAGCAAAAATGCATGCTTCTTTTTTGGAATTATGAAATTGGTACTTTGGTACTTACAGACTTTTAGAAATTCACTTAAGATGTTCAGGTTAACCTAATGTCAGATTAAAATGAAAAATAGAAATACTCCATGAAATTGAAATTCTTCTATTTTTCACGCATACTCTTTGAGGTAGAAGCAATAAACGAGATGCTAACGTGGTCACCCTTCAATCTTTCTCGGCTACGAGACCTTCGAAGTGCGGTGAAAGTCAGTGAACATCAAACAGCTCAGTTTATCAACTTGTCCTCTGAGGTAATTAGGGAACAGGTGTATATGCTATAAGAAAAAAACAAACACAAAAAACCACACTCTCAGAGGCCACCTTGCTACTGACAGTGATTGATTACTCTGGTATCAGTACCTACTGTGCCTTTGTAAGTGTGGACCTGAAATGCTTTTAACAGAGTCTTTCTAGCAACATAAAAATGGAATGGAAAAAACGTGGACCTCTGCATCATCAAAACGTCTTCAGAGAGTATACTTTAAAGGATGATTGTTACCTGCAAAAGCATGATAGCAACCATGTTTATCTCTTCTGCACAAAAACTTCCTCACCTCAAAGATTTCTCCTTGCTTTTATCATACCTTTTCATTTATTTGAGTAAAAAGGCATGTATCTTTAAGCTCAGTTCCAGGCTGTGTACCTCCCCCCCCATTTCTCTGTATACTAATTGAATCAACATCTATACATTCTGAACTTTCAAGTTTATTTTTTCAAATATTGTCCATTTTATTCCTTTTGATGCCTGTAGTTCCTATGTCCCCTCTATGTGGGGTGTGGTGTTGGATGTGTGTGTGTGTGTATGCACACACGTGTTTCTGCATGAGTATGTTTAGCAATTGAAGTAACGTCCATCATAAATGCACTGGTGTTGGCCTCCAAGTATACTGTGATGCAAAGCCTCTGACTGCAACATGACCTTCCTCCTGGGGCTGCCAAGACAGTTATGTTTATATTTATTTATGTAGAAGAACAAATTAAACTTGTCTGTAATACTTTAATGGAAATAAAATCCATCCCATCTCTAGGGAGAACCCAGTATGGGGGCAATATACCAAAAAGGGGTGATTTTATAAAAGGAAGACTAGTTTGCCCACATTGAAATGGTAAAATAATGACAGGTAGAATATTTGTTTCTAACCAATGCCATAGTATCTGGATGAAAAGAAAAAAATAGAGTAGTCATTTGGTTGTTTCCTTAGAAGTGAGTAAATAACCTTCAATATTTATCTTAAAAACATTGTTTAGATGTTGCCTTTATAGAAATGTTAAAATTGACAGATTCTAATTTTTAGCCATCCTTATATTTTAGTGGCAATAAGAAAAAATAAGATACATGACTGCAAAGAGAAGTTTTCGTGGAAAAAAATCAGCAATAGATGATCATATACTAAAGAGTAGATAGCCTGCCAAGCAAAGCACCGTTACGAGGTTTTATCATTAGATTTTCAGTGGCTCACCCTTTCCCCAGGCACTTATTACTCTTTGAAAACAATCTTGTTATCTGTTTGTCCTATTGTCTAACTCCTCTACTGGAATAAAACCTTCTTAAGGGCAGGAACATTTTCTGCTTATCTCATCTTTATCTATTTCCCAGCATTACATGTGCAGAATATGGCATATAATGTTTGAACGACTGGGTGAATGAATGATATATGACTTGTATTTAGGAATAGTCAGCCCTCACTCACAAGTTCCTACTTTGTTCTGTTCCCAAGACATAGGCATTTAAGCGGATACTCCAAACCTCTTCTTCTTTCAACGCTCAAAAGAAAACAGCAAAAAATAGCTAGGCAACTTTAGGGAAGACATTTAACTCAGGATAGTTTTTTTAATATGTACAAGAAGGGATGGGACTGGATGATTGCCAAGGTCCCTTCCCACCCTACAGTTTCAAGGCTCTACCACTTCAGGTAAATGTGGAGTTATTTGGAGTCTTTAGACTATAAAGTGCCTCTTTATATGTAACATGCCTTTTTCCACTCATGGCAAGTTTCAGAGTGGTCATCACAGCCCTGAGATGTGAATTACACATCCTAGCCCAGCAACGCCAGTCTCAGCTTTGGAATGTGCCAAGGCCACGACAGGAAACCTAAGACTATTGTGACCACTGCTCTTACCATGTAAGGAGCATAGCTCTGTGACCAAAATAGAGCTGAAGATAAGCTCTGAGCCCCATCACTTGTCTCTGAGCAACTGTGGCTCTACTCGGCCCATTCATATCTACACCACATTCCTCAACTCTCGAGACACCCTTGTTCAAAAGAGCAGCTCTGGGTCTGGAAGGGCCCACTCAGCTTCATTTGACATATGGTACTTCAAAATTCCCTTCATTAAACCAAACAGGGTTTCCTTCCCTTTCCCCTCAACACCCCTCTCCCCCCCAAAAAAATCAGACAGTAGATTAATAATATTAAAAAAGAACTATATTAAGGTAGGAAGATTCTCCTGAGGAATTCAAGTCCAACCCTTCATTGGTAAAGCCCAATTCCAATTACGAGCACATGACAGAAGCCCCATGAGCGCAGACTAGGATGAGAACCCAGGTCTCTGACAGGCTGCCCTAGAAAAGGGGCAGACAAATTAGAAAAATATCATCCCTCAAGGCACACAGACTGGGGTTCAGCCCCTCCTCCATCCGCTCAGTGTCTCTGTGCAGGGCTTAGTGGAAGAACTCTATTCAATGGCCATGGGTCTCAGGACTCCCAAACGTATGCTCTTTTCCACCATGTTGCATTACCATCCACTTGGTGTTAGAAGAATAATTATGTTATAACTTATGGCATTTCAATTCTCATTCCTGGGTTTCTTGCTATTAGGGGTTTTCTGGACGAGTCCAGATCATTTAGAAGATCCTTGAGAAATCCTCTGAAGGCTGAGGGTCAGGTGAGCCTGCCCTGACTTGAGCCCCATGGTTCAGCGAAAGCATGAGACCAGACCAAGGCAAGCTGAGCAGCTGTTTCATTCACTCCCGTCTGCTGTTGGATAATCAGCACGTTTCCTGGAAGGGGCTCAGCCTCCCTTTGTTGCCAGTATTTCAAGTTATCACAAAGCCTCAAAGAATAGAGCTAATATCTACTTCCATTCATTTTCAGTTTTTCCCACCGCAGGGAGTTGCTTCACCTGCCATCATAATTGATCAAATTGATCATAAATGAGGTCTTATTCCGACACCATTTAAAAGATGCTCCAGATGCTCCAGGGTTCAAACAATTATTAGCATCATTAGATTAAGTGTACTCTTTCCAAGCTGAGTGTGACGGCAATACAAGGTGACACTTACGGAGCCCCCAGCATGTGTCTCTTAGTCATCACAGCAACACGGTGAAGGTTTATTAACCCCCCTGTACCACCGGGGGAGTTGAGGGACAGGGAGAGGAAGTAACTTGACCAAGGTCATGTCATTAAGTGGCAGAGCCAAAATTCAAACTCTGAATTCTGTTCTTTAAGCATTTGTCATAATTCTGGCATGCTTATCAGAATGATTCTTACTATAGTCATACTTCATATTTGTAACTGCATGGACAGTGTCTCAAAGCTGTTTGGTTAAAATCACTGATTTGGAAATATAATGGATTTACTGTTATTGAAAAATCATTGGAGGATTTTATTAAAGGTGCTGTTTTTCAGATACTGGAAATGCTCAAGATCAAATATTTATGATTCAGCTTGTAGCTGTTTCCCCTAGACGGACATCCACGCGGAACAACATTATTTCTAGGCCGATCTGCCTCGGGACGGCTAGTGTGAGTAGCCTTCTCTCTTGGGTTTCCAGTGACCTAGGATAAGCGCCATTTGGAAAGACTACAAGAGAGAGGTTACGTTTTCTAGGGGTGAGGAATGAAAGTCAAGCACGTTTTTCTGGAAGCAGAGAGCCCCCGAGGCAGTGCAATTCTCCACCCCCCCCACCAGCAGCCCCCCTACTCTGTCCCAACCCATCCCAGAACAGCTCCAGGCCTGGAGAGGCAAGTGTAGCTTTAGATCATGCTGGGCTCGTCTAGAACAGCCCAGAAGGCCCTCCAACAACCTGCAATCACAAGCTCTGAGAACGTTTCAGGCTGAGCCACCTCGGTCAGGAGGGCTAAGAAGACTGCAGGTTCCTCCATGCACCATCGGCCCACAGCAGAGAGGGAATGCCACTCCTCCTCTACGCAGTTCAGACTCCCTTTTGTGACTGTGGTCTGTCTCAAAGCCACTCTCATCGTCGCTGCAAACTCACATCAACTGCATACATTGTGCTTAAAGGATTACAAGGAGTCCTCAGTGTGATTTATCCTAAGCTCAGCAGCTCTCCAGGGCTGATCCTGGGCTGGCTGCCTGCCCAGGCCAGCCCTGCAAGACATTACATGATTAGGGACGAAATTAGACATTTGCAAGGAACGGGCACTACCACCGAAGGGCAGATGTCAGGGCCCCGAGTGGGAGGCCATGTAATTAGGGAAGGATAGTGTCCACTCCAGGGCCTGCTCCATTTCCTGTCCCTACGGAGCTCTTCACCAATCACAAAAGAGAATTCTTCAAAAACAGCTCCCCACCCCCTGGCTGGGAGCCGCCAATGGCTTCTCGGAAAATGTTTCCAGGCAGGTGATGAGCAGAGCCACAAAGGGAAACAACCACCCCAGGCAGGACAGGAGACACAGGAGCTCTGTGACCTTGACCCCTGGTACAGAATTCACCTGCTTGGCAAGGTAGACCCCAGTGCGCTCCACTGCGCGCTGCCCTGCTGCTTGGCCTGCTGATAGGGCCCTGGCTCTGCCGGAGGCCGCCTAAGTGATTCCAGGTGCACGATGGGGCCATGTATAGCTGTGTCTCTGTCCTCAGGGCCTCTTCAAATGGAGGGTATTTGCATCAAGTAGGAGTCATAAAATCAGAGACCTCTGTGGGGCTCTGAGCCAATCCCTCCGTTTCCAGGTGAGCCACTTAAACTGATCTGAAAGAATTGTGCTTATCTGAGCCCTATTCCTTCATGTATCCTTTCTTTCTTTCTCTTATTGGTTATTTAAAAAATCTCAGGCTCGCTTTAGAAAAATGTGAAATACAGGCATATATAAGGAAGGCCTTGAAAATCACCTGTCATCCCACAATTCCCTGCTCTTACACTTTGGGTTTCTGGCATGTTTTCCCCCTATGAATACAGACATTCTGTTCTGTTTATATCCCACGTCTTCATCTTATTTCCTTAAGTTAAAATCCCAGGGGTGAATGAAATGCGTAAAGGGGATGGACTCCTCCTGACAATTTGCCGACTCATCTTGAAGCCTCCTGGGGGAAAATTACACAGCTTCCTCTGGGGAACTGCGAACATGCTCGTAAAAGTGTGTACATTCGACCACTGTTTTTATCAGTAACAATAGGGGTTATAATCCTGACCTTCACTCTCAGGAAGTTCTTTCTGATATCTACACTTAATCCCTTCTGCCGGCTTAACTTCAAACCTGTTCCTTCTCGTCTTGTTCTCAATGAAAGAACAAACAGCTGCTTCCCACTGTGCCCCCGACAGGCCTCCAGGAAGAAAACCTGTTGTCGAGCCGCTCCTCGCCCTCTCAGTGCCCTCCCATGCTGCCTAAACGGAGCAGCGCCCTTTGCATTTGCTCGAGGCCCAGCGTGCCGCACAGGACTTTTGTCGTTTGTGTTCTCCAGCCTCAATGTCCCCGACAGAAAGCCCGTTCCCCCCACAGAGGACTCTGATGAAGGCCCGAGCAGGGACCAGCATAGAGATGACCTCACTTGCCCACAAGCAACACATTCCTATTTATACACTCAAGACTCAGTGTGGTACCACACTGGGTGCTGATTCATGGCCTAGTGATTAAGTTGTATTTGGCCTTTACTGTGAATAAGTAAAAAGAAAAAAAGTTTATATTGTCCATTTCAGAATCTCTTTGAGCTCTTCAAGAGAAAACTGTACTTCTGTAAATGGATTCCAGATCCATCATGAATCTTTTCAGGAATGTGAGTGTGGGGAAGAGAGGAGACTGACTTTAATGATGTGTAAATCTAAAATGAGATGATTTTGGCCAACATCTTGAAGTCATCATCTAGGAACTGGCCTTTGGCTTTTGATAGAATTTGCCTTTCAAGCGATAAAATGGTATGATTAGAGCATTTATCAGGCACTCACCATATGCCAGGCACTGGGCTAAGCATTATGTTTATGCTTACTTAACTTCTCACGGTTAACTCTATAAAATGGGTACTTTGCCCTATTTTTCCAGGAGAAAACTGAAGGAATGAATGTACATGTGAATGGATCTTAAAACATAACGTTTAGTTTAAAAAAAGTAAGAAGCAGAATGAGAAGGACAACAAAATACCATTTATAAAATTAAAAGACATGCATATAAAACAATACACATTTTGTAGGAATACAGGTAAATGGAACATTAAACATGTTAGAGTAGTTATTTACAGAGAAAAGAACAGGAGCAGGAAATGGGGATAAAAGGACATAAATAGATAACAAGAGGGGCCGTGTCCACAGCAATAAGGACAACATGCCATTAACTGAGCAGTACAGGCTTCTGAGGTCCAACTAAAACACAACCCCAAAGCTCAGAGCAGAGAGTAGTAATAAACTGCTCCAGGTTAAAGAGCCAAAGACCTGGACTCAAACCCAGGTGGCTTGCACCTGCCCCCATGCAGCAGGGCTGAACTAACCTGTGGACCTTCAATTCTTGGAAAGACATCTGCCACGTGGCAAAACCCCTTTGGCTTCAGCATTTATACAGTTTATATTTGATCTTGAGAAAAAGTGGATTCCCAATATTTCTCACATGCCAAACCTAAGTGTGAGCCAATTGTTCATCAGGTTTTTAATTGAGTGTTTATTTTGTGCCGGGCACTGGGCCAGACAGAGGGCCAGCGGAGATGAAGGAGCCGGGGACTCTGGCCTCAGTGAGCTCCCAGATACTGACCCCCTCTCTCCCTGCAGGCAGGCAGCAACTCCACTGTTAGAGCTTAGATATGCAGCTCAAATCTGCACATGACTTTCTAAAGCACCAGCTAGCATTTCTTAAGACCGTTTAGATTTCCACACAGAAACTGTGCTATGATGGTGGAAAACAGTCATTGTCACTACTGGAAACTGATTTTTCTTCTAGCTAATCTTTCAAAACGGGTTGCCCAAGAAAGCACAACACCTGTAACAACCACCTTGATAAATGTGGTAAGATCTGCCTTGTTGCCTCATGTGGTAACTTCTCTTTTCTGTGCCAGGAGGTAAATATTTTAGAGACACATCAGGAAGGAGGTCATCCTATACGGAAAGACTGAAATGTTGGAACGGGGCTTTCTAGGGTGGCGTTGAGGAAGCCACAAAACCCCAGGGGTTCAGGCACGGTTTACACTCCCTTGAGGCCACCTGACTCACCTCGATCGTTTTGCAGGTGTCCTCCAGCTGGCTGATCACTCCCTGGACCCGATCATTGCTTCCCACAAGGACAGCAATGCCGTCGCTGAGCTCAGACTAATGGAGAGAAAAGAAGGATGCAAGATTTTAGGGGCTTTCTAGTCAGCACTGACTGTGAGTTCATCTTAGTAGTGTCCTCATGGGTTTTTTTGGGGTTTTTTTTTTGCGGTACGTGGGCCTCTCACCGCTGTGGCCTCCCCCGTTGCGGGGCACACGCTCCGGATGCGCAGGCTCAGCGGCCATGGCTCACGGGCCCAGCCGCTCCGCGGCACGTGGGATCCTCCCGGACCGGGGCGCGAACCCGCATCCCCTGCATTAGCAGGCGGACTCTCAACCACTGCGCCACCGGGGAAGCCCCTCATGGGTTCTTAATTTAGGGTCCATGGAACCCCCAAAGGTGGAACAGTGAGGCTGGGAGGCCTGAGAACCTCCTGATCTTGTAAATAAAATTCTGAATGGATGTGTGTATAAATGCATTTTTCTGGGAAGAAGTTTCATAGTTTTCATCAAATTCTTAATAGAGACTGTGACCCTGCTAAAAACATTAAGAACACCGAATTATAGGCCATAGAGAATAGCACATTCAGGGTAAAGAATTCTAAGAATTGTTTATTGAATGAAGACCAGAATGTGACATCAGGGCCCCAAATGAATTATTTGTCTAGCGCAGCTCAGGATCAGTTTTACTAGAGAAATATTCATTTATTCAACGTATACCTATTACGCATCCTCTACATGTTAGATGCGAACAAATATATTCTAGACTAAGTCATCACAAACTTAAAACTGTAACATTCAACTGTTCCCAGGAAAAAAATTTCAACTTGAAATTCCTCCCAGGACTCTTTGGACCCCGAAGCGATTCCGTTGTTCTGACTTACCCCCTCGCAAGGCTGGCCTCTGGAACGCAAGAAACACTGAATGAGCGGGACTCAGGAAACCTACATGCTTGGTCCAGCTCTGCCTTCAGCTTCTCTATGATGTTGAGCAAAACATGTAATCGATTTGGCCCTTCATTGTCTCACATATAAAGTGAGAAGACTGGACCAGAAGAGTGGTTGTAAAACACTTTAAAGCTGCAGAACCCTTTCTTCAAATGGAAGCTAATAAATAATCCCAGTGGGTAGAAAGTGAGGCTGCTTTGGCCAAACTGGAGCGGGATGGAAGCTCTGCCAGCCTGCCTCTGTCCATCCTACATGGGCCTCAGGGCTCTGAGGGGAATGGTGTGACACAGGTACCATTCAGTTCTAACAGGTATGACTTGGGGGGGGGCAGGTAAAAGGGAAATGGGGGATAAACCTTAAGCGGATGGAAAAATAAATAAATGTTATGGATATCTTGCTAAATCCTGCTTCTTTAGCAGTTAGTACTCACTGGTTGCAACTGGTGTTGCCCAAAGTTTGGTTTCCAAATTTAATTCCAACTCTATATTGTATTTGGTGTAAAACACTGACCAAATGTGGAATCTCTGATTCGTACAGAAAGAAGCTGAGATGTGGAGGTTCTCAACTTCTAGATGCCGAGACTTGGTTGCAGCTCTCTGAGCACACAACCCCACAGTTTATTTGCATCAAATGGATAAGCTTCTACTTGCCGGTGGGTGAAACCAGGTTGGCAGGTGAGTGATAAGCTGGGATACCCTGTATTTGGTCAGAATGAGGGGGCTGAGGCCCTGGGGTGAGGGCATGGACGGTGCCCTCAGTGCTGGCCTAGGTTGAGAGGCTAAGAGGCCAGTTTAACCCAGGCTTGAGGGCCAGCCCAAGGGAACGTTTAACGCAATGTCATTCATTGTAATTCTACCAACTAGGAAGGCCAAAGGAATCTTTGGTTGGTGAATGAAGAAAAATATTCTGAGAGGAGTAAAAAGTTATCCTTTCATCACCTATAGTCTGAACCTCAAATAATGTTTGAGCAACCACCCACGGGCGCAAACACAGCGACCCTTCCCCTCCCGACCCCTTCCTGACCCTCTGCATCTCTTCCCTCCCCCACCTTCCCCAGCGGCCTCCAGGGCATCAAGCGCATCCCTTCCGGCCCTACCCTCCTCGCCCGCCCAGCCTCAGGGCCCTGTGGCCCAGGGCACTGGGCATCTCTCCTTCGGGGGCAGCGAGTCAATGATGCAGGCACTTGGAAGGGGCTTCGGAGGAGGGGCGGAAAGGCCTCTGTTACCTTCTGCCTCTGGAACACGTGAGTGAGGGGAGCCACCTGGCAGTCCTTGTGCGCCCCAAAGACCTTGCACAGAGAGCAGGTGGGCACCTCGCAGTTCAGACAGTAGATGTTGATGCGCTCATCTTCGTGCTCCTCACACAGGGGCTGGTCGGACTTCTTTTCTGGTCTGGGAGGAGATACGTGGATAAGTGTCAGCTCCGGTTGCGGCAGAGCTGAGCCGGGTGGCCCGACGGGGTGATCAGCATCGCGTCCTACCCCGCAAGACCCTGTACCCCCAGCAGCCCTACCCCAGCAGACTTCCAGAGCCCCTTTCATGCGCTCGGAGCCCTCCAAATTCTCTACGGGTTGATCAGCAGTGTCCTGACAAATTTCCAACCAGCCTGGGGGTGAGGACATGGAGACTGTGACCTGTAGCATTTGCCAATTTCTGTGGTGTGAGTATTCCCCCCACTGGCCGATTTCAAGGTTTAAAAACGGGCTAGTGCAATTCCTGAAAGCCGAACACCGGATTCTTTCCTTAGGAGCTGCTTCAGCACCATCTCTACATGCTCACAAGTCTCTCAAGAGAGACTTTACAATTACGGGTAAAGAGGAGCAGGTTGCCGATAAACTAAATCTCAAGTTTGCACCAGCTTTGGGGAGGCCCATTTATCCCACCGCTGCAGCCTCTGGCCCCAGCAAAAGGAGTGGGCGTGGAGGTGGGCTGGGGGAGCCCAAGTCTCTGATTATTCATCTCGGTGCTGGTTGGAAGTAGTTGTGTGTAAAGAGGAAAAATATCAGCGAGTGCTTTATTAATTTGTTTGGGTCTCCTCCTGCCATTAGCACAGAAAATTAAATGTACATAACTTCCCGAGGACTCAGCAGTGGTTAAGAGTGGGTAGTATGTGCTCAGTGAATGTGAACAATTACACTAAATACTTTAGGCAATAAGAAAAGTGCAAAATGTTGTTCCGGGACATGGTGGTACCCCGGAAGCCCAAATCTCACAGATAATCTGCAAGTTTCAGTTTTCCCAAATCAAACCAATCAAAACTTTTCAAAGCTGCCCAGGTCATAATGGAGCATTGGGTTTGTATGTGCTAGTGAGATCTGCACTTCCGGGGTGCCACCATGTCCGAGCAATGAAAAAGCATGAGAGAGGTAGTGACAGATTATTGCTGCTTAAGGATAACCTGTTAGCTGCGAAATCACCTGGAGAGCCCAGGTTCACATCACGTGGTAGGACCTGGCATACTTCCCTAACCATCACCGTGATTTAGGTGTTAGAATACATCAAGATCAAAATTATGTCACCTTGTGATGCTATAGGCTCTCCCTCTGGAGATCATGGGGGGAAGGGTGCTTTTAGCCTACTTATACGAAATCTGGAATTTTGATATATCCTATCCAAAGACTGAGGCTGTTAATAGTTTTCAGAATTGTTTGGAAAATTTAAATGCAAATCCAAAATCTTTCCTCATTTTCCCAAACATATGATTATTTAGAAGCATCTCAGATTTGGAACTGAATTTTTATTTTATTGAAGTATAGTTGATTTACAGTATTGTGTTAGTTTCAGGTGTACAGCAAAGTGATTCAGTTATACATATATATATTTCCAGATTATTTTCCATTATAGGTTTTTACAAGATATTGAATATAATTCCCTGCTCTATGCAGGAAATCCTTGTAGCTTATCTATTTTTTTTAAATATAGCAGTTTGTTTAATCCCATACTCCTAATTTATCCCTCTCCCCCTTCCCTCTCCCCTTTAGTAACCATAAATTTGTTTTCTATGTCTGGTGTGAGTCTTTTTACGTTTTGTATATAGATTCACTTGTATTATTTTTTAGATTCCACATATAAGTGTTATCATATAATATTTGTCTTTGTCTGACTTACTTCACTAAGTATAATATTCTCTAGGTCCATCCATGTTGCTGCAAATGGCAATATTTCATTCTTTTGTATGGCTGAATAATATTCCATTATATATATTATGGTCTATTTCTTCCACTGGAATGTGAGCTCCATGAGGGCAGGGGCCATGGTCTGTCTCCTTTTTTGCTGGGTTCCCAGTGCCAAGAACAGTGCCTTGCATAGAGTAGGTGCTCAGTACATATTTGTTGAATGAATGAGAAGTAAAAGGGAATTTGCCAGATTCATGGACAGTGTTCCCTGCACTCTAACATAAAATCGCTCACCTGGAGAAGGCGTGTGAACTATGGGGAAAGCTTAGTCACTTGGCTCTCCTGAGTGGCAAAGGAAAAGACCAGACAACATCCTGAAGACTCCACTTATAAATGACAAAGGCCTCCAGGGGTTATCTAGAGACTAGGAGTGGTGATTCAGTCTTTGCTTGGCCAAAGGCTTCTCTACCTCTAAAACCTTCCCTCGCCTGTACCTCCACCTCGTAATAAATGTCAAGCAAGAGTCCAGAGCACATTAACTGGGAGATGGCACAGCTGATGCTACTGCGGCCCCTCTCCCCGAGGCATTTCCCGAGGGTAGCCAGCGTCCCACGTGCTGCTCTGATGTTAGCAGCTCTGACCAGAGACGATATTGTAGAGCTCAGATATTTGCAGGGTATGCAATACTGAAAATGTGGAAACAGCCATGGGCTCTTCATTTAGTTGTCGATTGTGATTACTTTTTCATTATGCAATACAGACCAAGGACTGCCTGCACTATTCCTTATTAGGTTGTTCTTGTTCAGGTGGCAACACAGGCCGAGAGGCATCCCCCACTTACAAATGGGTGTAGAATGAAAACCTTCAGACACCTTATGCCACATAACAGACTTGGGACAAGTGTGGCATGTAGAATGAAGATGCAAAGCCAACTTCATGAGGTGAGGGTGTCCGAGCTCTCCGTTGTGGTTCGCGTCTCAGTGCCAAATGCTGGCTGTGGCCCCCAGACGTTCCGTGCAGCAGTCTCAGGGAGTCTGTGGCCTGTTTCCTCTGCTCTCTGGGGTTTCAGGGACCATCCTCAAGTTTCCTGAAGGATGGGCATCTGGTGCTCATGAGGCATTTCAGGCAGTACTTTTGGTCTTCTTAAACATCTTTATTGGGGTATCATTGCTTTACAACGGTGTGTTAGTTTCTGCTTTACAACAAAGTGAATCAGCTATACGTATACATATATCCCCATATCTCCTCCCTCTTGCGTCTCCCTCCCACCCTCCCTATCCCACCCCTCTAGGTGGTCACAAAGCACGAGCTGATCTCCCTGTGCTATGCGGCTGCTTCCCACTAGCTATCTATTTTACATTTGGTAGTGTATATATGTCCATGTTTCCCTCTCACTTTGTCCCAGCTTACCCTTCCCCCTCCCCGTGTCCTCAAGTCCATTCTCTACATCTGTGTCTTTATTCCTGTCCTGCCCCTAGGTTCTCCATAACCATTTTTTTTTAGATTCCATATATATGTGTTAGCATACGGTATTTGTTTTTCTCTTTCTGACTTACTTCACTCTGTATGACAGTCTCTAGGTCCATCCACCTCACTACAAATAACTCAATTTCGTTTCTTTTTATGGCTGAGTAATATTCCATTGTATATATGTGCCACATCTTCTTTATCCATTCATCTGTCAATGGACACTTAGGTCGCTTCCATGTTCAGGCAGTACTTTTACAGTCAAACTGATCTCAAAGTTTAATCCCAACTCAGTTTCTCCAAGTGGTGGCCGTATGGCCTCAGGCGGTTCCTTCAACTCTTTCAGGCTCAGCTTTTACTCATATCTGAAAATTGGACTAGGAGTCTTCTAATTAAATATGACAGAATGAACGCATGCATTTATTTATTTATGTTTCCTGCTGAAATCCCACTAAAATGAGAGTAAGGGAATGAAAAGGTATAAATCAATAAGGACAAAAAATGAGCAAAATAACGGCGAGGAGAGATGCAACCAAATGTTGGAAACTGGGAACAGCTGGACGAAGGGAAGTGACCTGCTTGAAATGCATCTTGGTTCTGCTGAGAGCCTACAGGGTAACGGCGCACAGGACAAGCTGCTCAAGCTTTACAGGCTCCCCCTGCAAAGGCCCTGGGACTGCAGAGGCCAGGCACCCAGAAGGCAGGAGTGCAGGGCAGGGGGGCGGGGGGGGGACTGGAAAGAGGAGGACTTTTTGCACACTTTAGGGATTACTTGAGGATGTGCTCCACAAAAACTGTAGAGTAAACCAACAAAGAGGACGACAAAGGATCCAGGAAGCAAGGGCTTCAACCCAGGGGAGAGTAAAAGAAAAGTAAAAGGTAAAGCCAACCACACGGGAGCTCAGCCCTAATTGTCTACAGTGAAGTCAATAGATAATGTCTAAAACTGAAAAACCAAAGAATAGGAGCCTGCTGGTAGCATACACACATCACTGGGTGATAGATGGCAGAAGAACAGCTGAAAGAATTAAACGTGGCTGACTCTGGGGAGTGAGACTTGGGGGGCAAAGAGAGAGCAGGGCAGGGAATGCAGCTCTCTTTAGAGGCCTTGTAGTGCGATTGGAATGTTTAAAATTATGCATATGCATAGGAATTACTTTGAATAAAATATTTAAAATACTTGTGAGAATTAAAGAATTACACATGATTTATGTGTATAACACCCTGAACAGTGGCTGACGCATATTCAACACATATTGGTTTGACTTGCTGTATTTTAAAGTTAATTATTATGTTCTTTTTTTGGCGGTGGGACATGTGGAATCTTAGCTCCCCGACCAGGGATTGAACCCGTGCCCCCTGCAGTGGAAGTGCGGAGCCCTAGCCACTGGACCACCAGGGAAGTCCCGTTATGTTCATTATTAATATTAGTGAAATTAGTTCCTTCTCACATCGCCTCCCCCACCCCCTCAAGCTGTGGCTAGTTCAGCACCACGCAGAATTCTAGATAAGAAGGCCAGGTTTTATTGAGACCTGCAATCTCTAGCCATTCTGCGGGAGGCCAGAGTTGACCAGCCCCTGCCCTGTCTGCTTCCACCTTAATGTGGGCCAGGGTTCATTTCACTCTGTATTTCAAAGTTATTCCAGAGTCACCTCACATACCCTGAGGCTTAGGATTCTGGGCTGGTAAAGCTGCCAGCCCTCAGGGAACAACTGGGTTTATGTCCAAACATGTGCCCGAGCTCTCTGTACAATTTGTGGTTTTGCTACCAATTAAAAATGTCCCAAAGGTAAGTCTCAGGTTCAAGAAACAGCAGCATAAGAAGAATTTGATAATCACAAAAACACCACTAGGCTACTCAGCTGTGAGCGTCATTGTTAGAAATTGGTTCATTGCTTTTAATTTGTTCACCTAGGCACTAGTTTTGGCAGATGCATTGCATAGACTTTAAAGCCAGGATGTGTCATGTAGCGTTACGCTACAGATTTTAACATCTCCTCTTCTTGGGATTACATAACAATTATAGTTATTATTTCACATCATCCAAGCTCTCACTGTGGCAAGTAGCAAAACAGAAAATTATTGCAATAAATAGAATGTGTAAGACGATTTATGGTGTTACTTAAACATCTGGTACTTACAGAGCAACTATTCTGTGCAAGGCACTGTCGCAGGCACTGAATCAGTTGTTATATAAACAGCCTTAATAATTAGTTGGTTATTAATTGGCTGGCTAACTTTTTTAAGAGACAGTGTATCTATTTGCATCTTAAAATAATGAAATAAAATGAGATCAGATCTTAATTACAACAGCGGTACTTTCCTTCTTCTCAAGAGATTTTGGAAGCGAGGGAAATAGCCCACTCTGTATCTCTGCAATATGTCATCAGCAATTCTTCTTCCCAGTGCCATCTATATCCTGGCACTATCTAATTTAGTTTTGAATCTTAAGCAGAAATGAATAGCCATAGCAATTATAATAATTACATGTTCGATTTATAGAACAGCTTTCCTTCTAAGAGCACAGGCTCTTCGAGCCCTGCAGATGTTCCGTGAATCCGTGTCTCCTACTGGGAAGCACAGTGAGATCATTTCTAGATGGTCTCAGTATTGCTGTCAAGCGCTATGGACTTGACTGCCTTGTGTACAGTTGAAAAAGGGCTCCTCAACACCAGCACTTCTAGGAATGAACTCCCCCTGTGTTGTCTCTAGGAAAGGAATTCTATAGCCAGTGTGATTCGATGAATGAGAAGACCTTTTCAAAAAAATAAAAAATGACTGATGCATATGCTGCATGTCAATCAGCAGGTGGATGCCAAGAGGATTCAGGAAGAATAACCTAGAGGATAGGGAAACATAACCTGAGCTCCATCATTTTTTTCCCTCCCCTGTCTCTAAACTCTAAGTTGCTAAATCCCAGGAGTCTGCCTCGCTTTGCTACTTCCCAGAGCCACTACCATGACTAACTATGTCAGAGGATTTTGTTTTTATTATTATCCTCTAGATAATTTTAAAGTGAGACTGTCTGAACTAAGAACAGGCCGATTTGGGGAGATGCCATTTCTGTTCATTTTCTGTAGAGTTTTGCACTCTAATTTTTCTGCTGTGTAGAATCTGGAGCTATAAAGTAGCTGTGTAGTGCAGAAACGTCTACAAGGGATGTAATACAAGGCTGGGGGTAGGGCAGCATTATGCCTCTTTCAATATCACCATCTGGACTGGATTAGTGTTAATGAGTTACTTCATTCTGAAATTGATACAGAAGCATGGGCCCCAGCTTCCTTCTCTCCTCCCAAGAGCAACTCTCACTCCCATTGGGAAGAACTGACTTGGAAAAACATTTTCCTATAAAACAATTAGCCCCTGATTGGTAAACAAGCATTCAGTATAGCGACCCACTAAAACAAACAAACAAATAATGAAGACAAGCTTCAGATGTGTCTGACACACAGGAGAACCCTACCTGGTGGACTCCTGCTTGTAGATGTCAATGATATTTTCCACCAGCAGGTTCCTCTGAAGCCCGTAGATCCCATGTCTGTCCAAAACCACTTCGTGTCTGCAGGACGGGCAACGGAATCGGCCCCCCGAGGCCACAGTGCTACCTCCTCTTGTGGGCAAGTACGGGTTAGAGGCCTGTTCTCGCCAAGCAAGAAAAGAGGAATTGAGTGACGCCACAGGTAGCTTTGCAGAGGCTTCCCTTCACTCTCTGTTACACTATGAACAACATCAACTCCTGCTTTCAGCTGGCTGTGAGATCGTCCCTTAGGGCATTATCAGCAAGTGGTCCTGAAATGCAGGGCCAACACTTATCCACAGTCAAGTGCCATGTACCATCTTCAGCATGAGGTGCTTTTCCACCCAGCATTTTCATAACCAAAAGTTCCAGCCAACTCCAACATTAATGTCTTGGGCAGTAATTCATTTACAATTTTGAGACAGATTCAATTTTTTTTGAACAAGTATGATTCTTAGTATTGAAATAAAATTAGATTTGAGAATAAGAAGGAGGCTGACAGCAAAGTACAAAGCAAATCACTTTAAAAACTTTTTTTTTTTTTTAACAAATGCAACCTTATACAGCTCTCTAAAGAAATTGCCTCAAAGTTAAGCTGTTGATTCGGAGAAGAGGGCATCTTTTCCACCCCCTACATTCCAAACAAACCTACCTGGAAAATGTCACTGGCACATTTCCTACACAGGTTATGCTGGCAGGGGAGAATGACCACGGGTTTTTAAAAAACTTTTTTTTTTTTTAACAAATGCAACCTTATACAGCTCTCTAAAGAAATTGCCTCAAAGTTAAGCTGTTGATTCGGAGAAGAGGGCATCTTTTCCACCCCCTACATTCCAAACAAACCTACCTGGAAAATGTCACTGGCACATTTCCTACACAGGTTATGCTGGCAGGGGAGAATGACCACGGGTTTCGTGAACATCTCTAAACAGATGGGACAGATGAGTTGCTTCTCCAAGTTATCCATGGTCTGCTGCTCTTTGGAAAAAGACTTGTAATTCAAAGATGCGCTCATCTCCTGGCCGTCCCTGTGTGCTCTGCCAGGCAAAGGGTGCTTCGAATGGTTTCTGCAAGTGATTCCTGGAAATAATTCCAAGGATTGTGTGATCAAGTGTCCTTTACGTTTCTTTCCGTGGAGGACATTGTTTCAGGCCCAGGTTCAGAGTGGGGCTGGAGCTGTTTTTAGCAGCCGAGGGTCACATGACAGCTGACAGACTTGTCCGTATAAGCCAGTGACAGGAGGATGGATTGTGACAGGTGACAGAGAACAGGGGCCAACATTTCCACCCCAGGGAGTGAAGAGAGTGGGTGGAAAGGAGGACCCCGAACCCCATTTAGACTCTGGGTCGTGAGGAGAGGGAGGTGAAGCTGACAGTTGTCAACAACAAATGCAAATGTTGGTGCCGAGTCGCTGAGCTCTGCCCCCTGTGAGCAGTCGGTAAGGGCTTGGTGACGGGCTTCTCCAGGACCAGGGAGAACGTAGGCCAAGAGTCTCACTGTATAACGAATGCCATTTCTGTCTTGAGAATTTAGGAAGCGAGTCACCAAAAGTAGCATGATCATACTATCCTAGGTGAAAATAAAGCATGTCTTGAATATCATTATCCTGGCTTCCCAAGGGTAATCACCTAAAAAGACTTGCTTTGTGTTACATATTTCATCTTTGTGAGGGTTGTGAAATGGGAAAAATTTCAACTTAAAAACTGATTTCAAATCGTTTTCTTTGTTTTTTTTTTTAAAGAAGATGTTGGGGGTAGGAGTTTATAATTAATTTCTTTATTTTTGCTGCGTTGGGTCTTCGTTTCTGTGCGAGGGCTTTCTCTAGTTGCGGCAAGCCGGGGCCACTGCTCATCGCGGTGCGCGGGCCTCTCACTCTCGCGGCCTCTCTTGTTGCGGAGCACGGGCTCCAGACGCGCAGGCTCAGTAGTTGTGGCTCACGGGCCCAGTTGCTCCGCGGCATGTGGGGTCCTCCCAGACCAGGGCTCGAACCCGTGTCCCCTGCACTAGCAGGCAGATTCTCAACCACTGCGCCACCAGGGAAGCCCCTGATCTCAAATCTTTTCACCATAAAAGTATCCACAAAATTTTTTAAAGATCCAAACACCAGTTGATCCAATTTTTTTAAAGCTGTATAATAAAGCTCTAGTATGCTCTTTTCTCTCTCTTTTTCCTAATCCTCCTTCATCCTATACACCACCACCCCTACACACAGCTAGAAACACAAAGAAAATGTGGCAATCTTTAAAAATTTTAGTTTGCACCAACAATCAGTAATGAGGTAGTAACTGGCACATGGGGTGGCAGACCCATTATTTTATTTTGCCATATAGTGGGGGACAAATATCAGTGCCATTTTCAGTGGAAGTGAAAATGGAATCCTGCTTCCACACCTGGGTTTTATCTGGTCTGAAATATCTGTACCCCTCTGCATTTGTCTCATTTACCAAGTTGATTTTTTAAATGATAGTTTCCCTGGTCATTTCTGAGAATTCTTGGTCTGCTCTTGAGTCATCAATTTCAATCCTGTTATTTGCCAGGATTTTGTGAAACAACCGTTTCATCTATATGTTTTATTTAAAGATTTAAAATCAGATCAAAAATGAAATAAGAAACACATGTCTATTTTTTTATGTGATGAACTTGCAGCTTTATTTCTCCTTGATTTAAAAAACCCCATACGATGAACACATTTTGTTAACACAGCCCCAGGGTGCACTTAATTACCAGTAAGGAGTGGATCGTTGTGACTGGTTATGTGGTGCCCTTAGTGCTGTGTGCACTGAGAGTTTATTGAGAATCGAATAAGCTCTATTAACTAATAATAAGTTATACGTATTCATAAACATTTCAGGGATCTTTGGAGAATTTTGTTATTCCTTTCAATGTCTGTTTAGCAACTACAGTGAAGAAGGGAATTGGTGACATTGTTTTACTGAGTTAATTCAGTTCACCTAGACTAGACAGTTAACTGTGTTTATTGTTACATGGGCTATGGAGGTCTGAGCAAAATATGAGAGCTATTTTCTAAGAAAGATGAAGTTTCTACTGTAAAAGACCTTGCAACCTAAGGAAAAGCACTTAAACTAATACTATACACTATAGCCAAGCCTATCCTTTTAAGAGGAATTCATTCTTTCAAAAAATATTTGTTGAGTGTTTATCATGTGTCTTGAAAGACGAACAAGATACAGGTCATTGTCCTCAAGGAGCTCCGTCTAATAAATAGTAGAGATAAGACACGCATATACAGAACTACGGTACAAAACAAAATGTGATAAAGAACTTCAGGGACTTCCCTTGTGGTCCAGCGGCTAAGACTCTGCGCTTCCAGTGGGCGTGGGTGTGATCCCTGGTCGGGGAACTAAGATCCCCATTCTGTGCGGCACGGCCAAACAAAACAAAACAAAACAAAAACAAAAACAAAAAAACCAGAGAACTCCAGAGTTGGAGGAATCAGGAGGGCTTCATGGGTGGGGTGGCATTTGCACTGATCCACTGAGGAACCTAGACACCAATGGGCATGTCGTTCTGTGGGCAGTGGGGCGTAGGTGGGGCTTCCAAGAGAAGGCACAGAAGCAGACAGGAGTGCCGGGAACGCTCAGAGCGTGTGGTGCTTTGGGCTGGAGTGCAGAGCATGCTTCTGGCACGTTGGCAGCCCATGAATACTGGGCTGGAGAGTTTTTACCACTTAATAAATTAGGCAACAGGAAGCTGTTGCGAGTGTCTCACAGGGACATTTCCCTGAGAGCTGTGCATTGGTGAAATTAATCTCAGTGCTGGTTGGGATAGGTCAGTGTGAAGGTGACCTGGCTAAAGACCAGATGGGAGGTTGTTGCCTAGGTGAGAGGTCATGATGCCCTGGCACTGGGTGACAAATGGCAGTGGGGAAGGAGAGGAGGAAATGGACTCTGGTGGCTATGCTAGTAGAATCCTCAGGGGTGACTCACATGCCTGAGCCAGAGCAACCAAGATGATGCCGTGAGAGGCTGCACAGGGTGTCAGGAGGTCCAGCTCCCATGTCCACCTCACCCGGTGATCCTGGGAAAGTGACCTCACCTAGTTGGATTTCAGTTCTTTTATCTGTGAGTGGGGTTCATAACCTAACTTAGCAGTATTTGTAGAAAAAAACACTCTGAAACTGCAGGAACATTGAGAATCCCCGGTTGAATTATTTGATGGAGAGTTGAATCCTACCCTCTCCTTTTACTCTCTGCTCCTTCTTGCTCCCTGCCTTTCATTTTGTCTTAGAACTGCCCCTGGAAGCTACAGAGGAAACTAGCAAGAAGCCCACAGGAAGAAGAGCCAGGTTGATGGATAAGAACCACCTTCCCTTCCTCGTCCTCTTTCCTCCATTCCTGCTTCTCTCCCTCTCAGAGACCAGCCATCTATGGGGTGGGCATGGTTGTTGAGAGTGGGACACGGGGGTAGCACTCTGGTTCCTAGGGAGGAACCAGAAAATTTTAGTCTGCCCCCAAATCATTCAGAGTCTGAGAGATGGCAAAAATTCTGGAAATGAATCAGAATTGAAGTCAGCTTCAAGGCTCTGGAATTTGCGATGGACCTGGGCCTCCACAGAGATGCGAAAACCAGCTTAGTCTCCTGAAGGTACCCTGGACTCTGTAGGGGTGGTGGATGACTTCCTCCCCTCTCCTACCCACACCCTAGCACAGGGGGTTGAAACCAGTCAGGGGTAATTACACAGGAAGTTGCCATAGTCTGAAGCACCAATTTCCCCCCATTCTTGAGTCCTACCACACTGCGGTACGGGTGTGTTTAGACACATTGAGAAGCTGAAGCAAAACCACCAAGGCTCTCACCTCCTCCAGAAGTTTCCCAAATCCCCCAGATAAGTCAGAGGAAGCAAGATGGGTCCCTAAGAACCTGAGTTTACGCCCACGGTGGACTTGGCACTGAGGGGTGACAACAGAAAGAGAAGACTCTTGACCTCTTTCAACCTCTAGCTACCAGGCCAAATGAACCCAGACTTCAGGGTCCAGGGAAATGTAGATCTCAGTGTGTTCTTAATCTCTGGGAGGGAGAAAATGAGGTTCTAAAATCCCTTACTTTAGTACTACACCACCACAACAAACATAATAAATATTTGCAGAGTACCAATCATTTCTTAGGATAGCTCTCTAGAGTAGATATTATTATCTCCATTGAGCCAACTGTGGCTCAGTGAAGTTAAGTAGTTGCGCAGAATGGTACCTTTTGACTCATCCACTAAGCTACCCCACCCCATACTCTACGGCACATTGTCCATTAGAATTTTCTGCAATGATGTAAATGTTCTACATCTGTGCTGGCCAACCTCTAGCCACAAGTAGCTATTGAGTACTTGAAATGTGTATAGTGCAACTCAGGAACTGAATTTTTTTTTCATTATTTATTTATTTATTTATTTTTGGCAGCGTTGGGTCTTCATTGCTGCACATGGGCTCTCTCCGGTTTCAGCGAGTGGGGGCTACTCTTTGTTGCAGTACACGGGTTTCTCATTGCGGCGGCCCCTCCTGTTGCAGAGCATGGGCTCCAGGTGCACGGGCTTCAGTAGTTGTGGCACTTGGGCTCAGCAGTTGCGGCTCGCGGGCTCCAGAGCGCAGGCTCAGCAGTTATGGCGCACAGGCTCAGCCGCTCCGCGGCAAGTGGGATCTCCCTGGACCAGGGCTCAAATCTGTGTCCACTGCATTGGCAGGCAGATTCCCAACCACTGTACCACCAGGGAAGTCCGTGAATTTTTAATTTTATTCAATTTAAACATATGTTTAAATAACCATATGGGGCTGGAGGTCACCATATTGGACACAAGTCCTAGAGTATAAGATATTAAAAAACCTTTGAGGAAAACTGAAATGTATATGAAGGATTCTCTAGCAGGAACTGGGTTCCTCTCTTTTCGTGGATTTTGTACTTTCTGGTTAGGGTGATATGAAACTCCTCTAACCCCAGAAGAGTTAGAAAAGCAACATCAACTCTAGATTCCAACTTGCAAAACAAGACAGAGCATTCTGGGGAACAGGAGGCATTAGAAAGTTCCCAGAGAATCAGTGTCAGAATCGGCATACTTCCCAAGGGTTCCAGAATGTCCTCAGCATTTCATTTACCCGTGTTCTTTTTGTCTCTTTAACATACATAATTGCAAATCCAGGTACTTGAAAATAATCTAGGCTTAGCTCCAGGAACTAGCTAGCCATTCATCAAACAAAACAGATGGAAAGTGGAGCTAAAGGGAAGTAAAAAACACAGTTTGAAGCAAAGCAGTGAGGCAGAGTGCAGCCCTGGAGGAAGAGAAAACAAGAGGAACTGGAGGGCTGGTCTTGATTTCAGCTCATTCTCTACGGTAGAGGAAGGAGAATTCTTCCTTCTTTTACCCATCACAAGTGAGAAAGTTGGTGTTTGACAAAATCATTAAAACAAGGAGAGAAGCACCAGACGGTGTGGATATGGAGGCAGACAGTAGGGGTTGCTGGAGAAGAAGGTTTAGTTAGACTGGAACACTAGGTCATGAGTGGACTGAGACTTTCAGGTCAACTCCAGCACCAGTTAAGTCTCCTGAAAATCACTTTAATCCCATGCCAAAACAAAGGCCAATGCTTAATAGTTTACAGACCAGGTCCTCTTAAACTAAGACAATGAGGTTGTTAATTTTTCCCTGCAATATTGATCCATTCATCCGTCCATCCATCCGTCCGTCTTCTTACACCAAGGACTCTTGACACCTACAAAATGCTTAACATTTTCCTTCTGTTTACATTGTCAATCTTTTCAGTTTAGCTGTTTTTCTGGCAATAGGCAGCTTGAATATGTGATTTTAAATTTTTTAGTGAAAAGAAACATTTTACAAAAGCTAAACTAAAAATGAAATTAACTAACTTGAAAACTACTTAACAGAAGCTAAGTGGCATTTCTTTCATTAGATAGTTTGCAAACTTCTGGCTGAAAGCTTTTTTTCTTCTTGATAATTAATCCTTCTCCAAATCTGTTGTTTATAAATTTTACTTCATCATACATATCTCTAAGGAAATGTTAGAAAACTAACATATTGTACTTTCCTCTGAACATTTCTTGGCATAGTTCACATGCCAGAAATAAAGAGTGACAGTCCCTAAAAGTAGCAAATACTTTAGCGTAAGGCCTTCCCAATGGCCATGTCTGAACTCCTTACCTTGGCTCCAAGATCAAGGACACTTGGCTCCACCCTCAATGCACACAATCTGGTCTTACCTCCCCTCCACCCCAGCCTGCTAACTGATGTCTCTGAATTTACTCTTGCCTTCTGCAACCTGCTTCTCATGTGTCACACTCTATTTAAATCCCATTAATGGTCATATTACCTCTAGGGATAAAGACATTAATCCTCACTGTGATCCCTAAGGCCTGACATGATTTGGCTCCTACCTACCTCTCTGACCTAACTGTACAATAGAAATAAGATGTGAGTGACAAATATGAGCCATATATACGATTTTAAATTTCTAGTAGCCACATTAGAAAACAGAAACCAATGAAATTAATTTTATTAATATATTTTATTTAACCCCAAACCATATAAACTATTATCATTTCAACATATAATCAGTATTTAAAATAATGAGATAGTTTTATTTCTTCCCTTCCAATCTGGAAATCTTTTACTTCATTTTTCTTGCCATGTTGCACTGGCTAGAGACCCCAGAATGGTTTTCCTTGCTTCTTTCCTGATCTTAAGAGGAAAGCATTCATATTACTAAGTATAATGTTAGCTGTGTGTTTTTTACGGATGCCCTTTATCAGGCTGGGGAAGTTCCCTTCTCCCTACCTTCCACGTTTGCTGACAGTTTGAAAAATCAGGACTGGATGTTGAATTTTGTCAAATGCTTTTTCTGCATCTACTGAAATGATCGTGTAGTTTTTCTTCTTTAGTACTGTGATGAATTACCTTGATTTTTTTTTTTTTTTTTTGCGGTACGCGGGCCTCTCACTG